>NC_137905.1:25385381-25831940 GCF_963455335.1 Martes martes | reverse complement strand
AATTGCAGGGTCATAGGGAAGCTCTATTTTAATTTCCTGAGGAATCTCCACACTGTTCTCCAAAGTGGCTGCACCAGTTTGCATTCCCACCAACAGTGTAAGAGGGTTCCCCTTTCTCCACATCCTCTCCAACACACGTTGTTTCCTGTCTTGCTAATTTTGGCCATTCTAACTGGTGTAAGGTGGTATCTCAATGTGGTTTTGATTTGAATCTCCCTGATGGCTAGTGATGATGAACATTTTTTCATGTGTCTGGTAGCCATTTGTATGTCTTCATTGGAGAAGTGTCTGTTCATATCTTCTGCCCATTTTTTAATATGATTATCTGTTTTGTGTGTGTTGAGTTTGAGGAGTTCTTTATAGATCCTGGATATCAACCTTTTATCTGTACTGTCATTTGCAAATATCTTCTCCCATTCCGTGGGTTGCCTCTTTGTTTTGATGACTGTTTCTTTTGCTGTGCAGAAGCTTTTTATCTTGATGAAGTCCCAGAAGTTCATCTTTGCCTTTATTTCCTTCACCTTTGGAGACATATCTTGAAAGAAGTTGCTATGGCTGATATCAAAGAGGTTACTCCCTATGTTCTCCTCGAGGATTCTGATGGATTCCTGTCTCACGTTGAGGTCTTTTATCCATTTCGAGTTTATCTTTGTGTACGGTGTAAGAGAATGGTCAAGTTTCATTCTTCTACATATAGCTGTCCAGTTTTCCCAGCACCATTTATTGAAGAGACTGTCTTTTTTCCACTGGATATTTTTTCCTGTTTTGTCATAGATTATTTGACCATAGAGTTGAGGGTCCATATCTGGGCTCTCTACTCTGTTCCACTGGTCCATGTGTCTGTTTTTATGCCAGTACCATGCTGTCTTGGTGATCACAGCTTTGTAGTAAAGCTTGAAATCAGGTAACGTGATGCCACCAGTTTTATTTTTGTTTTTCAACATTTCCTTAGCAATTCGGGGTCTCTTCTGGTTCCATACAAATTTTAGTATTATTTGCTCCAGCTCTTTGAAAAATACTGGTGGAATTTTGATTGGAATGGCATTAAAAGTATAGATTGCTCTGGGCAGTATAGACATTTTAACGATGTTTATTCTTCCCATCCAAGAGCATGGAATGGTCTTCCATCTTTTTGTGTCTTCTTCAATTTCTTTTAGGAGTGTTCTGTAGTTCCTCGAGTACAGATCTTTAACCTCTTTGGTTAGGTTTATTCCGAGGTATCTTATGGTTTTTGGTGCTATAGTAAATGGAATCGATTCTCTAATTTGCCTTTCTGAATTTTCATTGTTAGTGTATAAGAAAGCCACTGATTTCTGGACATTGACTTTGTATCCTGCTACATTACTGAATTGCTGTATGAGTTCTAGTAGTTTGGAGGTGGAGTCTTTTGGGTTTTCCATATAAAGAATCATGTCATCTGCGAAGAGAGAGAGTTTGACTTCTTCCTTGCCAATTTGGATACCTTTTATTTCTCTTTGTTGTCTGATTGCTGTTGCTAGGACTTCTAATACTATGTTGAACAAGAGTGGTGAGAGTGGGCATCCTTGTCGTGTTCCTGATCTCAATGGGAAGGCTGCAAGCTTTTTCCCATTGAGGATGATATTTGCTGTGGGTTTTTCATAGATAGATTTGATGAAGTTCAGGAATGTTCCCTCTATCCCTATACTTTGAAGCGTTTTAATCAGGAACGGATGCTGGATTTTGTCAAAAGCTTTTTCTGCATCAATGGAGAGGATCATGTGGTTCTTCTCTCTTCTCTTATTGATTTGTTCTATCACATTGATTGATTTGCGAATGTTGAACCATCCTTGTAACCCAGGGATGAATCCTACCTGGTCATGGTGGATAATCTTTTTAATGTGCTGTTGGATCCTGTTTGCTAGGATCTTGTTGAGAATCTTAGCATCCATATTCATCAGTGATATCGGTCTGAAATTCTCCTTTTTGGTAGGGTCTTTGCCTGGTTTGGGGATCAGGGTGATGGTGGCTTCATAAAAAGAGTCTGGAAGTTTTCCTTCTGCTTCAATTTTTTGAAACAGCTTCAGGAGAATAGGTATTATTTCTTCTTTGAAAGTTTGATAGAATTCCCCAGGGAATCCGTCAGGTCCTGGGCTCTTGTTTTTTGGGAGGTTTTTGATCACTGCTTCAATCTCGTTACTAGATATCGGTCTATTCAGGTTGTCAATTTCTTCCTGGTTCAATTTTGGGAGTTTATAGTTTTCCAGGAATGCATCCATTTCATCTAGGTTGCTTAGCTTATTGGCATATAACTGTTGATAATAGCTTCTGATGATTGTTTCTACTTCCTTGGTGTTAGTTGTGATCTCTCCCTTTTCATTCATAATTTTATTAATTTGGGCTTTCTCTCTTTTCTTTTGGATTAGTGTGGCCAATGGTTTATCGATCTTATTGATTCTTTCAAAAAACCAGCTTCTAGTTTCGTTGATACGTTCTACTGTATCTCTGGTTTCTACCTCGTTGATCTCTGCTCTAATCTTGATTATTTCCCTTCTTACGTGTGGAGTTGGTTTGATTTGTTGTTGATTCTCCAGTTCTTTAAGGTGTAGAGACAGCTGGTGTATTCTGGATTTTTCAATTTTTTTGAGGGAGGCTTGGATGGCTATGAATTTCCCCCTTAGGACCGCCTTTGCTGTATCCCATAGGTTTTGGAGTGAAGTGTCTTCGTTCTCATTGGTTTCCATAAATTGTTTAAGTTCTTCTTTGATCTCCTGGTTGATCCAAGCATTCTTAAGCAAGGTGGTCTTTAGCTTCCAGGTATTTGAGTTCCTTCTGAACTTTTCCTTGTGATTGAGCTCCAGTTTCAAAGCATTGTGATCTGAGAATATGCAGGGAATCATCTCAGTCTTTTGGTATCGGTTGAGCCCTGATTTGTGACCCAGTATGTGGTCTATTCTGGAGAAGGTTCCATGTGCACTTGAGAAGAATGAGTATTCTGTTGTTTTAGGGTGGAATGTTCTGTATATATCTATGAGGTCCATCTGGTCCAATGTGTCATTCAATGCTCTTATTTCTTTATTGATTTTCTGCTTCGATGATCTGTCTATTTCTGAGAGAGGCGTGTTAAGATCTCCTACTATTAATGTATTCATATCAATATGACTCTTTATCTTGATTAATAGTTTTCTTATGTAATTGGCTGCTCCCATATTGGGGGCATAGATATTTACAATTGTTAGATCATCTTGGTGGATAGTCCCTTTAAGAATGATGTAGTGTCCTTCTGTATCCCTGACTACCGTCTTTAGTTTAAAATCTAATTTATCTGATATGAGAATCGCTACCCCGGCCTTCTTTTGAGGCCCATTGGCGTGAAAGATGCTTCTCCATCCCTTCACTTTCAGTCTAGGTGTATCTTTAGGTTCAAAATGGGTCTCTTGTAGACAACATATGGATGGGTCCTGTCGTTTTATCCAATCTGCAACCCTGTGTCGTTTTATGGGTGCATTTAGGCCATTCACATTGAGAGTGATTATTGAGAGATACGTTTTTATTGACATTGTGTTATCTTTGAAGTCTTTCTTTCTGTCGATTGTCTCTATATTTCTGTTCAATGCTATTCTTAGGATTTTTCCTCTTTTATAGAACCCCCTTTAATATTTCCTGCAGTGTCGGCTTGGTGGTTGCATAGTCTTTCAAGCCTTGCCGGTCTTGGAAACTCTTTATCTCTCCATCCATTTTGAATGTCAGTCTTGCTGGATAAAGTATTCTTGGCTGCATGTTCTTCTCATTTAGTGCCCTGAATATATCTTGCCAGCCCTTTCTGGCTTGCCAGGTCTCTGTGGACAGGTCTGACGTTATTCTGATGGGCTTTCCTCTGTATGTAAGGAGGTTCTTTGTCCTAGCGGCTTTCAAGAGATTGTATCTACAATTATGATTCCTCAATTTTACTATGAGGTGCCTGGATGTTTTTTTTGAATTTATAATCTTGGGGGGGGACCTTTCTACTTCTAGTACATGAACACTTGTTCCATTCGCAAGGTTGGGAAAATTTTCATGAAAAATTTGTTCCACTATATCTTCTAGACTTCTTTCTTTCTCCTCCCCTTCAGGGATTCCAATAATTCTGACGTTGGAACGTTTCATGGCATCATTTATTTCCCTGATTCTGTTTTCGTGGCTTCTAAGCTGTTTGTTCCAGGCTTCCTCCTGATCCTTTCTCTCTATTTGTTTGTCCTCCAGATCACTAATTCTATCTTCTGTCTCAGTTACCCTAGCTTTTAGAGAATTTAGATTAGATTGGAACTCATTGAGAGCGTTGTGAACCTCATCCCTGGTGGCCTTCAGCTCTGCCCTAACATTATGAACCTCCTCTCTGGTCGCTTTCAATTCTGCCCTAATCAATTCTGTTTGGTCATCCATAGCTTTCTCCAACCTAGCTATTGCCTGGATAATTGTTAGCCTGAATTCTCTTTCTGACATATTGTCTATGTTGATAGCCGTTAGCTCTGTTGCAGAAGGCCCATCCTCTGTATTTTTCTTCTGTTGGGGATTCCTCCTCCTAGTCATTTTGGTGAGAGATGACTGGACAGATGTAGCTGGGTGTATTGACCGTGGTGCAGTCAAGGTGCACCCTGGAACGCTTCTGAGCACTCAGGATTCCCCACCCAAATGAGAGAAAAAAGAAAAGAAAAAGAAAAAAGAGGGAGAGAGAGAGACAGGAAAAAAAGGGAAGATAAAAGTGAAGGTTCAGCCCAAATGGGCCCCAGGGTAAGGTTTATGACGTATACAAACAAAAACAGACAAACAAAAAGACTGATAAAAGTATATGACGAGAGAAAATATATATATATATAAGCAAAAAAAAGGAGGAGCCTCGTCAAGAAGAACCCCAAGTATAAGATTTATATACTATCCAGACAAACATAAATACACAGAGACACTGGCTGAAGAAAAAGATGGGAGCATGGTTATAGATTCTCGGTGTGGGCGAGGAAGGTTATTTTGATTCTTCCTGGATGTATCTTGATATCTTTGTTAAAGGACTCAACTTTCCTAAGAAAAAGGGGGATTAAAAATTGGTTCACCTATAGGGGTAGCATTGCTTGGAGAAAGGGGGTTACCTTGAAGTTTAACTCTATATGACTATTAGAAAATAAAAATAAAAAAGGAATAAACTGGACTAAACTAAATTAAAAAATTTTTTAAAAATTAAGAAAATAGAAAAGCAAAAGAAAAACACATGTGTATGTATCAAAAAAATTCAGGTTAGAAGTTTATCATGGAATTTGATGTACTGGACATCTCACTGTGATGGTAAATAGGTTAAAAAATTATCTATATAAAAAAAGAAAAAAAAATGAACCAGAATAGTGGGAAAGAATTAAAAATAAAAGTTGTATCTATGAAGTAGTGGTGGTTGTTCTCTTGTAGTCTTTTTTTTTTTTTTTTTTCCTGATTTGTTTTCTGGGGGAGGGGGCTGCCACGTGGGTTTTCAGTCAATGATGTTCCCTGAGTTAAGTCCTCCCGACCCCCTCAAGGGGGTGGGCTCTGAGAAAAACGTTTTTTTCAGGTTTTTGTTCTCTGGAGGTTTTTATGTTTGTTCACTTCTTTTCTCTCGCCTTGACAGCTTTTGATGGTTTTGGGAGGTTTAGAGGAAAGAAAACTGCACCCCAACCTCCCTCTCAGAGAGAAGCCTCAGTCTGCTCCCCTGCAGGTGCTGCAGCCGCTGGGCCGCTGGCAGAGCAGGTTCTGAGTCGCGGTCCCTGGGGACGCAGGATCTCCTGCTTGTACGCAAAACCAAGGCAGCTGTGGCTGTCTGGGCAGCTCCAGACCGCCAGAGAGGTTCCAAGCAGCAATCACACACTGAGATTTTCCCGCTGGCTGGGGCTGAGAGCTCAGGGCTTGCGCGCACCTCTCCCAGGGGATTTTTTGGGGCGCGGCGCCTCCAGCTCTATCGGCTCTATCGCCGCGTGGGTCTATCACCGCGTGGGTCCCAGAACACCAGGCTGGGCGTTCGTGCACCTCTCTCAGGGGAGGTTGAGGCACGCACGCATCTCCAGTAAGGTGCGCGTTCTGCCGTCTGGTGTGGCTCCCAGTCCCTCACGGGAGCCGGACTCCACCCGTTCTCGGGCGCACTGGCGGCTCCGGGACAAAGACCAGGTTTCTCCGCCGCACTCTCCGGCTCAGCGCCAGGGGATGCTGCCCTGGGTCTGGGGACTTAAGCCCCTATCCCTATCCGCCCCGATTCCCACAATTTCCCCGCGCGAGTCTTTGCTCTTTTGAGTGCTTTCAACAAGACTCCAAGTTAATGCTGGTCCCCAGATGCCGGGCACTCTCGTATTGGGGTATTATTTTCCAGTCGGTCGCCTCTGGTGGCTCCCTCCCCCTTTTGTTTATCTTCCGATATCAGTCCGACGTTCCCACTCCACTTTACCTGCCCACTGGCGTCTTCTGGCCCCCGTAGAGATCCAGACGTGTATAATTCTGATCTCAGGCTGATTTCATGGGTGATCGGAGTTCTTTGGTAGGTAATCAGCTCACTTTAGGGTGCAGGTTGAAAAGGCGCCTCCTCCTACTTCCCCGCCATCTTGTCTCTGAATTATACAAGTTTTGAAGAATAGTTCAGAAACTCATAATTACAGCAGTAGAGGGAAGAATCATTGATCGTGGCATCAGCTCTCTGGAGACTATTCTGGTTACGTGTCAGTGGTGCAGTCTTCAGGCTAATTCTACCAAATGATCTTGGCTGTGTTTTACTGATATGTGGCCTCCTTTGCTTCTTGTGCCTTTTCCTACTTCTGTTCTCTGCTTTCAGTTGATCTTATGAGGTATATATCCTTCCAGTAAGTTCTGTCTCATGTGTAAGTTAAAATTTGGTTTCTGAGCCATGTAATCGAGAAAACCGATGTTTTCTAGATGTGCTTATCTGCCTATCCTGACTTGACTTATCCTATAAGAACTGGGGTGCCTGGGTGGCTCACTTGGTTAAGCATCTGACTCTTCATCTCAGCTCAGGTCTTGATCTCAGGGTTGTAAGTTCAAGCCCCATGTTGGGCTCCACACCAGATGTGGAGCCTACTTAAAAAAAAAAAAAAAAGAAAAATTAAAGAAAAAAGAAAAAAAGTAACATTACATTCCAGCTCTAGGTGGAGCCCTCTAAGAGTGCTTCAATTCTGTGTTGATTTTGTGCTCTTTGAATTTATGTGGCACTATAGTTCTTCACATTTTATCATGTCATACCCGGTAATTTTTTCTAACGGAATTAAATTAATTTATTTCAGATTCCTAATTCCATCAAAAGTCCCTCAAAGGCACATTCCCTCTCCTACTCTCCCACTCTCATTTTTCTGCTTTTTCTTTTTACCAGATGGAACAATGTATGAAACTGAGCATACCACAGGTTTGAAGGTAAAAAAATACTTGTTTTTCATTAATTGATCAATGTCAGAGTGCTTTGTTGATTATCAGATAATTAAGCCAATCCTGTGTAACCCTGTGTTTGCAGCTCGTCTGTACAAGGACAACAGTAGAAACTGGTGCGCTTGGGCTTGAACTGTAGAACGGATAGACCTGGATTTGTTCTTGGAAAGCTGTAACTTCTTCTAGCTCTGTGACCTTAGGCTGGCTTTAATTTGTTCACTCATAAGTGGTTTGTACAACACTTTCCAGAATAGAGTAGAGGATGAAGTAAAGGAATAATAACAAAGTAAAGCACCTGAAGCACATATCAAGAGCTCAGTAAATTCTGGCCTACTTCATTGATGAATGTATTTATCACCAATCTGATATGTGGTTTATCAGAGTGATTTAATAGAAGCAAAGGAAGTGAAAATTGCAAAATTGCACTGTCCCTTCATCCTTCTTACCTACTTGAAGTATTTCAGGGGTCCTTTAGGTAAAAGGTTGACAAACTAGGACACTTCCAGGGATGAGGAACCAAGATATCAGAAAGTTGTCCTGTGGAGAGTGAGTCTTGATTCATGTTGCCCTTAGAAGTAAGACCAGAAACAATGGATTCTGATAACAGTGGAGAAGATTTTAGTCTGACATTAGGAAACATTTTCCTACATGATTGTCTGAACACTGAATAGGCAACTGGAGATGCTCAACTAGAAACTGCATTAACACCTGGCCAAGGGATGGTACACTCTGTGCTTGCAGCTTCTCTACTTACCTGCATGGCTGCTCATTATGTAGACTCACCAGTTCCCTAGAATCATAAAATCCTCATGGGCCAGTGTACCTCTGGAAATTCTCCAGCACAAATATTTTAGATGTCTCTCCTTCACTTTTCAGACTTTCCTGATGGCATCCAACCCTGAGTCAAGGGAGCTTATTTAAATTCTTGTGCAATGCTCTGTCCTCCACTAATTGCCTCCCTCAACCCCATGTATTTATACTGGAGTGGGCTTGGAGTCCAGGCTGCATCTTGGAACAGTGGGCTCTACTAAACTTGTTCACTGACATCACTTTGCATTACCTGGGAGACTGTTGTGCTTGCCCAGGGCATTTTTCGTGAAGAGCCGGTAAGATGGCTTCTGCATCTGCTGGTGTCACTCGTCTTTAACATGATGGAAGAATAGCATTGAAAGTACTAAGATGCTTGTTACTCAACATCTTGGGTTGTCTATGGATGGGGCCCATTACCTGAAACCACTTTCTGATCCCACTAAAATTGTGTACCCTTAAAGCCTTATATCCTTATATTATTGCTTGCTTTCCCTCTCTCTCTTCAAGGTCAGCATTTCTTTGTTGACGATGGGGAGGCAGAGGAACTCATTTATTGGGCATCATGTTAGATGTTTTATATATGTTATTAAATCCAGAGTTCAAGTCCACCCTACGTGGAATCTTTGTGACTTTATAGCTGAGTGTCAATGGAGCTGAGTAAGTTGCCAAAGATCTAGTAGATGGTGGAGATGATGAAACTTTATGATTATACCTAGAAGAGTCAATTTTGCTTGCCACTAAACACTCCAATACAGGAATCAGATCCTTTTTAAAACAAAGCCTACACCCAATCATCAGTTCAAATTAATTTCTTCCTTTTGTGATGAACATCAGTAGATGACAACCTGCTTAAAAAGATCTAAAGAAAGTTACTCTTGTTCCCTACTGACCTTGTGGGTCATCATTTGTTGAGGAAATAAGGGGGTGTGTGTGTGTGTTCATGATTTCAGATCTCAGTTTTTTTCTAAATTAACTGTTTGAAGCTTAGAGAGGTCAAGCAGCATGATCCAGATTAGTTTACCCATGTGAATGACAGACACAATGCTCATCTCATCTAGATTATTAATTGATCCATTTGTCTGAAGCACTTTTCACATAGTAGATATTAAAAATATTCATTCAGGGACCTCTGTTGTCACTACCTTTATGCACCTCTGTATTTCTGATGTAACACTACAAAGTCAACCAAACTAGGAAATCAAAGACAAAATATATACCTATAAATTTTGTTGATTGAGAAAAGGTGGAAATCTTCAGCCAGATGAAATCTGGTCACCCATTTGCAGAGTATGGGCAGCAGTACTGACCAAAAGTTAAATCCGTCAGGCTTGGTAGAGATAATTAAGCACTGGGAACAGTTAGGTTCAGATCGGTGACTTCCAAAATGGAGAGTTTAAGGTTCTCTAGAAAGCATCAGTGTCAGTGATGAGGGGAGGGGCAAACCTGACCCCTTGCTCCATTTGAATTTATCATCTCTTTACGTTACTGCTTGAATCATGGCATCCAAACCACACGGTGGGAACTACAACCAGTGGACTCACTGGCCAAAGTTAATTTTTCTTCTTATACAAAACCAGAACTTCTGCTTCTCTAGTACTCTTCTGTTATGTGTACCTTGGGATCCATATAGCTGTTTGTGCCCCTCGTGATGCGGCTTGGGCATGTGTGGATTTACTGTGAGCTGCCTGACACTTTCTCCTTAGCTGTGGCCTTTGTGCATTCACAAGAGCACCCTATTCCTTTTTCCTTTTTCCTGCTTTGGTGTTGACTTCTCTTTGTGCTCATGAGTTTGTCCCTCATGTCCCATAGGAGCTCAGCATGTGATTTTAAATTCAGATGATCAGATAGCTAAGAAAGTGCTAATAGCTAGTACTCTGGTGAAATATGCTTTTTTTGGTTTGTTTTCTGTACATAATTGCCTTTGTATTTTGCTCCCCTTATCCCCAACTGACAATATTTTAATTAAAAGTTGAGGTGAGAGAACGTGGGGAAGTCTACAGAGAAACATGCTTGCCTTTTGTTTAATCCTGCCACTCCAAAAAATGCTTGAAGTCTTTTGGTAAGCGGGTAGAGAATTGGAAAGTGAGAAAAAGCCAGACGCAGTGTGGTTTTCAAAAATATCTTATTTTGTTTATTCTTGTCTTTTAAGAAGAGACTCAGAATCCAAATGCCTTTGCTCTCTCAACTCTATTATCTTTGCTTCAAAAAATGAACAAGAACATTGAATGCCTTAATTTCTAAATGTTACAAAAATAGACAAATCATATATGTAAACATACAAACACACACATATATATATTCTAGTTTTATATGTATATTAAAATTACACATAACTTTCTGAATGGCAAATTCAGCACAGGACCTAATCTAAATCAAATACAAATTCCAAACCTGAATCCAATGGATTAAATTAAAAAAAAAAATCAAACTCCAGTAACTAAACAACAACTTACTCACGTCTTGTGATTTTTCCCTTCTAAAATCGACATTCTGAGAATTGTTTCCTAAATGGATTTCCTGTAGATTACTGCTCATAGGCATACGGTGGGGAGGAATGCATTTTTTTATTTCTTCTATCAGATGGTTTTCTTCAGTCAGTTTGCAGGATAATAGAAGTTGCAGGGTAACTAGAAAAAAGCTTATTCCTGTTCCCACTGTCATAGCCTTACCTTTAGCTGCTCCTGCCAGATTTATGTAGTGTCTCTCTGGTGTGGTCTTCCTGACATTTTCCCTGAGCCTTGTTTCTGAGGAGAGAAAGAAGCATACTCATAAGCTTCTCCTGAAAGCATATTTGGTTGACGTTTGCCACCTTTTTGTTTTTCATGATATAGGGTCAGTAAAGCCTTCTTTTAGCCTGAAGTTTATTTTTCTTAAGTTGGGCCAGTGCACAAATGATCCAGACAAACAGGTAAGATTTGAAAAAAAAAAAAAAAAAAAGAAGCGATTTTATGGATTTTACCTTTCTCTAGATACAGATATTATTGAAGGCTTCACCGGGTTTTACCATCCTCTATTTCAGAGACCCTGCAATTTACACAGGAATCTTTTTTTTTTTTTTTTTTTTTTTTTGCCGTTTTGTTTTTGCATCAACCCTGCTATAGATGGAATGTTTGGGTCTCTCCCAAGTTAGTATGTTGAAACCTAATCCCTAATGTAATGGAATTTGGAGGTGGGGCCTGTGGGAGGGGATTGTGTCAAAAGGGCAGAGTCTCACAAATGGAATTAGTACCTTTACACAGTACATCTAGAGAGCTCCCTTGCCTTTTCCATCACGTGAAGACTCAGTGAGGCAACCACTGTGAACCAGGAAGGGAGCTCTCACCAGACGCCAGATCTGCTGATACCTTGATCTGAGATTTCCTGGCCTCTAGAACCTGGGGATGGGATGGGGATGGAGGGTGGTGGAGGAGCTGGGGGAAATAGGTGAAGATGGTCAAAGGTACAAACTTTCAGTTATAAGAGGAATTGGTTCTGGGGAGCTCATGTGCAGTATGGTCACTGTAGTTAATAAAACCATTTATATACTTGGAAGTTAGAAGAGAGTAAATTTTAAATGTTCTCACCACAACAAAAGGTAACCATGTTAGGTGATGGGTGTGTTAATTAATCTTATTGTAGTAATTATTTTATAATATAGACAAATATATACTATATAGCACAATAAGTTTAGTTGACTATATTAACTATATATATGTGTATATATGTATATATTTTGTAGATATGTATATATTATACATTTATTTTGTATATGTATTTATTATATGTATATATATAAAAAATCATCACCTTGTATACCTTAAAACTTAACGATGTTTATGTCAATTATATCTTAATAAACTGCCAAACATTTTTTTAAAAGGGTCAAATAAATATATATTTAAAAGAATTTCACAGTTATGATCACTGGATTCAAAGTTAGGGAGCTGCATGTGGTTTTTATAATAATGCTTGTCATAATTATTCACACACTTGGTATAATAATAAATATTTGTTTTATTTATTTATCCATCCATCAGTGCATTTGTCACAGGTCTGTGCCAAAACAGAGCCCGAGGCAAGGATTAATGCTGAAGTAATCAGCCTGCATTCACTTGGCAGTGCAATGGGGAAAAGAAAGTGAGATGGGGAAGACTGGGAAGCATTCAAATGGGGAAGATTGAGAAGCATTCAAAGGAAGGTGGTCACCGCTTTTCGATAAGCCATAACAGACAGCAGTCTGATTGCCCAGTACTTCCAGCTGATTGAGATCACGGGGTGCTTTGGGACAGAGAAGCTTGGAATAGTACATTGGAAAGATAAAGGATAAGATAATTTATTTCCTGGCTCCTTCTTATTTTCCATCTCTTTTCTCTTATTGGTCAAAGTTTGTCTCACTGGAAATTATTCCTCTTGCTTCTCCTTGCTTCTTTTATTGCTGTTGGCGGGTGGTATGGAAGCCATGTCCTGTACCATTTGGTGTGACATTTTAACTGGGCCCAATATGATATGATAAGGCAGAAATTACATTTTTTTTTGTTGAGGGGGGTGGGAGACAGGGGGATGGGTTGAGGGAGAGGGAGAGACTATTAAGTAGGCTCCACCCCCAGCATGGAGTCTGACCTGGGGTGCTCGATCCCACAGCCTGAGATCGTAATCTGAGCTGAAATCAAGAGTTGGGCACTTAACCCACTGAGCCACCCAGATGCCCCAAGGCAGAAATTATTTCTAAGACTAGCAATTTTTGCATCCCATTTGTAATATTTTTACTTCAAGGTTATGAAGATATTTTCTTATTTATTTATTTTTTTAGGAGCATACTGTTTAATCATGGACTTTTAGATTCACAATTCATACAAAATTGAATTTTGTGATTGGTGTGAAGTAGGGGGTCACTTTTTAAATTTGCATATCCAATTGACCCAGCATCACTTATTACAAAGACTGGGTTTTTCTCATTGTATTGTGATTTCCATTCTGGATACCAATCTGCTCCCTCCCCCTGATTTTCATGAGAGATAATTAACATATAGCACTCTGTAAGTTTAAGCTATATAGCACAATGACTTGGTATATCATGGTTACAGCAAGTTAACATCCATCATCTCACATAGATTTGAAAAAAAAGCTTTCACTGGTTCTTTAATCTTTCCATGTACCAATATCCAACCATCTAAATTGCTATAATTTCATAAATAAGTTTTGATATCTAGTGGTGTAAATACACAAAGTTTCATCTATTCTTTGCATTTCTATAAATGCACACACACACACACACACCTGAAAATTTTATTGGAATTGTATCAGATCTATAGATCAATTTAGGGGAATTCATAATTTTAGATAGTTTTGCATCCATGGATATGACTCTTCTTTCCATTTTCTTTTCTTTTCTCTTTTTGGGGAGGCGGCCCTCCAGGAGCCTGAGGCTAGTTATTAAAAAAAATTTTTTTTATTATGTTCAGTTGGCTGCTGTATAGTATGTCAGGTTTTTTTTTTTTTTTTAAGATTTTATTTATTTGACAGACAGAGATCGTAAGTAGGCAGAGAGGCAGGCAGAGAAGAGGAAGCAGGCTCCCTGCTGAACAGAGAGCCCTATGCGGGGCTTGATCCCAGAACCCTGGGATCATGACCTGAGCTGAAGGCAGAGACTTTAACCCACTGAGCCACCCAGGCGTCCCATGTCATTAGTTTTTAATGTAGTGTTCAATGATTCATTAGTTGCATATAATACCCAGTGCTCATCACAACGTGTGCCTTTCTTTTTTTCTTTTCATCTTTTAGTTCTTTGAATTTTTTTCTCAGTACAGTATTAATTAATTTCCTCAGTACATTACATTAATTAATTAATGCAAAAATCTTACATGTTCTTAGATATATTCTTGGGCATTTAAAAAAATTGAAGCACAGTTGACACACAATATTATGTTGGTTTCAGGTGTACAACATAGTGATTCAGAGTCTCTGTGTTCCTCTGTGCTCACCACAAATGTAGCTACCATCTGTCAAAAGGTGTTTGACTTTTCTGATGGTATTTTATTTTATTTTAATTCTTTAAAAAGATTTTATTTATTTATTTGACAGAGAGAAACAGTCACCCAGGTGACCCTTTAATGGTATTTTAATTAATATTTTTTGGAAAATATTTTTTTTCTTTTTAAAAAATTAACATATAATGTATTATTTGCCCCAGGGGTACAGGTCTGTGAATCATAAGGGTTACACACTTCACAGCACTCACCATAGCACATATACTCCCCAGTGTCCATAACCCAACCACCCTCTCCATACCCGCCTCCTCCCAGCAACCCTCAGTTTATTTTGTGAGATTAAGAGTCTCTTATGGTTTGTCTCCCTCCTGATCCCATCTTGTTTCATTTTTTCCCCTCCTTACCCCCCAAACCCCCCAGTTTGCCTCTCAAATTCCTCATATCAGGGAGATCATATGATAATTGTCTTTCTCTGATTGACTTATTTTGCTCAGCATAATACTCTCTAGTTCCATCCACATCGTTGCAAATGGCAAGATTTCGTTTCTTTTGATGGCTGTATAGTATTCCATTGTATATATATATACCACATCTTCTTTATCCAATCTGTTGATGGACGTCTAGGTTCTTTCAAGTTTGGCTATTGTGGACATTGCTGCTATAAACATTTGGGCGCACGTGCCCCTTCGGATCACTACATTTGTATCTTTAGGGTAAATACCCAGTGTGCAATTGCTGGGTCGTAGGGTAGCTCTATTTTCAACTTTTTGAGGAACCTCCATACAGTTTTCCAGAGTGGCTGCACCAGCTTGCATTCCCACCAACAGTATAGGAGGGTTCCCCTTTCTCCGCATCCTTGCCAATGTCTGTCGTTTCCTGACTTGTTAATTTTAGCCATTCTGACTGGTGTGAGGTGGTATCTCATTGTGGTTTTGGTTTGTATTTCCCTGATGCTGAGTGATGTGGAGCGCTTTTTCATGTGTCTGTTGGCCATCTGGATGTCTTTTTTGCAGAAAAATCTGTTCATGTCCTCTGCCCATTTCTTGATTGGATTATTTGTTCTTTGGGTGTTGAGTTTTATAAGTTCTTTATAGATTTCGAGGTCTTTTCTGGTTCCATATAAATTTTAGGATTATTTGTTCCATTTCTTTGAAAAAAATTGATGGTATTTTGATAGGGATTGCATTAAACATGTAGATTGCTTTAGGTAGCATAGACATTTTCACAATATTTGTTCTTCCAATCCATGAGCATGGAACATTTTTCCATTTCTCTGTGTCTTCCTCAATTTTTTTCATGAGTACTTTATAGTTTTCTGAGTACAGGTTCTTTGCCTCTTTGGTTAGGTTTATTCCTAGGTATCTTATGGTTGTGGGTGCAATTGTGAATGAGACCGACTCCTTAATTTCTATTTCTTCTGTCTTGCAGTTGGTGTACAGAAATGCAACTGATTTCTGTGCATTGATTTTAATCCTGACACTTTACTGAATTCCTGTACAAGTTCTAGCAGTTTTGGTGTGGAGTCTTTTGGGTTTTCCACATAAAGTATCATATTATCTGCAAAGAGCGATAGCTTGGCTTCTTCTTCTCCAATTCAGATGCATTTAATTTCTTTTTGTTGTCTGATTGCTGAGGCTAGGACTTCTAGTACTATGTTGAGTAGCAGTGGTGATAATGGACATCCCTGCCATGTTCCTGACTTTAGCAGAAAAGCTTTCAGTTTTTCTCCATTGAGAGTGATATTTGCTGTGGGTTTTTCATGGATGGCTTTGATGATATTGAGGTATGTGCCCTTTATCCCTACACTTTGAAGAGTTTGACCAAGAAAGGATGTTGTACTTTGTCAAATGCTTTTTCAGCATCTACTGAGTATCATATGGTTCTTGTTCTTTCTTTTATTAATGTATTGTAAAATATTGATTGATTATCAGATGTTGAACCAACCTTGCAGCCCTGGAATAAGTCCCACTTGATCGTGGTGAATAATCCTTTTAATGTACTATTGGATCCAATTGGCTACTATTTTGGTGAGAATTTTTGCATCTGTGTTCATCAAGGATATTGGTCTGTATTTCTCCTATTTGGTGAGGTCTTTGTCTGGTTTTGAGATCAAGGTAATGCTGGCCTCATAAAATGAGTTTGGAAGCGTTCCTTCCATTTCTATTTTTAGGAACAGTTTCAGTAGAATAGGTATTAATTCTTCTTTAAATGTTTGGTAGAATTCCCCTGGGAAGCTGTCTGGCCCTGGGCTCTTGTTCGTTGAGAGATTTTGGATGACTGTTTCAATCTCCTTACTGGTTATGGGTCTGTTCAGGTTTTCTGTTTCTTCTTGGTTTGGTTTTAGTAGTTTATATGTCTCTAGGAATGCATCTATTTCTTCCAGATTGTCAAATTTGCTGGAGTATAGGTGCTCATATGTTCTTATAATTATTTGTATTTCTTTGGTGTTGGTTGTGATCTCTCCTCTATCCTTCATGATTTTATTAATTTGGGTCCTTTCTCTTTTCTTTCTTTTTTTTTTTTAATTTTATTTATTTATTTTGACAGAGAGAGATCACAAATAGGCAGAGAAGCAGGCAGAGAGAGAAGGGGAAGCAGGCTCCCCGCTGAGCAGATAGCCTGATGTGGGGCCCAATCCCAGGACCCTAAGACCATGACCTGAGCTGAAGGCAGAGGCTTTAACCCACTGAGCCACCCAGGTGCCCCTCCTTTCTCTTTTCTTTTTGATAAGTCTGGACAGGGGCTTATCAATTTTATTAATTATTTCAAAGAACCAGCTCCTAGTTTTGTTGATTTGTTCTACTGTTTTTTTTGGTTTCTATTTCATTGATTTCTGCTCTGATCTTTATGATTTCTCTTCTCCTGCTGGGTTTAGGCTTTCTTTGCTATTCTTTGTCCAACTCCTTTAGGTGTAGTGTTAGATTGTATACGTGAGAACTTTCTTGTTTTTTGAGAAAGGCTTGTATTGCTATATACTTTCCTCTCAGGACTGTCTTTGCAGTGTTCCACAGATTTTGAACAGTTGTGTTTTCATTAGCATTTGTTTCCATGAATTTTTTAAATTCTTCTTTAATTTCCTTGTTGACCCATTCATTCTTTGGTAGGATACTCTTTAGCCTCCATGTATTTGAGTTCTTTCCAACTTTCCTCTTGTGATTAAGTTCTAGCTTCAGAGCATTGTGGTCTGAAAATATGCAGGGAGTGATCCGAGTCTTTTGGTACTGGTTGAGACCTGATTTGTGACCCAGGATGTGATCGATTCTGGAGAATGTTCCATGTGCACTAGAGAAGAATGTGTATTCTGTTGCTTTGGGATATCTGTGATGTCCATATGGTCTAGTATGTCTTTTAAGGCTTTTATTTCCTTGTTGATCTTTTGCTTGGACGATCTGTCCATTTCGGTGAGGGGGGTGTTAATAGTCTTGCTATTATTGTATTACTGTCAATGTGTTTCTTTGATTCTGTTATTAATTCATTTATATAGTTGGCTGCTCCCATGTTAGGGGCATAGATATTTAAAATTGTTAGATCTTCTTGTTGGACAGACCCTTTGAGTATGATATAGTGTCCTTCCTCATATCTTATTATAGTCATTGGCTTAAAATCTTATTTATCTGATATAAGGATTGTCACCCCAGCTTTCTTTTGATGTCCATTAGCATGGCAAATCGTTTTCCACCCCCTCACTTTAAATCTGGATGTGTCTTTGGGTCTAAAATGAGTTTCTTGTAGACAGCATATTGATGGGTCTTGTTTTTTTATCCATTCTGATACCCTTTGTCTTTTGATTGGGGCTTTTAGTTCATTTACATTCAGGGTATCTATTGAAAGATATGAATTTAGTGCCATTGTATTGCCTGTAAGGTGACTGTTACTGTACAATGTCTCTGTTCCTTTCTGATCTATTACTTTTAGGCTCTTCTTTTGCTTAGAGGACCCCTTTCAATATTTCCTGTAAAGCTGGTTTGGTGTTTACAACTTCTTTTAGTTTTTGTTTGTCCTGGAAGGTTTTTATCTCTCCTTCTATTTTCAATGATAGCCTAGCTGGATATAGTATTCTTGGCTGCATGTTTTTCTCATTTATTGCTCTGAATATATCATGCCAGTTCTTTCTGGCCTGCCAGGTCTCTGTGGATAAGTCTGCTGCCAATCTAATATTTTTACCATTGTATTTTACAGACTTCTTGTCTTGAGTTGCTTTCAGGATTTTCTGTTTGTCACTAAGACTTGTAAGTTTTACTGTTCGATGATGGGGTGTGGACCTATTTTTATTGATTTTGAGGGGGACTCTCTGAACCTCCTGGATTTTGATGCTTGTTCCCTTTGCCATATTTGGGAAATTCTCTACTATAATTCACTCCAATATACCTTCTGCCCCCCTCTCTTTCTTCTTCTTCTGGAATCCCAATTATTCTAATATTGTTTTGTCTTATGGTATCACTTATCTCTTGAATTCTCCCCTCGTGGTCCAGTAGTTATTTGTCTCTCTTTTTCTCAGCTTCTTTATTCTCCATCATTTGGTCTTCTATATCACCAATTCTCTCTTCTGCCTCATTTATCCTAGCAGTAAGAGCCTCCATTTTTGATTGCACCTCATTAATAGCTTTTTTTGATTTCAACTTGGTTAGATTTTAGTTCTTTTATTTCTCCAGAAAGGACTTTTATCTCTCCAGAGAGGGTTTCTCTAATATCTTCCATGCCTTTTTCAAGCCCAGCTATCACCTTGATAATCATCATTCTGAACTCTAGATCTGACATATTACCAATGTGCATATTGATTAGGTCCCTAGCCTTCAGTACTGCCTCTTGTTCTTTTTTTTTTGTGGTGAGTTTTTCCGCCTTGTCATTTTATCCAGATAAAAATATATGAATGAGAGAATAAAATACTACAAGAGTGGCAAAGACCCCAGAAAAATGTATGCTGATGAAATCAGAAGAGACCCCAAATTTGGGGAAGAAGAAAGGGGATAAAAAGAAATTGAAAAAATTAAAAAAAAATATATTAGACAGGTGAATAAAACAGAGCCACCCACTTGATTTTGGGTGTATTTTAGTCTCTTAGAAGAAACTATCTCCCAAAATTTTAAAGAAAGAAAAACATATATATACAAAAATAAGGGTAAACACGATGAAGGGATGTCTGTAAATATGTCTGTATTGATGAAATATGTCTGTAAAGATGAAAATTAAAAAAAATTCTAAAAAAGGAATTGATAAGATAAGTTGGTTGGAAAAAGAAAGATTTATCTGTGCAAGATTTAGGGTATATTTTGATCTATTAGAAGAAAATGTATCCCAAAATTTTTTAGAAGAAAAAACCATATATATATTCAAAAAATAAAATTAGATACAATGAAGGATAAAATATGACTATAATAATGAAGGTTTAAAAAGTTTTTTTTTTTAAAGAAAGGTATTGTTTAGATAAACGAGTTAAAAAATGTTAAAAGAGGAAAGAGGAAAAGTTAAAAAAATTAGAATAAGAAAAAAATAAAATTAAAAAAATTTACTTAACCTTGCCAGACTAAAGAATCATGGGGAGAAAGCCATGAATTCTGTGCTTTGCTTCCCCTCCTCTGGAATTCTGCTGTTCTCCTTGATGGGTGAGCTTGGTCTTGGCTGGATGTTCTTGCTGATCTTCGGGGGGAGAGGCCTGTTGTAATGATTCTCAAATGTCTTTGCCCGAGGTGGAATTGTGCCTCCCTTGCCAGGGACCAGGCTAAGTAATCTGCTGGGGTTAGCTGTCAGGAGCTTTTGTTCCCTGAACGCTTTCTGTAGAGCTCTGGAGGATGTGAATGAAAATGGTGGCCTCCCAGTTTCTGGCCCGGAGGAGCTGAGAGCTTGGGGTTCCACTCCTTGGTGCGCCCTCAGAGAAAAGCTATCAATCACTCTCATGTCCCTGGTCTCCAGCCGTGCTCTGAGCTCACCCGGCTGGTGACCGAGCATTTCTATCTCTGACACACAGCCCATTTTTGCATGTTGACCTTGTTTCTGGGAATTTCTGCCAAATCCATTTATATCTGATACATTGTCCATAGAGTATTGAACTTTCTGTGTATACAACTATGTTGTTGGTAAATAAAGACATATTTAGTTTTTCTTTTCTTTGTCTCAAAAAAAAAAAAACAACTTAAAGCCTTGGCTGGACCCCATTCTATTATTAAATACCTTCCCACACCCCTCATTATTAAAAGTTGGATAGAATTGGTAAGAATTGGTATTGTTTTATGAGTCTTGATCTTGGGGAAGTATTTTACTATTTCACCTTGAAGTATGGAGTTGGTTTAAAAAAAAATAAAAAAAAATCTTCTTTTTTTTTCTTTTTCTTTTACTTTTTTTAAAAATTTAAATTAAAGTTAGTTAACAAATAGTGTAGTATTGGTTTTAGGAGTAGAAATTAATGATTTATCATTTACATATAACACCCAGTGCTCATCACAAGTGCCCTCCTTAATGTCCATCACCCAGTTAGTCCATCCCCTACCCACCTCCCTCCGTCAACCCTCACTTTGTTCTCCTCACTTAAGAGTCTCTTATGGGGGTGCCTGGGTGGTTCAGTCAGTTAAGCATCTGCCTTTGGCTCAGGTCATGATCCCAGAGTCCTGGGATCAAACCCCACATCAAGCTCCTTGCTCGCAAGGAGACTGCTTCTCCCTCTCCCTCTGCCTGCTGCTCCCCTTGCTTGTGCTCTATCAAATAAATAAATAAAATCTTTTTAAAAAATTAAAAAAAGAGTCTCTTACGGTTTGTCTCCCTGTTTTTATCTTATTTTATTTTTCCTTCACTTCCTCTATGTTCATCTGTTTTCTTTCTTAAGTTCTACATATGAGTGAAATCATATGGGTATTTGTCTTTCCCTAACTGACTTATTTCACTTGGCACAATACCCTTTAGTTCCATCCATGTCCTTGCAAATGGCAAGATTTCTTTTCTTTTTTTTTTTGATGGCTAAGTCATATTCTAATATATGTATTCATATATATATATGTGTATATATATAAAATATTCATATATATAATATACCATGTCTTTCTTATCCATTCTTCATCAGTTGATGGACATTTGGGCTCTTTTCAAATCTGGCTATTGTTGATAATGCTGCTGTGAATATTGGGGTGCATATGCCCCTTCGAATCATTATGTTTGTATCCTTTGGATAAGTACCTAATAGTGCAGTTTCTGGGTTGTACGGTAGTTCTATTTTTAACTTTTTGAGGAAAGTCCAGGAAGTATGGAGTTTTTAATATGAAAATGTAAGGTTACTATTTGTTTTCTATTTATCCCATTGGCAATATTCTTTCTTCTTTTTTTTTTTTACATTTTCTGATTAATCATTTTGAAAGTTATTATTCCATTTTCATCACTTATTAAATTGTTAATTTTACGATTCTTTTTGTGGTTCCTCTAAAAATTAAAACATGCATCTTTAACTTATTGTGTTATAATATGATTTGATACCTTTACTACTTCTATAAAAATTATAGGGCTGTAGAATGCTTTATTCCAATTTATTTATCTCCTGTCTATGTTATTGTTATCCCACACTTTCCTACATTTATCAAATACCACAATGTATTACTATTATTGTTTGGCACAATAAATATTTATTTAGATTCACCCACTTTTTTTTAAACCCCTTTTTTTTGCTCTTCATTCTATCCTGTACTGGAAGATCATTTTCTCTCTGGTCAGCCAACACACTTTAAAAAGATGCTTACTTTTTTTTTTTTTTTTCTTCAGTATTTCTAATTGTTTTTAGGAGATCTTTCAGTGTAACCAACTACAGGTCCAGAAGTGGAAATCGGTGGCTTTTTTTCATAGGACTCACTTTCTCTATTGTAGAATTCTGAGATTGAACTGGATAAGCCCTCAGATTTTTTTTTTAAATATCATGTTGATATTACTTTTAATGCAAATTCAGTAACTTAGTAAAATTAATTATTTTGAACTAACAAGGTCAAGTAGACTTTGGTTATTTTCTTTAGCTTAATTGATATGCAGTGTTAATGCTTCTGTATTCATTTCTTTTCTGAATTCATTTCTTTTAAAATTGTAAAAAACTGTTGTAAACACATAATTAATTGAGACTTGCTAAAAGAGAATATTCTATATATCTCTGTAGCACTATTTTCATTTCTCAATCAAATATCACATCTACATTATTCGGTACTTATGTAGTCCTTTCCTCCTTCTATCCCTGAGCTTACTTTGGATTTTTGTTTAATATACTCTACTACTTCATTTCATAATATTTACTTTTGCATTTGATTAATTTTGTCTCCTGAAACATCACATGCTTTTCTGTCTGGCAGCTTTGTAGTAATAGTAGTTGGTGTTATTATTGTTAAATTTTTCTCTGTTTATTCTGTTACGGGGGAAGGGAGAGCCCATATTACTTGATAAAACCCTGTTTTGAGTCTATAATAACATCTACGTTGTTTTTTCCTAAGATAATACACATTGGGTTAGGGTATCAAAACAGATATTCCTTGATGTTAAAATCTTTATTGGCAAAAATCTCTTCCACCACCATAGTATACTAACTTGGCAAGTTGTTATGATGTTTCTCCTTCTCAGGCTTCATTTGGGAAGTGAAATTTATAAGCATTGCCTTTGTCTCAGATTCGGCTGTTAGAAAACAAAATGTCTTTGAAGAATCTGACAGACTCACCAAAGCCGAATTATATTTCTGCTACAAAACAAGTATTGTCTGTTTGGATTTATTATATATAATTAGGAGCTTACTGTAGTCTAACGAAGGCTATCTATACATCACCACTGTTGCAAAAATGTATCTTTGACGATCAATATTTTGTGTGTAGAATAGAATTTAATTTTATGTGTTAGAGATATTTTGGTATTCAGAGATTGTCAGACCTTTGGTTTAAGGAAGTTTGATGGGGTTACTGTGGACTTCATTGTTCAAATAAAAAGTTCAGAATAGAGAGTATAATGGAATTTGGAATCTATTCTATCTGGTTTTGAATACAGTCCAGCTATTATATTAATACCAAGACAGATAGAACAGAGCTGGCCCTCTGTGCAATTTTTCTTACTTTGAAGCAGGCTACATGAAGAATTTTTATGTTTTGTTTTTGAAAAGTAGGTAGATTATATTCTTGGTTCATCTTTGTTTTGCAGAGGTAAAATTAGAGGCCTCAGCCTCCTGCTGGCAGAACAAGCTCTCAATTTCTCACTGTCGAAATTCAATCTGATTTCTATCTTTTTCACTAAAAAGCTGTCAACAGCAAATAAGCATTCCCCATCAAAGAGCCACATTCATTTCTGAGGTATACAAATTCCTCTCATGGGGGAGGATTCAAGTAATTTAAATTGTTTCTGACTTTTAATTTCTTTCCTAGGAAATGGGAAATGATATTAGCACGGACTTTAACTGCAGTCCAAAATGAAGGGAGAAAGGATATGCACGGATCCTCTCCTGTGTGACATGCCCAGGACCTTTACACCTCAGCCTGGCATGTTTACAATGCACAAGCGCTGTGTCCCCCTGCCTTCCTGTTGGCAGCTAAGTGATGTAACCAGAGCTATACCTTCATGCTCTTACGATGCATCAATATGAACTCATTTTGGTAGAAGCTGACTCGTAACAGGAGTGTATAGCACCAGCACAAAACTGGAAAAATGCCTCTGAAATTTAAAAAAAAATTTTTTTTCTCTGTAAATATTTCTTAGAATTTAGTTTGGGAAATGAGCTTTTCTTTGGAAAAAGATGAACTGCTAAGTATTTTCTTGCCTCCTTTTACTTTCTTGAGTTTATTTTATTAAGGTAAAGGATTAATAGTGTGTCTGGGTTTGTAGGTGCACATTTATGATGAGTATATGCATTACTTTGGTTGCAGAATTGCTCTAAGTAGACTTGTAAAAAAGTGAGCTTTTGGTTTTAAACTGTAAATTTCCTTATCTCTCAGTCTCTCCTGCCAGTTCATGCAAACATTCACAATCTCAAAATCTCATGATCGGGATAAGAAATTGTAGGCATGGTATACATATACAAATGAGTAAGCTACCTACCACCATTAAAAGAAAAACTCCTCTGTGCAAAGGCACTTGATAGTATTTAGAAAAGAAGCAGCATTTCAGAAGTAGATTTGAAGTCAATTTGGTCTCCCACAAAGGTGATCAGATGACTTCTAGGACTTTCAAAGTGCTCCCACTTTTCTTAGGTATGTTGTGATTAGTCAAGATCTCCCTAAAATGACGATACCTGGAATCAAACTCAGAGTTGCAAATGGTGTCTTATTGTCACAGGATAAAATACAATATATCTTTTTTGATCCAGCCTGTGTGTATGTGTATATCTATACCTATGTTTACATCTTTATATCTGTAGTTTTAATTTTTTTTAAAAGACTTTATTTATTTATTTGACAGAGAGAGAGGGAGCGAGTGAGCATAAGCAGAGAGAATGGCAGGCAGAGGGTGAAGCAGGCTCCCCACTGAGCAGGGAGCATGATGTGGGGCTGGATCCCAGGATCCTGAGATCATGACCTGAGCCAAAGGCAGATGCTTAACTGACTGAGCCACCCAGGTAAATATCCTGGATTCATTCTTTTATTTATTTGATACAATTTTTGAAGATTTTCCTAGGAGGTTCTCAACAGTGAGCTAAGCACTATACAGTACCAAAGGAGAAGGAAGGAGGCTGAATCTTACAGTATTGGGTGGGGAAGGTGGGTGGGGCAGGTACATGCTGATTGTATCATTGCATGTGTGATACATTTTAGCGATGGAGGAGTGAGGGGCATTAAAGCAGCACATAATAAACATACTCTATCTCCAGCTGGGTTTAGAGATTTGAGCAACTTTGTCATGTAGAACCCCCCAGATGGATACTTGTGAGAGCATTTTTCACCAGCAGGAGGGGTTGAGCAGAGGAGCAGCTGCAGAGAGCGGAGACTCTCCTTTCCCATCCTGGGTGATTCCACACTGGCTCTCAACTGCACGCTCCATTCAGCATAATAGAAGTCCTGCGCTTAACCAAACCCACCCTCTTTCAAGGAAATTTAGCAACTGCCTAGTTTTAGCTGATCAGTCCCCTTGGATTCTACTCAGTACCACATTACATACTTGACAGGGGTTTGGTGATTCAATCTGGCTTCGTGTCATTTCATTTTGAGTGAACCCTTTATAGAATAGGACTCCGAAATGTTGAAGTCTCCCAGAGTCTCCCTGAGAAATGGTGCATACGTGGGGCCTCCAAGGAGGAGGAGAAGCTACGCACCTAAAAGGGGAAGGCAAGAAGGAATCCGAGAAGGAAGGAGAGGCATGTGCAAAGACTCTGAGGAGAATAGAGCAGCCAGTGGGAAGGCCTGTAGGTCTGGAGAGGGCTACAGAGAGGGAGGAAGATGTTGGCCTGGGATGGAGCTGGAAGGATGAGTACATTCGACCCCCACAACCCCCTGTGCTTTTTATTAATTTGTATCCCCACTTCCATTCTTCTCCCTTTTCTGCCCTTTCCTATGCGCTGCAAAGTTGACTTTGCAGACTGTATCACCCGGACTTCCTTGCTGGCTGGCTCATTGTTGGATTTAACCAATGGGCTGCAATGGCGGGATACTGAAGTGTGGAGGGAAGGGTTGAGGGCGCGTCTCTTCTAACTTCCTCCTTGCCTTGGTGCCCTCTCAGGGAGAACTGCCTTCTGCCACTTCCTCTGGAGACTTCTCCTCCATGGCTCCAGTTCTCATTGGGTTCCTGGAGAGTACTAGCTTTCATTTTAGGGATATGAATGTCTTCATATTATTATTTCTTATTGCCCCATCATCTTTGGTTTGTTCCCCGAACTATGCCTATACTCCTGTAAGCAGTTTCTAAATTACAGTATCTTTATCTCAGTGATCTGGGATGAATTCTGTTTCCTGCAGGGACTCCAGTTTATTCAGGTGGGTTCTAAGACTATGCAGCTGAGGAAACATCCTTTACGTCCAATAAAAGTACCACTTTTCTTGTCTACCCAAGATGCTTGATTCCATACAACAATCGTCGTAACTGTTCCTTTCTGACCTGAATCATATAGTAAGGGTGGTTGAAGGTGTATCTGCAAGGTTAGGGGAGGTTTTGCACGTTTCCTGATTCCCTCCTCTAGCTTCCTATCTGGAAGGCCATTTCTGACGTCTCACATTGTTACTGTGTGCTAAGCTGAGGAAATTTAAAAAATTGGGGCACCTGGGTGGCTCAGTGGGTTTAGCCTCTGCCTTCGGCTCAGGTCATGATCTCAGGGTCCTGGGGTCGAGCCCCACATCAGGCTCTCTGCTCAGCAGGGAACCTGCTTCCTACCCCCTCCCCCACCTGCCTCTCTGCCTACTTGTGATCTCTGTCTGCCAAATAAATAAATAAAATCTTAAAAAAAAATTATCCTGAATGCTATGCATTTCCAGACTGGCACCAACATATACAATGTATTGATCCATGATATAATATGTATGGTTTATGATGATTTCCTACGTTGCTCTTCTCTCCAGGGCAGGAATCTTACAAAATTCCCAAGAATAATAACTTGGCCCAGACTATAGTATCTCCGTATCTACCTCCCTGGGTAGGTGGGTCACATGTAATTTGTTACCATTCACTGTGGCATTCGAAAGTATTGAAGTTTGCAAGTAATTACTTATGGATTCATAGTTATCCTATAATAACAGAATACTTTCTTCCATTCTGCTGTGCTGTCTTGAGAAAGAGCCAAAGCAATTAAGATACAGCTAACGTGCAGGGAATTGTACAGAACCCCAGCCTGCTTTGTCTGTGTCACAGTAGTGAATGAGAGTGGTGGCTCACGTATTTGAATAGCACCTTGGAATAAAAAGACCAAGAACCATTCCCTTCACATTTCACTATGACTAGAGGTATAATTTCTCATTTTGTGACATGTATATAAGGAAATCTTATTTTCTTTTTTTTTGTGGGGAGAATAGATGGCAAGGAATAACGGTCATTCATAAACCATGAATGTTTGGAATGTCAGCTTTAGGAGGGCGGGGACTGTTTTGTTCATTGCTGTGGCCCCAGTGAGCACACTGATATGTGGCATGTATTTGTGGAGAGAAGGGTAAATTGGACAGCATCCTTTCTGCTGAACACACACAGGTACATTCTTCCCAACTTCTCTGCTTGAGAAACAAGGTATGAAGATGTGAGAACGGATTTTAGGGGCCAGTAAAGCTGCTGTCCTTCAGGAGGTGGGCCACCTCGTGTGGCTTAACTAATTTTGTGCTCTTCCATTTCTTCATCTATTCTTCTATAAAATAAGCTCCCAATATCTACCTCACGGTGTGGTAACAGTTAAATAACATGGGGAGTGTGTGTGGGAATTCGGGGCAACAAATATTAGGTAAATTATTTATCATTGTTATTCTTTTTACAATATGAGACTGTTCTTGAGCAAACTGTTTTTGTAACTTCTCCATCAGGAGAAACGGATAGATGTTTTCCAGTACTGCTAGAGTCATGGGAGGGCTAACCGTTCTGGCTGGTCCTATGGGAAAGGGCAGATTTGAGATTTTAGAGACATATCTCAAGACTAATTTTACTAGACATGGGTTAAAGTTGTCTCTGATTAAAGGAAACAATCATTTTGATCAGTTTAGTTCAAAAAACTCATTTCAGGGGGGAAAACAGATGATTTTTATGGCAAGAAGCACAGCAAGGTAGAATCAAGGACTTAGGTTCTTGCCTGAACTTTTTGAAATGCTTTGTTAAATCAATTTTCTCATCTGTGAAATGGTTATGGAAATCCCTGTCTTTACTCTTACATATAGGGCTGCTGGCAGGGCTGTATCAGAGAAAAGACGGGAATGTCCTTTGTTATCCTTTGGAATCCTATACTTATCTTATTTTTTATTTTTTTAGATTTTATTTATTTATTTGAGAGAGACAGAGAGAGAACAAGTGAGGGGGAGGTCAGAAGGAGAGTGCAGAGCAGACTTCCCACTGAGCAGAGAGCTGAACATGGGGCTCGATCCCATGTTCATGAGATCATGAGCTGGGATGATCTCCCTGACAGATGCTTAACTGACTGAGCCACCCAGGTGTCCCATGGAACTCTATACTTACCTTAGAGGCAACCATTTTTTTCTGAATTTGATCTGGTTAATTAGTGAGTCAGAATGGCAGGTCCTGGTAAGCACTAAGGCAAATGGTGGCAGGTGAAAATGTGGGAACTTGGTAAACACATGGCACACTGCTTTTTTGCAGTATGGCTGCTCAGCTCATGAATGGTGCTTCCTGCTGCAGATCTGAGAAGCCATGGGAACAAGCAGCCCCAGTCCAAGAGAAAGGGGGATGCCTTACTCTCTTCCAGGAAAAATACTTGAAGCTTCCAGGGCCCCTCAGGCTAAAAGCACCAGAGTTAAGCACTGTTGTTCATAGAGAAATCAATACCAGCCTTTGTTCTCTTCTGAAGAATGAGACAGCTCTGTTCCAATTGGAGTGGGATGTGCAGAGCATATGATAGCCTGTTCTGGGTCTGGTCTGGCTGGCAGTCATGAAGAAAGCAACTTGATAACCCCAGGTGACTCTGACAATGAAACCCACTGGGGACTTGAAAATGAGACTGTCAGTACATTGCTTCTATTTATGTATTTCATAAAGACAGCTGTGGAAAAGGTTTAAAGCAAATATTGTCTTAAAATGATGAAATGTTTTGAAAATCTTTTACTGTTAATCTAGTCCAAGATCTGGGTCTGCCTTACGTAGAGTGGCTTCAAATACTTCTTAACTGTGGGAACTGTGGGGTCATGTATGGATCAGAGAAGCCCAGTAAATGATATAAGTAAAAGTGCACCTGTTCCAGTTGAAGGGGGGGTAGGTGTCTCTGGGTTTGTTCCTATGTTAGTTGCCCAGTGATTGTCACCCGAAAGATGACTTTATAAAAAAAATTTTTTTTGTTTATTTTATGAGAGAGAGAGAGCAAGATGGGTGGGTAGGGGAGGGACAGAGGGAGAGGGAGAGAGAGTCCCAAGCAGATTCTGCCCTGAGTGTGGGTCCAAGGACCCTGGGATCACAACCTGAGTTGAAAGCAAGAGTCTGAAGCCCAACTGATCGAGCCACGCAGACATCCCAGAGTAAGGTGACAATTTTAAAGTTCTCTTAGCTCTAACTGTTGTGCTCAGGTTGTCCAGCCTACCTGTCAAGTTACTCAGATGATGCCCCGTCCTGCTGGGCCCCTCAGGTAGAGTCTCAGGGACTATCTATATGCTTGAGACTGGGATTTTTTCATCTCTTAATCTCTACAGTGTATGGCACTGTGCTGGGAACCTGGGGAGGCCAGTGTGTGCTTGCTAAATTTACCTGGATTTTCCATTCTGTCCACCTTTCTATTATCACCTGTATTCCTGGGTTCTTCCCCATTCTTCTGTCCATCCCTGGAATGTGTTTATTCTCTGAATTCTTGGCTCCTTCAGGTCTGGGCCATCTTACTGATATTGAGACTTCCATTAAAACACTAAGGTGTAATATTTAGATGGGGACTTTGAACTCCTTGGAGATAGGAGGGCATCTTGAACACCAAGAGGGACATGACTAGGTATTAAAGAAGACCTCTTTCCACAACTTATCATGCATGCATATCTATATCCACTCCATAAACATTTATTGAGCACCTACTATGTATGTCATACTATTTCAGATGACAGAAATATGGCAGAAAACAACAGATAACAAATAGAATCCCTGCTCTTAAGGAGCTTACTTTCTAGTGGAGGGAAACAAATATAAATGACATGAAAAAGAAAATGAATATGAGATGCCAGAATGATAATTAAATCAGGGTGATGTAATAGGGTGGCTGGATGGCTCTGAGTGTGTAGTTAGGAGGAGCCTCCCTGAGAAGGAAACATGCTGGGAACTGAGTGACAGGAAGGAACTAGTCCTTCAAAAGTTAGAGTTCCTAAACAACTCTTGCCAAGGTCCTTGGGATGCTTTCAGGAGCAGGGAAAGGGCATGGCAAGATGAGATCAGGCCCAGGTTGGGTAGGGCTCTGTGAGCCAGGGCAAGTAATGCAATGGTATCTGTCTGTCTGTCTGTCTATCTATCTATCATGTAATTATTTAAGATCTTTGTTAACAGGTGTTTGTAGTTTGTTTTTTTTTTTAAAGAAATCAAGTTGCAAACTTTTATTACAAATTAAAGTGATGTTCTTAGAAACCTCAACTTGACCAGATATAAAACAATTTAAAAAGAAAAAGATTAAAAAGAAAAATGAAACCATGATTGTCATTATCCAAAAAAGGTATCTTTAGGTAAAAATAATAAAAAAATGAAAACATGCCACATAGATAATGTAGGTAGTTCTGGTTGTCTGATCAGTGGGCAAGAAGCAAGCACTTAAGGTCTCTGGCTGCAATCTTTTGTTTGCTTCTTATTACTGAAATTTCCTGCTCATTTCTTCTTTTTGGGTGACTAAACAGGATGATGGTAGAGATGGTGAGCAGGCTAGGAGGTAGACGGACTGTCAGCTGGTGAATCGGCGGCTCTAGTCTCTGCCATCTTTTAGGTTAGGTTTAGGGTTTTCTGGCATCTGTGTTGGGAGTTGAGTTGTAGTGGTACCCACGCCAAGGTGGCTGCTGCCACTGGGTCTCCTCTCCTTGATTGTCCTCATCTCCTTCATTGTTGTCTGTAGCTTCCAAACCCCTGCATACTCTGCCTCACTGGTCTGCCTTGCTCTCCTGCACCCTGATTATCAGCCCCCTCCTTTCTTCCTCCCTGTAGGGGAGGGCTTGAACCCTGGTGGTGCCCCTGGGGTCTCTGTAGGTAGAAAGTTGGGGCCATGCAGTGGGGCTTTGCAGTTGGGCCTGGCCTTCAGGAGCTCTGTCTTGGATCTTTCATTCTCTTCTCTCTGGGCTCTTCTGGTAATGCTGTTGGGATTGTGTGGGAGGTGCTCAGGACGTGTGTTAGGGGGAGGGCAGCATGGACAGCAGTTCCAGACTGCAGCATATTTGCTGCCCTGCTTTGAACTCCACCAGGGCTTATGACTTTGACCACTTCTGCACCCTTTCTCCTCCACATCAGACTCCACAGTCTCTGTTTCACATGCATGCCAAGCTACTTGTCGAGGTGGTTCTGTATGGAAGTCTGCTACACAAATATGTCTTCTCATTTCTGTTGATGGAGCCACATCTCTTTCATACTTCACAGTTCCTGAAACATCCTTGCCAAGACTTTTTTGTCCCCCAAGGCAGGCACCACCCACATGAGCACTCTGCTCCCAGAGTGGCTGCGGGTGGTGGGGGACTGGATGTGGGCAGGGCTGAGGGGGGGCTGCTGGAATTTGGCTTTGGTTACAGGTGATGGTGACTGGAGCAGCTTGGCTCCCCACTGGGTGTGATGGTAACTAGGTCTGCTGCAGAAGTGGTGGGGCTTCCTAACTCTTTGGGGTCAGCTCTCTGCTCCCACTACATGCCTTCCATGCTACTTTATTTTTTTTAAGTAGTTTCCATGTCCAGCATGGAGCCCAATACTGGCAGAACTCACACCATCTTGAAATTGAGGCCAACTGACTGAGCCATCCAGGTACCACAGCAATGTTGTTATCCTTCTTTTTTAAAAAAAAGATTTATTTATTTGAGAGAAGGAGAGAGAGTGCATGAGTAAGAGGGGCAGAGGGAAAGGGAGAGAGAATCCTAAGCAGACTCCCCATTGAGTGCAAAGACCCACTCTGAGCACTGGATCTTAGGATCCTAAGATCAGGGTCTGAGTGGAACCAAGAGTCCCAGGCTTAACCAATCTCACCACCCAGGTGTGTGCGATGTTATTTTTTTTTTTCCCCTATGTTATTCTTAATGTGGTGAGAATATATTGGGTGATTAAAAAAAGTCAAATCTTTTATTTTGAGATAATTGTGAGTTCACATGCAGTGGTAAGAAATAATGCCAATAGCCCTTGTATACCCTATACTCTGCTTCCCTTGGTTCATATCTGCAACATTGTAATGTAGTTTCACAACTAGCATATTGATATGGATATAATCCACTGATCTTATTCTGATGTGTTCAGTTTTATTTGTATGTATGTGTGCATGCATGCATTTGCAAGCGTGTTTAGCTCTGTGCATTTTTTCTAAAGATTTTTTAAAAATTAATATATAATGTATTATTTGCTTCAGGGGTACAGTTCTCTGAATCATCAGTCTTATGTAATTCATAGCACTCACCATAGCACATACCCTTCCCAATGTTCATAACCCAGCCACCTTATCCCTCCCCACAATATACCCCAGCAACCCTCAGTTTGTTTCCTGATATTAAGAGTCTCTTATGGTTTGTCTCCCTCCCGATCCCATCTTGTTTCATTTTTTCCCTCCCTACCCCCCATGACCCCCCACCATGCCTCTCAAATTCCTCATATTAGGGAGATCATATGATAATTGTCTTTCTCTGATTGACTTATTTCGCTTAGCATAATACCCTCTAGTTCTATCCACGTCCTTGCAAATGGCAAGATTTCATTTCTTTTTTTTTTTTTTAACTATCGGTGGCATTTTATTTGGGAAGTTTCTATGTATTCCATAGACATTCATTTCCTTTTTCTTACCATCCTCCCCCCACCCAAGAGTTCATTTTTTCATGGCTGGATAGTATTCCACTGTATATGTATGTGTGTGTGTGTATGTATATGTATAGACATATATATATGTGTGTATGTATATATATATATCAATCACATCTTCTTTATCCATTAATCTGTTGATGGACATCTAAGTTCCTTCCATAGTTTGGCTATTGTGGATATAGCTGCTATAAACATTCAGGTTCACACGCCTCTTCGGATTACTACATTTGTATCTTTAGGGTAAATACCCAGTAGTGCAATTGCTGGATTGTAGGGTAGCTCTATTTTCAACTTTTTGAGGAACCTCCATACGGTTTTCCAGAGTGATTGCACTAGCTTGCATTCCCACCAAGAGTGTAAGAGGGTTCCCCTTTCTCCACATCCTTGCCAACATCTGTCATTTCCTGACTTGTTAATTTTAGCCATTCTGACTGGTGTGAGGTGGTATCTCACTGTGGTTTTGATTTGTATTTCCCCAATGCCGAGTGATGTGGAGCACTTTTTCACGTTTCTATTGGCTATTTCAAAGTCTTCTTTGCAGAAATGTCTGTTCATGTCTTCTGCCCATTTCTTGATTATTTGTTCTTTGGGTGTTGAGTTTGATAAGCTCTTTATAGATTTTGGATACTAGCCCTTTATCTGATATGTCATTTGCAAATATCTTCTCCCATTCTGTCAGTTGTCTTTTGGTTTTGTTGACTGTTTCCTTTGCTGTGCAAAAGGATTTGATCTTGATGAAGTCCCAATAGTTCTTTGATGAAGTCCCAATAGTTCATTTTTGCCCTTGCTTCCCTTGCCTTTGGTGATGTTTCTAGGAAGAAATTGCTGCGGCTGAGGTTGAAGAGGTTGCTACCTGTGTTTTCCTCAAGGATTTTTGATGGATTCCTTTCTAACATTGAGGTCTTTCATCCATTTTGAGTCTATTTTTGTGTGTGGTATAAGAAAATGGTCCAGTTTCATTTTTCTGCATGTGGCTGTCCAATTTTCCCAACACTATTTGTTGAAGATACTGCCTTTTTTCCTTTGGACATTCTTTCCTGCTTCGTTGAAGATTAGTTGATCATAGAATTGAGGGTCCATTTCTGGGCTCTCTATTCTGTTTCATTGATCTATGTGTCTGTTTTTGTGCCAGTATCATACTGTCTTGATGATGACAGCTTTGTAATATAGCTTGAAGTCTCGAATTGTGATGCCATCAACTTTGGCTTTCTTTTTCAATATTCCTCTGGCTATTCGGGGTCTTTTCTGGCTCCATATAAATTTTACGATTATTAGTTTCATTTCTTTGAAAAAAAAAAGATGGTATTTTGATAGGGATTGCATTAAACATGTAGATTGCTTTAGGTGGCATAGACATTTTCATAATATTTGTTCTTTCAATCCATCAACATGGAACTTTTCCCCATTTCTTTGTGTCTTCTTCCATTTTATTTCATGAGTACTTTATAATTTTCTGAGTACAGGTTCTTTGCCTCTTTGGTTAGGTTTATTCCTAGGTATCTTATGGTTTTAGGTGTAATTGTAAATGAGACCGACTCCTTAATTTCTCTTTCTTCTGTCTTGCTGTTGGTGTATAGATACGCATCTGATTTCTGTACATTGATTTTATATCCTGACACAGCTGAATTCCTGTATGAGTTCTAACAGTTTTGGTGTGGAGTTTTGGGTTTTCCACATAAAGTATTATATCATCTGCAAAGAGTGATAGTTTGACTTCTTCTTTGCTGATTTGGATGCCTTTTATTTCTTTTCAATGACAGCCTAGCTGGATAAGTATTCTTGGTGGCATATTTTTCTTTAGTGCTCTGAATATATCATGCAGGTACTTTCTGGCCTGCCAGGTCTCTGTGGATAGGTCTTCTGCCAATCTAATATTTCTACCATTTTATGTTACAGACTTCTTGTCCCAAGCTGCTTTTAGGATTTTCTCTTTGTCACTAAGACTTGTAAGTTATACTATTCGATGATGGGGTGTGGACCTATTTTTATTGATTTTAAGGGGGATTCTCTGGGCCTCCTGGATTTTGATGCTTCTTCCCTTTGCCATATTATGGAAGTTCTCTACCATAATTCACTCCAGTATACCTTCTTTCCCTCTCTCTCTATCTTCTTCTTCTGGAATCCCAATTATTCTAATATTGTTTCATCTTATGGTATCACTTATTTCTCAGATTCTCCCCTCATCGTCCAGTAGTTGTTTGTCTCTCTTTTTCTCAGCTTCTTTATGTTCCATCATTTGGTCTTCTAGATCACTAATTCTCCCTTCTGTCTCATTTATCCTAGCAGTAAGAGCCTCAATTTTTTTTTTTTAAAGATTTTATTTCTTCATTTGACAGACATAGATCACAAGTAGGCAGAGAGGCAGGCAGAGAGAGAGAGGGGAGGAAGCAGGCTCCCCGCTGAGCAGAGAGCCCGATGCGGGGCTCGATCCCAGGACCCTGGGATCATGACCTGAGCCGAAGGCAGAGGCCTTAACCCACTGAGCCACCCAGGTGCCCCAAGAGCCTCAATTTTTAATTGTACCTCGTTAGTAGCTTTTTTGATTTCAACTTGGTTAGATTTTAGTTCTTTTATTTCTACAGAAAGGGATTCTCTAGTATCTTCCATGCCTTTCTCGAGCCCAGCTAGCACCTTGATAATTGTCATTCTGAACTCTAGTTCTGACACATTACTAATGTCCATATTGATTAGGTCCCTAGCTGTCGGTACTGCTTCTTATTCTTTTTTTGTGGTGAGTTTTTCCACCTTGTCATTTTATCCAGATAAGGATAGGTGAATGAGAGAATAAAATGCTAAAAGGGTAGCAATGACCCCTGAAGGATATACACTAACCAAATCAGAAAAGACCTGAAACTGGGGGGAGAAGAAAGGAGGAAAAAAGGAAAAATGAAAAAGAGATATTAGACTGGTGAATAGAACAGAGCCACACACTTGATTTTGGGTGTATTTTGGTCTGTTAGAAGAAACTACCTCCCATAATATTAAAGAAAGAGAATCTTATATATATATACACACAAAAATAAGTGTAAACACAATGAAGGGATGGAATATGACTGTAAAGATGAAAATTAAAAAAGGTTTTAAAAAAGAAGTTGATAAGATAAGAAGTTGGTTGAGAAAAGAAAAAGAAAGAAGAGGAAAGTGTGTGATCAGGCTGGAGACTAGAACAAAGCTATGCACTAGGTTTAGGGTATATTTTGATCTATTAGAAAAAACTGTATCCCAAAATTTTAAAGAAAGAGAAACCTATATGTATACAAAAAATAAGGTTAAATACAATGAAGGAATAGAATATGACTATAACAATGAAAATTAAAAAAGATTTTTAAAAAGGTATTGATAAGATAAAATAGTTAAAAATGTTAAAATAGGAAAGAGGAAAAATTTAAAAAATTGGAATAAGAAAAAATAAAATTAAAAAAATTTAACTTTGAAAGACTAAAGGATCATGGGGAAAAAAGCCATGAATTCTGAGTGTTGATTTCCCCTAGCTCTGGAGTTCTGCAGTTCTCATTGATTGGTGAGCTTGGTCTTGGCTGGATGTTCTTGCTGATCTTCTGGGGGAGTGCCCTGTTGCAGTGATTCTGAAATGTCTTTGCCTGAGGCGGAATTGCACCACCTTACCAGGGGCCAGGCTAAGTGATCTGCTTGGGTTTGCTCTTGGTACCTTTTGTTCCCTGAACGCTTTCCATAGAGCTTTGGAGGACAGGAATGAAAATGGCGGCCTCCCAATCTCTGGCCCCATGGAAGCTGAGAGCTTGGGGCCCCACTCCTCAATGTGCCCCCAGAGAAAAGCAGTCAATCACTCCTGTCTCCCTGGTCTCTGGCCACATTCTGAGCTCACTCGTCCTGTGACCGAGCATTTCTATCTCTGGTGCACGGCCCTGTTTGGAGTCTCCAAACCCAGGAGATTCCCGCCATGCACTCCCGCGCCGCTCCTCCTGGAAGAGGAAGGAGGGGGTCTCTCTGGATCTGTCACTTGTCGGTTCCTGCTCGAGGAGCAGTGGACCAACTGTGCCTTGGATCACGGTTTAAGGTAATCCCGAGCTGAGAGTGCACTCCTTGGTTCCGTCTCTGCAGCTGGCTTCTCCTTTCCAATACCTGGGAGCTCTGCCACACTCAGACACCCCTGGTCTTTTTGTGGCCCCGCGGGTCCTGAGGTCACACTGTCCCCGGGACAGCCTCCAGCCCCTGCTTAGCCTCTGGAGCGATGTCCCTTGGTAGACTTCTAAAAGTTCCGATTTTGTGCTCTGCTGCTCCACTGCTGGCTGGGAGCCGGCCCTTCTCCCTGCAGTCTATCTTCCTGAATGTTGTCTTGGATTCACTTCTCTGCACGTCCTACCTTCCAGAAAGTCGTTGATTTTCTGTTCCTAGAATCGCTGCTCTTCTTCTCTTTGACCTCCTGTTGAGTTTGTAGGTGTTCAGAATGGTTTGGTAAATACCTAGCTGAACCCCTGGGACCTGACAATATTTAGGTCTCCTACTCCTCCACCATCTTGCTCCTCCCTCTTTTGTTTTTTTAAAAGACTATTTATATATTTATTTAAGAGACAGTGTTCGAGAGCACAAGCAGTGGGGGAGGGTTAGAGAGAGAGGGAGAAACAGACTCCCCACTGAGCAGGGAGCTTGATGTGGGGCTTGATTCCAGGACCCCAGGATCATGACCAGATCTGAAGGCAGACACTTAACCGACTGAGCCACCCAGGTAGCCCTAGCTCTGTGGTTTTATCACCTATGTAGAGTCATGTATCCATCACCATGGTCAAGATACAGAACAGTTTCATGGTCACATCCATGCCCCTGCTGCCTCCATACCTAGCCCTAACCCTTGGTAACCACTCATCTGTTCTCCATTTCTGTAAGTCTGTCATTTAAAAATGTCGTATGTATGAAATTAACAGTATGTGACCTTCTGGGATTGACTTTTTTTCAACATCAATATGTATTAATATGCATGTGTTGATGGTTTGTTTCTTCTCATTGCTGAGTAATGTTACTGGGTATGGATGTACCCCAGTTTCTGTAGTTGTCACCTACTGAGTTGTTTCTGGTTTTTGGCTATTCTGAATAAAGCTGCTACAAATGCTTGTAGACAGGTATATGTCTGAATGTAAGTTTTCATTTCTTTTGGATAAAGTCCACAGAGAACAATTGTTGGGTCATCTGGTAGTTGCGTGTGTAGTTTTAAAGAAGTTACCAACATGTTTTCCAGAGCGATTGGATCATGTGAAGCAGGGATGGTCTGATTTATTATTATGTGTTTTTGTTAAGACCATTCTAGGTGCTCTTTGGGACATAGATTGTCAGGTTGCTACATAGACACCAGCTCTGAGGTGGAGGACAAAGCTTGCGACAGGAAGGCAGTAATGGGGACGGGACACAGTGGGCTTGTAACTTTCCTGAGCTTTCTCGGACCCTTTCCAGCCTCATTGGTAAAAGGATGAAATGGAACATCCACCTGCTAGGATGTGGAGGGTTGCAGATCAGACACACAGAGAACTTGGCAACGCACAAGCAGTGTAGAAATTAGGAGCTATCCTCTTTGAGTTTGGTTTCTATTTTAATATGTGCAGGTTCTTCCTAGCCTATTTTCTTTTTTTAAAAAATGTGCTTCCTGAATTGCTCAGTGTTTCCTTGTTTGTTTTCTGACCAAGTTTTTTAAAAAGACCAAATCTGTGCCTTCCATTCACAGATGTCTGCCTTTACAAAGCTCTCTGGATGAAGGATTTCTTTTTTCCCTCTTGCCGTGCTTCCAACTGCCTTAGATATTCTCTCTGTGGCACAACCTCCCCTTCCCCCCTCCCTGTTTTAAAAAAAATATTTATGCTGATGAAAGGATTCTGGGTTTTATGGAGAATGAAACAATAACTCCAGCTGGTTGGAGATAGTAATCTGGTTAGTCACACTGTGCTGGAACTCAAGCAAATGGAAAACTGAACCTGGAATGTGGCATGCAGCTGACAGCCTCAAGGGCACAATCACTGAGAACTTGTCCAATTTCTTCTCCTCTCTGGGTTTCCAAGGGGTCATCAGGAAGCTAGGAGACAGTGTGTGGAGCACACACAATGTGCCACACTCTTAACATATTTCATTTCATTTAATCCTCTGGGTAATCCCATGGGGTATTCACTGTCTCTCTGTTTTGCTGCCAAGATAAAGCTCAGAGAGATTAAGTAATGTGCTCAGCCCCAGTTACAACACCAGTAGTTAGTACAGTTAAGATTTAAATGAGTTAGGTGTGCAGCTTCTGTCCTTTCTCTTTCCAGGCACAGGCTGTCCGATGTGTAGTAGCCAGTTGGAACCTTATTTCTACTTTCTGTGCTCATGCCAAGCAGGACTCTCCAGTCTTGGTGACTGAAACTGAACTCTAAACTGGCTTCATATGAGAAGGAAATTAATATGTTGATAATTTAAAATATTAGCTTCAGGCATAGCTAGATCTAGGAGCTCCAACAGTATTATCACAGGCGAGTTCTCTATACCCTTAGGTTCTACAGTTCTGTTTGGGTTTGATTTTCAGGCAGGCTCTCAACTCAAGATGGTTCCAAGACATTGCAGACTCACTTTTTCACTTTCCAAGTTTGTGGAGAAGGCCCTTTGTCCAGCTGTTTTGGAAAAGTTGTGAGACCGACTTTGGTTTGATGTAGGTCTGTGCCAATCTGGAAATAATCACTGTGGCCAAGAAATGGAATTAAGTTGATTGGTGAGACCTGTAACATAGATCCAGTCCTAGATCTAGGAGGTATATCAAACCACGTAAATACAAAGTGGGAGCATGTGAGTTCTGGAGATAAAGAGCGGGTTGATAGTATAATCCAAATGGAAGATGGACCTTGGGTAGGGAAAAAGAATGAAAGGCCACTATGATACTCTATTAATACCATCTTACCAAAGCTTTTCCATACTTCCCCCTCTTTCCTTCTCTCCCCCCTCCTCCCTCTCTCCTTCCTCCTGCTTTTCTTTCTATAAGGTTTTAATAAGTACATTGATAGAAATTATTTCCCAAGATACTTCTTTAGACATTACAAGATATGTAATAAGGATTTCTTCTTCTTCTTCTTACTTTATAGATTAGGACATTGAGAGCCAGAGGATGAAATGACCCTCTTTTCTCTATTAGAACTTGTCCATGAAGAAAAAATAGTCAGAACTGGCAAGGTTCAGTGATATTTATATGTCTAAACAAGAGATGGATAATCATTTGTGCCCAGGAGAAATCAAGCCTGGGACCTTGACCTCATTCACACTGAGCTACTAGCTCTTTGGAAATATAAGGCAGCGAATGGTAGGAGAGAATTAAAGTGCATCCCAAATGTCTAATGTGTTACCAGACTGAGAAAGCCCAGGGGCAAATGTGGCTCATTCTGTGACTACAATATGAGTTATATGTCATTAGGAGCCCTCGGAGAGGATTTAAAAAGAAACACACTCCACATAGTTAGGATCAGACCCTCTTCCTTATTCATTGTTGGCTGTTTTTTAATGTTGAGGGAATTGATGTTTCATCTAAAGAAGCTATAAATGTGTTTGAGGCATAGTAGAACAGAATCTTCTAGAAGCATGATAAATTGTGGCACCATTAGCCTGGATCTCCTTGATCAAAAGGTGTGTCAAGTTGAGCTAAGGAAATGAGCCACCATGGCCTAGTGTGATTATGAATTTGGGATTTAACAGGCTTTACTGAATCATCTATAGTTTTAAGAGATGTCTCTGTCTGAGACCTGTGCTATCAAAAAATGTCAGAAATTGAGTCACTTAAAAATACCAGGAATATTAACCAATTTCACTTTACTCTCTATTATAGTTAATCTATTCAAGAAGAAGCCGTATACTCCTGAACAATTATTCATTTAGGACATAGTTCATAAATCTTTTGTATCTTGTGTCTGTCAAATGCTTAGGTTAAAATGAACACATGTGGTCCCTGTCCTCAAAAGTCTTACAGTCTGGATTGAAGCAGGTAAAATAATATTACAGGCATATAGGCAGACATTAGACTGAATCTTGATCTGTCAATGCAAATGTGACCTAAACTCTCTGGTCTTGGTTTCCTTATAAGTGGGTACATATTGCCTCCTATAGAAATAGAGCTAAAGAGACAATTTCTCTAGATTACCTGTCATGTGGCAAAAATTAGGATATAAGATAGCTTAGTCCTTTATCTGTTTTCCACCACTCTGTCCCTTGACACCTCTCCTTCTTCCCTTCCAACTGATCAAGAACTGAGCAAAATTTAACTCTAGCAGGTAGGAGGAACCACTCTCTCTACAGTCTCCTATATTCTCCCCCAGCTGGGACTCATCGGCTGAGCGAAGGATGTGGGATGAAGCACAGACATGCCCATCTTAGAGGAAAGAAATATTTTCCCTCAAAGGAAAATAATCAACTTAAATCTAGGAAGCATTAATGAACATACTTTTTCAATCCTGGTGAAATCTTTCCCATCATCTAGATCAGAATCCCCTCAAGGACCTGGTTAAAATGCATGCAAAACCTCTGATGCAGTAAATCTCAGCTGGGCTTTCTGTTTAAAAAATGTTCACCACGCTGGTACACTCATATAATAGATTCAGGGCTAAGAAGAACAAGCTATTAAGCCGTGAAAAGACATGGAGGAAACTTAAGTGCATATTAGTAAGTGAAAGAAGCCAATCTGAAAAGGTTATATACTATATGGTTCCAATTATAGGACATTCTGGACTCGGCAAAAACAATGGAGATAGTAAAAAAAAATCAGTGGTCGACAGGGGTGGATGGTTGGGGAGGGATGACTAGGCAGAGCACAGAGGATTTTAGGGGGCAGTGAAATAATTCTATATGATATTATAATGGTGGATACATGTCATTATACATTGTCCTAACCCATAGAATGTACAACAACAAGACTGAACTCTGATACAACCTATGGGCTTTGGTTGACAAAAATGTGTCAGTGTTGGGTCACCATTGGTAACAAATGTACCACACTGGTGTTGGATTTGGATGTGGGTGAGGCTACATGTGTGCCTGGGGCGGGGTGGGGGAGGCATGTGGGAAACTCTCTATTTTCCCTCAGTATTGCCATGAACCCTAAACTACTCTAAACGTTGAAGTCTGTTAATTAAAACTAACGTTCACCAAATGATCATGATGCAGAGCATATTTGAGACCTGCAGAGCTGACCCCATGCCATCCTTTTCAGATGCAAATTTGAGAAGCAGAAGAAGAGAGGAGCCAGAACACCCTCCTCGAGTTGGTGAGTTAAGGACAGAAGCAGCAGCAGGCTGGAAGCCTTCTCACTCCTCCATCAGGGCTCTTCCCCACCCTGTGTTGAAGGATCCTTGCGATGTCCCCCAGCGGTCCTGTGTTCTGGGTAAACAAAGAATATGGCTCAGTTTATAGCTGTCTACCTCCCTTGGGAGCCAGGGAAGGTGTGCAGCTGATTCCTACCCCAGTAATCGCACCGTTAATTGCTTCTGAAGTCATATTAGTAGGAAAAAAATTCTGACATTGGGGAGACAATTCAGGTGAGCGATCAAGACTAGAATTTTTTCCTGTTTTCTGAAGGGCAGTTAGCATGTCATTTTGCCTCTTCATACATCAGTTTCATCAGCATATGCAACATGTCGCGTCCTTTTTCTGTTCCCTAAAGTTGCTGGGAAGAGGAAGGTGCTGCCTCTTTTCGAAGGGCGGAGGGGCTCAGCAGTTCTTGTATGTGGCCTATATGCCCAGGACCAGGAAGGTATCTTTAAACATCAGCTTGTTACAAAATTACTGCAATGCTCCTCCCACTGTAACTGCTCATCTGCCTTGTATGGGAAGATCCTGAGGGTCAGTGAAATTAGTGCACATTGCATTAGGTTGCAGACAGTAGCAGAGCTCAGAGTTGAACTCAATCTCTCTGACTCCATAGCCCATGATCTTTTCTCTGAACCATGTTGCAAAAGGAGTTGTAAACATAGGAGGTCTTACTATGGCTCTCTGTTCTTGGGCTTGTGGAGATAACATCCTCCAGAAGGGGAAAGAGGCCCTTTTCCCAGCATACCTGAAACAACTACGCTGTGGTCCACGGGAAGTTCTTTATACTTTTCAAAATTCATAACGAGAACAAGAAGTTTGCCTGGAGTCCATTTGGTAATTTATTTCAGGCTGTCTGGTATAGGCAGCTCCCGGGACGCATATCAAGCAGGAAGTGAAGCTTGTGACTGAATAAGCAGCCGGGGACGGAAGTGGCAGATCAGCCGCAGACAGGGCAGAGGTTACTTGGCGTCAAACCAGCTAGCGTAGCTCCTCTCATTCCTGTTCATTTGGTTGATTATTAAATGTATTGCTTTTTCATTTTGATTTTTTTCCTTCTGGCACAGAAGGGGGATATTTATCTCATGATAGGATTTTAAAGCTGAGTGTCAGGTTTTGGGTCTCTAAATGCCACTCCAGTATTAACATCACAAAATGCATTATATTTCGGTGTAGGTACGAGAAATGCAAAGCATACCAGAGACCCAGAGTGGCGAATAAAGGCCTTGGGAGCTATTTGCTCTCTAATGTGATTCCCGAGTTCACTTTGTGCTTATGCTGGACCAGGAAGACATTGACACAAGGGAAGAAATAGCAGATAATGGAGGGCTGGCAGTTCTCCGTGGAGACATGATTAATATTGCACCATCAAAGGGCCACGTATAAAGTAGGACTTGCCACAAATGGAGCTTGGACTCAAAATGGCCAGTGTCTAAGTTCCAGGTCTTTCTTCCATCTACCAGCTTTGTCACATGAAGGAGTCTCAGTTCCCCCAAATGTAAAATTGGAACATCAGGAGGCTTCAGTGGGATAAGGCATGTCAAGTATTTAAATGGTGGGTGGTCAGCTGGTACTCCTAAAACACTGGTTCCCTTTCTTCTCAGTTCCATTAACTGGGGCTGATTGATGTGGCTAACAAGGAAGAGGTGGAGTTTGATTTTTGGTCTGTATTTTTCTTTCAGACCTCTAAATTGGCAGAGAGGTATGTGGGATAGGCAACCCAGGAGAGGGTAGATGGAATGTGTGCATAGTCCGTTGGAGCTGGGGGGTGATTGAGAGCAGAGAAAGGAGAAACTAACTTGATTGGGTGTGTACTGTGGACACATATGTGGAGGGTTGAGATGAGAGAGTAAAGCAAAGTGCGAGGTGGGTAAGGACAGAATGCAGGATCTTTTATAGGCTCTAGTATAATTGTCTTGGATGGGAATCAGGGAGCCTCCCTCAGGATGAGAACAAAAGGGTCTGTCCTTACCTACTGCAGTTTGAATTGTATTATTTGCATATATTTGACCGTGATGCCGGAAAGCTTAAATATCCTTGCCCCAGGTTCATATTTCAGACTTGAACCCTCTCCCTATACTCTTAGGTTTACCTGATTCCAGAGTATTGGTTCCTCCCCCCTCCCCCCACCCCCGATCCTGTGCAACTGCTTTCTTTTCTCTAGTTCGGCCATTATTCCCCTTTTTGGATATGGCCTGATACCTACCCTTTGATCTCATCTACTTCTACTCCCCTGTGTAAACCCTCAAATGGAGGAGCCCTGTCTTCTGGAAACATCCAAGCCTTGCTTCACTTGACTGCGATCCCTTGCTGAAATGAACTTAGCTCCCTGTAAAGGAGAATCTGAAAGACTTTGCCTTTACCAGCCAAAGAATCTTGATATGGTCATTGAACTTTACAATCAGAACACACTTTACGGGCCTCAGCTTGTTTCCAGCGGTAATATGTTTGAAAAGGCATATTAAATTCCAAATTTGTTTTCCTCTCTTAATCCAAGTGTCAATGCAGAAGAGAAACAACCTAATGTGGAGAAATAAAATGAAATAATTAGAAAGTTGCAGAATGTGAAGCCACTAAGATAAAACCAAGCAGGCCGGTGGAGATAATGGTTATCTGTTTGCAGTAAACATGATGTGAGAATAATTCATGACTTGTGATAACATTCAACTGAAAGGAAGTAAATTAGATATAGACAAGGCCAGGAGAGGCTTCCAAACACCTGCAGGGCCAGACCCCACAAAGAAAGGGAGGGTTGGGGGGGGGCAGGATCTTATCTTTATCAGGTAATTGAAACCAGGTTTTCTGTTAACGGTAGGAGTTTAAAGTGGAAACTGGAGTCAGGAGGTGCTAGAGGAGGGGGAGGGACACCACAAAGATCACTAGGAACTGTTTGGGTTGGGGAAGTAAAGACTCACTGAAGGCCTGCTCCGTGCAGAATGTTCGATGTGTATCATCTCGTGTAGCCCTTATGACAGCCTGGCGCAGTGTGACCGCAGTCCCGTTTCTCATGGGAGAGGGAGGCTCAGGTACAGAACCTGCCCAGGTCTCTGTGGCAAGAAAGCAGTGTTGCAGAAATCAAAGCTGAGGTGTGCCTGACTTCAAAGCCTATTCTCTACTACGCCAGGCTATCTAATAACTGCTGAGTAATATTGTACCGTTGATATCTGAAAGACTGTTACAAATTCTGGTGACGTCCGGGCGAGCACCCTAAGCGTTTCTCTGTTACTCATGGGTCCGTGCACACACAGTCCTAGCCCCACACTGAGCTGCTAACTTTATATATCTGTTTGGTTGTCCCACAAACAGGTCAGATTCACCTTATCTAGAAATCGCTAAAGCCTCTTGCCCTTTCGTATTTTTCCTTCTCCGCCCATTTATTTAAGTCAGAAATTTGAGGTTTCCCTCAATCCCTTCCTTTCTTTTACTTCCACCCCTCATTCAGTGACTCCCGAAGTCTTACCAATTCCACCTCCAAAATGTCTCAATTTTTCTTTTCTCTTTACTCATTCTATCCCAGTTTGGTTCAGGCTGACATCCCTTCCCTCCAGAAATACTCCGGCCTATTTTTCATTGCTCTTCCTATCTTCTGTCCCCTTCCCTGACTCCACTTTGCACACTGGAGGCACAAAGATAATGGTAAAATACAAACATGTACAAACCTTCCATGCCTCTCCTTTCCTTTAGCATCAAAGTTCAGTATCTCCTTATGATGAGTATTTTTAATATTTTTACATGGAATATCACCTCTCCCCCATATTCTGCTCCATGAGTAAGTGAAAATAAGTTGCTTCCTCTACAGTGTCAATCATGTTTCATAATCATCCAGCTTTCTGAGCATGTTGTACCTTCTACATGGTTCTGTGTGGAATACTGTTCTGCTTTTCCTTCCTTCCTTCCTTCCTTCTTTCCTTCCTTCCTTCCTTCCTATAGACTACCTAGTTCTTGTGTCTCCTAGAAACCAGTGTAGACATCTCCTTCTTCACAAATCCCTTCTTAACTGTCCAAAGATTCAGTTGGGAATACCTTATATGGCCCTCATAATGTTTACCCATCACAGCTCTTATCCTACTGCATTTTTAAAAAAGATCAGTTGATTGATTGATTCGTAGGGAATGAATGTGAGGAAGGGCAGAGGAAGAAGGGGAGAGAAACTATAGCGGATTCTGTGCTGAGCGCGGAGCCTGATGCAGGGGTTGATCTCATGACCCTGAGATCATGACCTGAGTTCAAACCAAGAGTCAGACCCTTAACTGGCTGTGCCACCCAGGTGCCCCTACACTGCATTGTAATGGATGCACTTCTGCCCTCTAACTGGTGAGCTTCCTGTGCATGAAGACCCTTTCCTATTTACCAGAGCTGATTCTGGCCCAAAACATGATCAGTATCTCACAGAGGTTTCTGATAAGGGATTGTCACAGGTGGAAATTGGTGGGCAGGAGATTTCTCAGATTTTTCAGGGCGCCCTCTTGGAATGGGGATTAGGCAGAAGGAGAGGTTGAACCTTGGCACAGGCTCATGGAAGCCACAGCTGTGCTATAGGGAGCTCTGAAGCTGGGACAATTCTTCAGGATGGTCTCTAGTTGGGCTCAGGGGCCTGGACTTTTCTACACCTGCATTGTTCAGTAATCAGGTGCAGGGGCTGTCTTCCACCAAGGCAGTCAGTCTCCACAGGGGGCCGAGAGCTGAGGGCTGCCTACCAGCAGCGTGACCAGCAGCTGGGACATTACTCCTTCCTTTCTGAAGGGGATTTAAATGGCACATCTAGCGTCTACTATGGGTGAAGGATTCAATGACCACACGCTTGGACCCACTCGCTCCAGGACTGCGTAAAGAATGTTGTGGAAGCTGTGATAGCATGCCCTCAGGGAGCTCACATGGAGTCATGCTTATTGTGTGTTTTCTGGTGAAGAAATAATTGAGGAGATGATCTCAACTCTTCTAAAATTGGCTGTCCTCTTCCTCTCTGCAGCTCCTGGTGGGGGATGTTCTTAACTAGATATTCAGACTCACAAGAGCTGAACAGGTAACTGCTGGCACCAGTCCAATCTGATGGATATTGGTCCACAAGCAAAGACAGCATCCCAGCTGGGCTGTGTCAGGGGTTTCTTTTCAGAGGGAATAATTCTCCTGACAAGCCACTTTTGGACTCTTCCTGCCACCTGCACCTTTTCTTCTCTCCACCCCCCAGGAGAGTTTAGGTATGAGGGACCAAGACTCCTACTAGACAGATGGACTAGCTGCTGGACCTGGAGGCCTCATTCCCCATAGGGACCAATATGTCTTTCAACAAACAGGCTTAGGCATAGTTTTCAGACCTCCAAAGGGTGGGCCCAGTTAGGAGTCTCTGTATGCAAAGAATCCTGAAGGTATGTTTTTCTACCAGGTATTTATGCTTTATTCATGTTTTTCCAGTTCAGATGGAATTTATCTATAATGGGCCATTTGTACCATAAAAAAAAATGTAGCCCAGTAATACAGATGAGATTCCACCTTTATCAGGTTTTCAGGAGAAAGAGTAAGCGAGTTAATGGAAGATCAGATTTGTCTATAGAGAAGGAGAAAAGGGTTTGTTGGCCATTTTCACTCCCAACCCTCTCTGACCTTCATCCCAGCACAGGATATAGTTACAACACCAGTCGATATGCATGTCAGAGTAGATAATCCTTCTACCAAGTTGTTTTCTACTTAGTTTACCTCTTCTTTTCATGGCTCTGAATATGAGAGACCCATTAATCTTTCTTATCCTGGGGTGGTGCAGTGCCTTGAACATTATAGATTCTTGCTGTGTGATCTGAATGTTTGTGTCTTTCCAAAATTCATATGGTGACATCCCAATGCCTGATGTGATGGTATTACAAGGTAGGGCCCAGAGAGGTGCTTAGGTCTTCAGAGAGGAGCCCTCTTGAATAGGATTAATGTTCTTACAGAAGAGACCTCACAGAGATCCCTCACACCCCTACCATGTGAGGACCAGCAAGAAGGTATGAGCTGGGAAGAGGACCCAGAATGTGACCATGCTGTACCTTGATCTTAGACTCCCCAGCTTCCAGAACTATGAGATATAAATGTTTCTTGTTGATAAACCACCTAGTCAAGAAAACCCCCCAAAACAAAAAAACCCCACACAGTCTATGGTATTTTGTTACAGCAGCCTGAAAGGACCCAGACAATATTCAACAAAAAACTTTGTTTAGTTAACAAAAAAAGAAAAAAAATTAAATTGAGAACAATCAGAAGACATACTCTCATATTTCCACCTACAAAATCTAACATTTGTGAATATTTTGGTATATTTCCTTCCAGTCTTTCTTACAAGCACAGGCTTAACAATGGGTGTGTGCTAATTCTCTATTGCAAAATTTTCACCCTTTTTATAGACAGACATTAAGAAAAATAAGATTATTACATTACTAGGAAGGTGGATTCTGCCTCAGCCCATCAACCTAAACATAAATACTCTGTTTGGAGAAGCTCAGGTGATGGGATGTTCAACATTTATTTTATATATACCACCTGCTAGACCATGTGTTAGGCACATGAGGAGGGAAAGAAAAATAAAGCTTAGTTCTTCCTCAAAGCACTTATGTGCCCTTCATGGGGAAGGATGGTTCACATTCATATTTTATGTCCCAGGAGGTGACGGTCTAATGTTGGTTTAAGCTTGTTCTGTTTAGTTGAGATTATGCTCTTAAAGCCTCAGAAAAGGAAGTTAGGTCCACTCAAAAAGTTTCACCAAGGAGCCAGTTTCTCAAAAATAAACAGACAAATAATCCCTGCAGATTAGCCCGTCTCTGTAAAATAATTTTAACACAATATCCAGCTGATCATTTGGGAGGCAAGCAAGTCAGCTGGTGGGGAGTGAATGTTAGCTACTTGGTTGTCATGGAAACTTTTCTTCCAGACCAGGAAAAAGGCAGTCATGGGGAAACATGCCATGTGGAAAAATAGCCCATTTCTCCATGATCTATTCTCTCTGTTGATCACAAGTCGACATCCTACTGGGGCCGGGAGTAGAGAGAAATGCAGGCATCCTAGTCATACAGAGGAGAGAAACATTCCCCTTTGTGCAGAGAGGGACCCAGGGGACATGATTTGAACAAGAAGTGCACAGATAAAAGTTGGAAAGCCAAGGTCATAAATTTATTTTATTTTTACTTTTTTTTCTTTTACTGTTTTTCTTTTTAAAAATGATTCCTTGCAAGTTGTTAAAAGGCTTATTCTCAGTCACCCACAGATGCTGGCTGAGGAGGACTGTTGATATGAAACCTTGACTAGCATTTGCAGTGCTGACTCAAGACACATCACAGCATGTCTTGCCCAGAAATGAAGTCTGTGTAACCTGTTCAGCCCCAATGGAAAAAGCCAGAGTTCAGTCCTGATGGTTAAGACTATCAGTTGTATGATTAAGAGTCTTTCAACTGCACATAAGTGTAAAAATTACTTTTAATTGTAAGTGCCTACAATTCTTGCTAATATCTCTCTACTTCTGCCTCCAATTAATCTGAATTTACATAATCTTAATAGTTTTTAAAAAGATAGAGTTATACACCCCCAGCTACATATCCATCATCAGAATGCATTATAACTATTCTTTAACATTTCCAACTCTCTCCTAAATTGTGAGCGCCTCAGTGCCGTGATGGTGCCTTATTCATCTTTGTAAACTTAACCATCAGCACAATGCTCGGTTCATAAGTGTTTGATTCATCAAGCGAGTTTTATGTACTAGTCTCTGGGATCTACTGGTAAACAACGCTTATTCAGTGAATAATAGGGTGGATAGTTGGATGGGTAGGTAGATGGATGGTTGGTTATATCCAGTGTTTTCTTGGGTTTCCATGTTTTGGAGAGCTAAGTAATTATGTCACAAGAACAAAATCCACCACACAATTATTTTCCTGGTAGCAGCTTTCTAGGCTGCAGAAAACAATTAAGATTGAACCTCAGTAGGGACAACTTGATAAATCATCATCATAGGATGATAAAGTCTTTTCTGTTTCATGTTTTATTTTTTTCCATCTCAAATCTCTCCTTTATAGGTTAAATGAGATCTGCTTTTCTACTCACTATATATATCAAGTCTTTAATAGTTTTTCCAGCCTACATTTCTGTTTGTACACAGAGACTTGTTTTGTCACTATACAAAGAATTTATTTCTCTTGCTGAGAGTCATGTGATAATAACTCAAAATATATCTACACTCTTAGATTGCTTTCTTCGACTACAAGATTCCCATTTTTTTCCCATTTTCTTCCTTGTATACTGAGCATGCTCATAATCTTCTCAGACCATCAATCTTCTTTGCCTTTATGTCATTTTTCTGCCTTTTCACACAACCGAAATGATTTCGTCTTTTTTTTCTTTTCAAAATTTTTTTTAAATTCTAGTTAGTTATCATACAGTGCGATATTGGTTTCAGGAGCAGAATTCAGTGATTCATCACTTACATAAAACCCCAGTGCTCATCACAACAAGTGCCCTCCTTAATGCCCATCACCCATCTAGCCCACTCTCCACCCACCTCTTTCCATCAACCCTCAGTTTGTTCTCTGTCGTTAAGAGTCTCTTATGGTTCATTTTCCCCTCTCTCATTTTTTCCCTCCCCCTCCCATATGTTCATCTGTTTTGTTTCTTAAATTCCACATATAAGTGAAGTCATACTCAGCCATTTCATCCTGACACCTCCTCATCCCTTTGTTTATTCATGATTCCTGCTCTGCCAAACCTTAGCCCTTGTATGATTTATTCAGTTCTTTTCCTGACTTGAAAAACATTTCTTCGTTAATTTTCTCAGTAATACTTCTGAATAGATTCTATGTATTAGGAACTGGGCATTGGAGACGGGGAGTTTAACATGATTTGAGCACTTCTGTCAAGATGCTCAGAGTCCAATACAGAGATTCTTAATCTAGGAAAATGAACTTCCTGAAAGTGTATGCAAAATATTGGATATCTGAACACTTCTCCCCCTGCAACTCCCCCCAGGCAGAAGATCCCTTTGTTTTATAATGTTTTCTAATGAATGATATAGACAAGGAAATAAACAATGAAATTTCAGTGTGCTAACTGCTACTTATGATCTGGTTATGAATAGGAAGCCAGTGAAAGGTGCTTTGGTAGGATCAGAGAAGATACTCTGTTGGAATCTTACTGATTAAATTCACCAGAATTCACTGGCAACCTAGTAGCATCTGGGACCTCAGTGATTCTCAGCAGTCCTATTTTCCTGCTGATCTGTTTCTGTTCCCTTCTTGCTTTACCTGTCTTCTTGAAAGAGTTACTACCAAGCCCAGGTAATTCCACTGAAAAATTACAAGGACCTGCATTGTAGAATCTGAAATGTTCTTAAAATAGTAACTACTTGAAATTAACATTATCCAAAGGGTATTAGATATTAGAATATCTAATTCTAAAGGACAAAATCCTCCAAAGTAAACAAGTAAACTTCTGGGAAAAAGAGGAAACACCATTTATGGGAGAAAATGTCTCAATTTCTCCTTCATTGAATTACTACATTCTTATTTTCTGGGAATCTATAAGGCTCTGAAAATGGCCGTGGGTTGGGAGGGGAGTCTGGGTGTCTGGAAGCTAACAACTATATATTACCTTATTTACTTTGCATTTTTTTTTTTTTTTTTTTTTAAAGAGAGAGAGACTTTGTGAGCAGTGGGAGGGGAAGAGGGAGAGAGAATCTCAAGTAGGCTCCCTGCTGAGCAAGGAGCCTGACTCAGGGCTCAATCTCATGACCCTGAGATCATGACCTGAGCTGAAATCAAGAGTCAGACACTTAACCAACTGAGCCACCCAGGCACCTCTATTCTTCAGACTTCATAAAAGATACCTAGGTTATGAAACTTGTGCATAGTCCTGCAGCTAACCAGTTGTAAACTAAAGTTGAAACTCAGGTCTGCACATTGTTCCTTATAGTCTCTACATCAAGCTACCTTCTTCTTCTTTTTTTTTTTTTTTCCTCTCCAGCTTTATTGAAGTATAATTAGCAATTAAAAATTGTATATATGGATGGGGATCAACTTGGTAATTTATATATGTATACATTGTGAAATAATCATCACAATCAAGCTAAATAACATATTCATCATTTCAGTATCATCTTTTTGTGTGTGTGTGTGATGAGGTCATTGGAGATCTACCCTGTTAGCAAGGTTCAAGTATAGAGTACAATATTGTTAATTTTAGTCACCACGCTGTACATTAGATCCCAAGAACTTTCTCATCGTATAACTGAAAATTTGTACCCTTGGATCAACATCTCCCCATTTCTCCTTTCCCCCCAGCCCCTGGTAACCATCAATTTGCTCTCTGCTTCTATAAATGTGTCTTTTTTAGATCCCACATAGGAGGAGATTATGCAGTATTGTCATTCTGAGTCTGGCTTATTTCACTTAGCATAATGCCTTGAGGTTCATCCATGATGTAACAAATGGCAGGTTTCCTTTATTTTAAAGGCTGAATGATATGCCATTGTATGTCTATATCACATTTCCTTTATCTTTTCATCCAGTGATGGACATTTAGGTTGTTTCCATAAGTCATTTATTATGAATAATGTTATAATGAACATGGGAATGCAGGTATCTTTTCAATATCCTGATTTTGATACCTTTGGATAAATACCCAGAAGTGGGATGCTGGATCATATCATTATTCTATTTTTAATTTTTTGAAGAACTTCTATATTGTGTGGATTTAAGGAGCAGTCATGTCCTCTTGATTTAAAGGAAGGGCTTCAGTAGGGAAATATTTTTTCCTGCAGGTGGGTGCAGGGGCACCAGCTGGGTGGAGTGCATTATCTCTGGCTTTGGGAGAGTGGCATAGCAGGGTAGAATCCAGGTAGCTCTATCAACAATGTCAGTGTCAGCAAAGACTGCTGGGTTCCTAGGTGGCCAAGGCTGTGGGTTTTCATGGCCATGGTCAGGGCTGCTTGGGTCCTTGGAGGTGAAGTCTTTTAATGGTCTCACTTTCTTTATTCCCTGTGGAGGGGGGAAGAGATGTATTGGACCAGGAGATGGGGTAACACAGATGGGGACTAGGCTTTTTCATGTGGCCATCCTCCATGCAGCCTCTTCATCATACTCCAGAGTTGCCCCATAGCTGTTTTCCCTGGTAGCTAGTTGTTTAATCATTTTTTTTTTTGAGACCTCCTAGAGTGCCATCTTGCTGATGTCACTTTTCAAGCTGCCTTCTAAGACAACAGAAAAGCTACCCCCCAAATCAAAGCCAAAATCAAAGGCTTATTTGCGTATTATTGATTTAAGAATGTGATCCTAGAGAGCAGATGTGAGGGATCGAGGTAGAAGAACAGGGAAAGATGGACTGTTAATACAAGGATGTGTAACCAACTTTGCTAAGGATACAAGACAGCTGGTTTTGGGGGATTTTAAAAAAATCTTAATGAGTATCTCAAAACCCCTGTCTGAAGTAGCAAGGGGTAGGAAGGTGCATCCTGGGTTGTTCCTATGTAAGTGTTGAGCACAGCATCAGAGATACCTGGAGAAGGATGAGAAGTGTGCTATCAGATGGCATCTTCATGAATCTGTTTGTAATGTTAGTGGTTGGAAAAAGAGATGACGGTGATATGAGTTGACGCAGTGCGTAAAAGATGGTCTGTATGGAGGGGGATCGGGATTAAAGAGTACACTTATCATGATATAAAAAAACATGATAAAAAAAGGAAAAATGTTTAGTATGGAAGCAAAATGAATAATGATAACAGTGACAAGCTTCTCTACATTATAGAAGTGAATAGAAATATAATTGAGGGAACCCTTTTGTGTGGGTCAAAGTGGGTCAACTTTATGGATACACTATGTGCCTGGGGACTACACTGAGGAGTGTTGGAGTCAGCAAGTGTCTAGTTTCTAGAAGTACATAACCTCTGTGCAGACACAGGGCTATATCCTCCAGGAAGCTCTGCTGTTCAGAAAGCAGTGAGACTCCGTGGCCTGAGTGACATCTGATTTTTTGGAGGACCTTTATAATATCTTAGTCATTGGGGTCTTTGCTTTTTCTCCTATCAATGTCCTTTGTTTTTTTCCCCTCAAATGGAATCTCATTGGCAAATGAAATCTTATGCAGAACTCTGATATGTCGAACTTAAAATGAAGTTGTTCCATGCTTAAAACAGGTAGTTTCTTGGATGTTTGGATGCTGGAGAATGGAGAAGAGAGGGTATGGGGACACTCATTGTGTCTTTTTTGGAGGCTCCTGAGGTATTTGAAAAATCCACTAAGAATTAATTGAGCAATTAGAGAATTCTTGCTTTGGGGTAGGAGTTAAGGATTCTGACAATCTGATCTACAATATTTAAAGCCAATTCCAAAATAAGAGCTCCATGAAGGCAGTGACATTGTTATATTCACTTGTGTATTTTTAGAACTTCTAAGAGTGCTTGGCACTTCCTAGGCCTCAGTGTTTTTTGAATGAATGAATGACTGCTATGTTCAAGGTGCTGTGCTACTATTTATTTTCAGTAAGTTGGGAAAAGCTAGTTTTGATTTGTCAATACAGTTTTTCTTAGTCCCTTTGTCACCATCACCATATGTGACGTGGATGGCCACAATTGTAAGACCAGTCTATTAGCCTCAACTCAAGCAGTACTAACTGAAGGTGGAGAATCAAACCCATGACATCAGTCTACTGAAAAGTATCTTTTAATTGAGAATTAATCTAACCCAGACATCAAAATGACTGGAGATGAATTGGATCCATGAAACTTAGAGTTTAAAAAAGAATAAACATGGGGAGGGATAAATTTGTGAGATTCTATGGAGAAAAATTCGATGTATTTAGTACAGACACAATGTTGGATTCTTTTTGACTCCTATATAAAGAAACATAAATAAGTGAATAAGTAATACCCTGTGTTAAAACCATGGTAAGGTACTGGAAGTTCTAGAAAGTGTATCTATTAGAAAGCCTTGATCAGTCTTACAAAAGTACTCGTGTAGTCATCCAAAACAAGTGTTTTTCTTGCTTGTTAAATGAATGCTTTCACATCACATATTGCCATATAACAAACATATTCTCTGTTGTTGATGTTAGCAACAGTACAGTTAGATATATTGACAATATTTGAATTACCACCCAACTTCTGTCTTTCTAGAGAGAATGATTTATCCAATGAGGATGATAAATGGCAATTCTTGGCAGCAATGCTAGCACTGGTGGATTTACTGTAACATAGCTCGGGATTTGTTTTTCGTATCCGAAGAGGAAAATTACCTTTGTATATTACAAAGGCAATGAAGATCAATTTGTAATTGGAAATTCTTGCCGCTGAACCAGCTTATATTGTACTAATTTTGGGGGGGTGATTGTTTCTGCAGTGGTATGTTTAACATTAGAATGGCTCAGGCAGGGTCTATCAACAGTGTATCATAATCCTGATAAAGTCTCTTGTGGAATCAAACTTATTCTCTCATTTTATATTATAGTTAGGCCGTTTTTTAAAAATACAATTTATTTTTCAATTATAAAAGTAATACTTGTTTATTATAGAAAAGTAAGGGAAAAGCATAATCCTTAACACCTAGGGACAATCACTGCTTTCTTATTTCTAAACTTTAATTTGTTCTGATTATACAAGTTAAACATGTTTAGAGAAGAAATTTAGAAAATTTAGACATGCAGAAAATAAAAAAATGTTATCACTCACAATTTCACCAAGAGAAACTTGGTGAAAACTTTGAACATGTTGGCCTTAGTACTTCCTAGATTATATATTTGCATATAGATATTTAAGAAACACATTTTATTTTTAATTAAAGGAACCATATATATTGTTATAATTTTTTTGACATGTTAATTTTTTGTCATTTAATACTTCATCTTCATATTTCTAGACCAACAAAGTTATTATAATACTACTTTTACTGAATCTATAAAAATCTATCACATGACAATTTATTTTACCAATCTTTTTTTTTTTTTCGAAAGATTTTATTTATTTATTTGACAGAGATCACAAGTAGGCAGAGAGGCAGGCAGGGAGAGAGGGGGAAGCAGGCTCCCTGCTGAGCAGAGAGCCCCATGTGGAGCTCGATCCCAGGACCCTGGGATCATGACCTGAGCTGAAGGCAGAGGCTTCAACCCACTGAGCCACCCAGGCACCCCTATTTTACCAATCTTTTATTATTGGAATTTTATATACAAATCTCTGAAAGATTTCTTCACTAAATCTTTCCACCTAATCTTAATTATAAATTTTGGTTAACTTACTACAAGTAAAATTTCTGTGCAGGAAAGTGGAACAATTTTCATTCCTACTGAGAGTATATGAATTGTCATGTATACTGCATATCATCATGCTTGGGCATTATCTAGAATCACACAAGTATTTGTTACTATCCTGTTCAAAAAGGGGAATCTCATTGTGTTAACACCATTTGGTTGGACAGAACAGCTATTCACTTACATTACTTGGTGTAATGAGGATTTTGTGAGGAAGGCTGTGTTAACTGGGCCTCATAGAATAATAGAAAAGCCAAGCACCGAGGAGCCTGATGGTGAGTTGGATAGAGGATGGTTTTTCAAGATGAAGTACAATTTTAGCTATCGCTTATTCTCATCTTCTCCCTTTAGTAACAGGGTTTCTTTCTTCTTTTTTTTTAAAACCTTTTATTTATTTATTTGAGAGCGAAAGAGCGAGAGCGAGAGAGAGAGTGCACAAGCAGGGGGAGCAGCAGAGGGAAAGGGAGAAGCAGGCTCCCTGCTGAGCACAGAGCCTGATGTGGGACTTGATCCCAGAACTCTGGGATTATGACCTGGGTTGAAGGCAGACACTTAACTGACTGAGCCACCCAGGCACCCCAGTAAGAGTGTTTAAAATTTTTTTTAACGTTTTATTTTATTCTTAAAACATTCTTGTATGTAGTACTACATGTATAGTAGAAAAGACTAAGAGAGGAATTCGAACAGTGTGACAGCAGCAAAACAAATACCTCAGCTAAAAAAAAAAGGGCTAAGGACCTGGATAGCCATCTCTCCAAAGAAGACATACAATGGCCAACAGGTATATGAAAAGGTGTTGAACATCACTTATCATTAGGGAAATGCAAATCAAAACCACAGTGCGATATCACCTCACACTTATAAGGATAGCTATTACCAAAAAGAGAAAAGATAATGGGGGCGCCTGGGTGGTTCAGTGGGTTAAAGCCTCTGCCTTTGGCTCAGGTCATGATCCCAGGGTCCTGGGATGGAGCCCCGCATCAGGCTCTCTGCTCAGCAGGGAGCCTGATTCCCCCCTGTCTCTCTGCCTGCTTCTCTGTCTACTTGTGATCTCTGTCTGTCAAATAAATAAAGAAAATCTTTAAAAAAAAAGAGAGAGAGAAAAGATAATGAGTGTTGGTGAGATGTGGAGTAAAGGGAAGCCTTGTGTATTATTCGTGCAATGTATAGTGATAACAGCTGTCACAGAAACAGTATGGATGCTCCTCAAAAAATTAAAGACAGAATTACCATATGATCCAGTCATCCCACTTCTGGGTATATATGCGAAGGAAATAAAGTCTCTATCTTGAAGAGATAGCTTCATGTTCATTGCAGCATTATTTACAGTAGCCTAGATATGGAAACAACCTGAGTGTCCATCAACAGATGAATGGATAAAGGAAATATGACATATATATGTGTATATAATAATGGAATACTATTAAGCCATAAACAAGGAGGAAATTCTGTCATTTGTGAGAGCATGGATGATTCTGGAGGACATGGTGCTAAGTGAAATCACCCAAACACAGAAAGAAAAGTACTACATGATTTCACTTATATGTGGAATCTAAAACAGTCAAACACATGGAAGTAGGGAGTTGAATGCTAGTTATCATGGACTGGGGTGGGTGGGGGAAGTAGAGAGATGGGTATAGACTTTCAGTTATGAGATGGGTAAACCTGGAGATCTCATGTACAGAGTGGTGATGAGAGTTAGTATTACTGTTGTGCTCATTGTGTTGCATTTTTACAAATTGAAAATGGCAACCCTATGTTTATGGCAACCCTATGTCAAGTGAGTCTATTGGCACCATATTCCCCGCCCCCCCCCGACAGTATTTGCTCATTTTGTGTCTCTGTGTTACATTTTGGTAATTCTCGCAATATTTCAAGCTTTTTCATTGTTACTACATTTGTTATGGTGATCTGTGATCAGTGACCTCTGGTGTTCCTATTCTAATTGGTTTGGGGCACCACGAACTATGCCCGCATAAGATGGCAAACTCAATAAATTTTATGTGTGTTCTGACAGCTCCACCAAAGGGTGGTTCCCTATATTTTCCTTTCCTGGGGCCTCCCTGTCCCCTGACACAACAATGTTGAAATTAGGCCAGTTAATAACCCTATATTGGCCTCTAAGTGTTCAGGTGGAAGGAAGAGCCGTATGTATCTCACTTTGAATCCAAAGCTAGAAATGATTGAGCTTAGTGAGAAAGGTGCACTGGCAGCTGACATAGGCCAAAAGGTAGGCCTCTTGTGCTGAACAACCAAGGTGTGAATGCAAAGGAGAAGTTCCTGAAGGAAATTTAAGGTGCTATTCCAGTGAATACACAAATGATAAGGGAGTGAAACAGCTTTCCTGCTGGTATGGAGAAAGTTTGAGTGGTCTGGAAAGAAGCTTAAACTAGCCACAATATTCCCTTCAATCAAAGACTGACCCAGAGCAAGACCCTAGCTCTCTTTCATTTTATGAAGGCTGGGACAGGTGAGGAAGCTGCAGAAGAGAAGTTTGAAACCAGCAGATGTTGGTTCATGAGCTTTAAGGAAAACATAAAAGTGCAAGGTAAAGCAGCAAGTGCTGATGGAGAAGCTGCAGGAAGTTATCCAGAAGATCTAGCCAACATAATTAACAAAGGCCACTACACTAAACAACAGATTTTCAATGTAGATGAAATAGCCTTCTATTAGAAGACTTTCATAGCTGGAGAGAAGTCAAAGCCTGGCTTCAAAGGACGCACTGATTCTCTTAGGGGCTAGTGCAGCTGGTGACCTTAAGTTGAAGGCAGTATTTATTTACGATTCCAAAATTTCTAGAGTCCTTAAGAATTATGCTAAACTGACCCTGCCTATGTCTATAAATGGAACAACAAAGCTCACATGACAGCCCATCTGTTTATAACATGGTTTACTGACTATTTTAAGACCACTGTTGAGACCTGCTCAGAAAAAAAGATTCCTTTAAAAATATTACTGGTTAAAAAAAAATAAAAATAAAAAATAAAAAATAAAAAATAAAAATATTACTCATTATTGACAATGCACCTGGTCACCCAAGAGTTCTGATGGAGATGTACAATGAGATTAATGTTGCTTTCATGGCTACTAATATGACATTCATTCTGTAGCCTGTGGATCAAGGAGTCATTTTGACTTTCAGTTGTTATTATTTAAGAAATACATCTCATAAGACTATAGCTGTCATAGGTAGTGATTCCTTTGATGGATCTGGGTAAAGTAAATTGAAAACTTCCCAGAAAGGATTCATCATTCTAGATGCCATGAGGAACATTTGTGGTTTATGGGAAGAGGTCAAAATAGCAACACGAACAGGAGTTTGGAGGAAGTCAATTCCAACTCTCATCTCTGACTTTGAGGGGTGGAAGACTTCAGTGGAGGAAAGTCCTACAGATGTGATAGAAATAGCAAGAGAACTAGAATCCGAAGTGGAGCTTACAGATGGGACCGAATTGCCGCCGTCTCAGGATAAAACTTTAATAGACGAGTAGCTGCTTCTTATGGATGAACAAAGGATGTGGTTTCTTGAGATGGAATCTCCCCGTGGTGAAGATGCTGTGAAGACTGTTAGAATGGCAACAGAGGATTTAGAATATTCCATAAACTTAATTGGTAAAGAAGTGGCAGGGTTGGACTCCAGTTTTTTTTTTTTTTTAAAGATTTTTTTTTATTTATTCACTTGACAGACAGAGATCACAAGCAGACAGAGAGGCAGGCAGAGAGAGAGGAGAAAGCAGGCTCTCCACGGAGCGGAGAGCCCAATGCGGGGCTCGATCCCAGGACCCTGGGATCATGACCCGAGCTGAAGGCAGAGGCTTTAACCCACTGAGCCACCCAGGTGCCCTGGACTCCAGTTTTGAAACAGGTTCTACTGTGGGTAAATGTAATCAAATAACATCACATGCCACGGAGAAATCATTTATGATTGTCAAAACCCAATGTCAATCAATGTGGCACATTCCACTGTTGTCTTATTTTAAGAAATTGCCTAGTGTATACATTGTTGTTTTAGGCAAAATACTATCGCACACTTAATAGCACTGCAGTATAGTGTAAACAACTTTTATATGTACTGAGAAACCAAAAAAATTCCTTTTACTCACTTTATTGTGTTGCTCATTTTATTGTGGTGGTTTGGAACCAAACCCAAAATACCTGTATGTAGTAGGTATTGTGAACTGATTGAAAATGTTCACTTTTCCTAACAGCAGTTCTCAGCCAGCCGGTTACTTTAATAAGACAAAAGTTCTGATACGATTTTCCTTCCACTTATTGCAACCTCCTCAAAAAGAGATTATTTTAAATATTGTTATTAGAAGCTTACCCAATCTTAAACCCACTCAAATAAAACTTAGTCATATAGTTTTCTTATTTCAGTATAATGAGTTCAGATTTTATTATTTCTGATTGCCTGATATATCATCATTATTATTGTTATAAACTGATTATTAGCTACCATCATGATTTAGTTGAGAATCTTTGAGTTAGCTACCATCATGATTTAATTATCAACAAAGCAAAGAAAATCATTATTTAACTTTAATAAATGAAAATATATGAGTGACAGTCAATTAACATTGAAATAAAAGATATGCATTTTGATTTTTATAGATAAGCTATTTTCTGTGTAAGAGTTTTCCACTTAATGGACTATTTGAAGGAAGAGTGATATCAATTAATATGTCTATTAAATGCCACTATTTTCGAAAGTGATCTGTAATTATTTTGCTGTAGGCTATTTTGATAAATGTGAATGGAGTATCTGCATATTTACTATACAGCTAATATGCCAAAAATTAAATTGGGCATTCCTTTCTTATGTAATTTTCATCTAATTATATAGCCATTAGATATATCTCTCAAATGCTCAGTAATTCTCTCTTTACAATCAACTTATGTTTAATTAAAAAGCAGTGATGAACTTGCTAACTCTGCATTAACTACTTGTGATATAAAATTAATAGCAGGTCTAAATTATTTTAAGTGATTTAAGGATTTTCAGTATACTCTCCCAGCTTCCAAGTTGCTTGATTCAAACAAACAGGAAATAAAAACATCATGTTAATTAAATATTTTTCTGTTAAATAATAATGTTTGCATTTTAATTTATTTTAATCTTGGGATATGGTATATTAACAATAAGAAAAGAGAAATCAGCTATGGTGAGTGCTATGAAGTGTGTAAACCTGGCAATTCACAGACTTGTACCCCTGGGGCTAATAATACATTATATGTTTATAAAAAAAAATAAATAATTAAAAAAAGAAATAAAATGACCAGTGGTTACATAAAATTTATTTAATGCTATTTACATACAGTGAAATGTAATTTAAAATAAAAAGGAGGAGGGACGATTTGAGTTTTTGCCAGAAAAAATAGGCCCATCTGTGGACAGAGTTGTTACAGAGTTTGTCATTCTCCCTGCCTCTGTAACTTGTTTCTCTGGTTATAGTTGATTGGGCTTGCAGGTCCAGTTAATCCATGAAACAGTGTAGAACAAAAACGTGACCTGAGAGGAACATTCATGATGCTCTGAGCCAATAATATTATTTATTACCTGGAAGTTTAAATATGAAAAATAGAGAGCACACAGGTGATAATAAGAACAGAAAACAGTAAGAAATATCACGTGAGAAACCAAAAGGGAAATGTTAAAGTATTAGTTAATATTCTTATGCTTAAACTCTCTTCTCAAATTTCTAGTACCATCTGTGAAGCACAGTAAAGCAATGTGCAATAAAACAAGGTATACCTGTACCAATTTGTGGTAAAATTCATGAAGCTGAAAAATAAATAAATAAAGACAATAAGAGCAATATTATTGATAATTCAAAACTTCAAGGTTTGAAATAAATGTGACCAACTTATAATTGGACCTTGGATCTACTTGATTACTGAAAAATTTCAATCAAATAAAATCAAAACAAAAGTCAGGGAAAAAGATTGCAATCTCAGAAGGGGGTCTTAGAATAAATGATTCAATTAACATTACATCATTTTGCATTCTAACTGAAAGTCAAACCTCTTCATTAATCATAAAATTAATTTAAGGGTTCACATAGGCCTTAATAATAAAAGAAAAAAAGATCAGCTATAATAACAGTAAATATTTTGCCATGAAATTTTGATTTTAGTTTTGTTACATAGTTAGGGATGTGTGTGCTGAATGGTGGTATGAACTACTTTTCTATTTAAGTAATAATCTGTATCAGTCAGGGTCCTCCAGAGAAAGAGAACCAATAGGATTTTCTCTTCCTACCCCCTCAATCCCCCAAATTTATCTCCAAAACTAATATATGTACAATATATATTATAGGAATTGGCTTGGCTCATACGGTTTTGGAGGCTGAGAAGTCCCATGATCCGCCATCTGCCAGCTTGAGAACCAGGAAAGCTGGTGGTGTAATTCAGTCTGAGTTTGAAAACCTTTTAATTAGGGATGGAGTGGAGGCTGGTGTTGTAATTTCTGATCTGAGTGTGAAAACCTCAGAACCAAGAGTGCTGATGTCTGAGATAGAAGGTAGATGTCTTAGCTCAAGCAGAGAGAGGATTTCACTCTTCCTCTACCTTTTTGTTTTATTTAGCTGCTTGCTCAAGAGATGCCCACCCATACTGGGGAGGGCCATCTGCTTTACTCTGTTCACCAATTCAAATGCTAATCTCTTCCAGAAAAACCTTCACAGGCACATCCAGAAATAATGTTTTACCGTTCATCTGAGCACCCATCCCTAGCTCTGTTAAGTTGACACACAAAATTAATCATCATACAGCCAAAGATTGAAAAATAGATAGATATATAAATCTCTCATATAATGATTAAAAATGTTGTAGTTTGTGGTTAGTCTTATAGTGTGTTACATGTACAGGTATGGATATCAATTCAAATCAAACTGTCCAGGTTTGAAGTATGGCTTCAGCATTTAATAGCTGGATATAAAGAAAAATTCTTTTGAACTCTGTTTCCCCATTTATAAAATACTTATAGTAATAGCATCTAACTGACTGGGTTGCTGAAAGTTTAAACAGAATAAGTGGAAAGGAACATGCCAAAAATTTAGCATACAGTGAACTCAGAATAGTAATATTGGGGCTCTCACAAATGATTCAAATAAGATTATTCAGAGATACTTCTCACCCAGATGGAGTAACAGATGATGGATATACCATCCCACTTGAAAAACAAAAACCGGAAAAAATATAGGAAACTGGTTTTCAAGCTACTGGATATGAGGCAATGGAGGATAGTGATCTCTGAGAGATGGGAAACAAACGATATGAACTCTATGATTATCCCTGAGGGTCTCCTGGCTGCAGTGCAATAGGGGAAAACCCATGTAGAGCCTAGAAGACTCCTTGAATTGAGAAGTTGGAACTGTGAGTCTGGAGAGAAAAAGGCAACTAGTTTTCAGGAAAAACTGTTAAAGATGTGAGAGCTTTGCTCATAGAGGGAAATCCAGAGATCTGTAGGCTATTTTGCGAAGTACTGATCAACGCCATGTATGTGTGAGAAATCTTACCCACGGCTGAGAAAGAGCCACTTGAAAGGATTCAGGAGAACACAGGGCCAGCCAGAGTGCTCATTCCCATAAACTGGAGTGGAAAATTTAATAAATCATGGGGCAACAGGTTAGACTACTAAGAAGATTCTTGCCTTGTGTTGGGAAATAATTATCATTAGACTAAATATGGCTCTGATCATAAAAGTTAAAGGCAGAACCGGAAAGGATCAAGCTGTTTGCCAGTAACTTAACTGCATCCCCAAACAAAGCTCAAGGACGTTTGTGGGAATAGAAAAATCCAGCATCTAAGAAGGGAAAATTCACAATGTGTAGCATCCAGTAAAATATTGTGAGGCAGATAAAGAAGCAGGAAAATACAGTCTATATTGAAAAAAATCATCCAATTGCATCCAACCCAGAACTAAGGAAATTAACCAAAAATGACATTAGAAAGTTCAAATAACTTTATTTCATATACTCAAATAGAAACATGTAAGATAAAAAAAGACCCAAATAAAACTTCTAGAGATGAAAACTACAATGTCTGAAATGATAAACAAACTGAATGCAATTAATGTAATTAGACATTGCAGAAGAAATGATTAGTGAACTTGAAGATGTAACAACAGGAAATAGACAAAACAAAAGATAATGAGAAAAAGAATCAGCTATGGGACAACTTTATGTAGTCTTACATACATGTAGTCCTCAAAGAGGGGGACACAGAAAGTATACTTGAAGGCATAATTGTTGAAGTTTTCTGAAGTTGCTGAAAACTATGAAACCACAAATGCAGGAAGCTCAAATAACCTCAAGCATAAGAAAAATGAAGAAAATTACACCAAAGCACATCATAATCAAAATGCTTAAAACCACTAATAAGGAGAAAATCTTAAAAGAGCCGAGAAAATAAAAGCCACATTACATATAAAGGAATAAAGGTAACAGTAATTTTTTCACTGGAGAATGTAATTGAGAAAATGGAAGCATACCATCTTTATATAATTAAAAACAAACACAATAACTTAGAATTTAATTGTCAACTTAGAATTTTTTTCAGCTTAGAATTTATGCTCAGTAAAAATAATTTGTTTTTCAACTTAGAATTTATGCTCAGTAAAATATCTTTCAAAATTGAAGGTAAAATAAGGACTTTCAGAAATACAGAAGCTGAAATAATTGCCAGCAGACCTATATTATAAAAAATGCTGAAAGAAGTCCTTCAGGGAGAAAGGAAATCATATTAGATGGAAACATGAATCTACATTAAGTAATAAAAGCATTGGAAATAGTAACTACATTGATAAATGTACAAATTATTTCCTTATTTTTAAAATTGCTTTACAAGATTATTGATTTTTAAAACAAAAATAAAACAGTGCATTGTGGAGTTTGTAACATATGTAAAAAAGAAATGTATGACAAAGGCTGAGTAGAGAGAAATAAAAATATACTCTTGTGAGGTTTTAATCCTTCATATGGAGTTGATAAAATGCACTATATATGATACAATATGTATAAATATATATTTATACTTATGTATTACATATGATACAATATTTATATAAATACAATAAATATAATGAACCACAAGGCAACTGCTAAATAAAAAAAAAAAATCTAAAAGACAGATTGTCAGATTGAAAAGGAAAACATTATACCACTATATGCTGCCTATAGGAAACACAATTTACAAAGACAGAAATAGATTTAAAATAAAATGATAAAAAAAGATATACAATGCTAACACTAACCAAAAGAAAGCTAGATTGTCTATATTAATATCAGATAAAGTAGGATTCAGAGCAAAGAATATTATCAGGGTAAATGAAAGTCCCTTCATATTCATAGAAGGGTTAGTTCATTAGGAGGATGTAACAATCTAAATGTTCAGGCATCTAATAATAGATCTTCAAAATATATGAGGTAAAACCTGGTAGAACTGCAAGGGGAACTAGACAAATTCACAATTATAGTTAGGTATTTTAATATCTCCCCTCAATAACTGACTGAAAAAGAGGACTAAAAATCAATAGGGTTATGGAGGGCTTAATCATTGTAGTAATCAACCACCTTGATCTAATTGACATTTATACAATACTCCTCCTAATGACAGAATTTTTTTTTTTTTATTAGTCATGGAACAGTTATCAGTTTAGACCATATTCTGGACCATAGAACTAATCCTAATAAATTTAAAAGGATTCAAAACATACAATGTGTGTTCTCTGATCAGGTAGGAATGGAATTGCTAACCAATGACAGAATAATATCTGGAAAGCCCTCAAAACTTGGAAACTCAATTACACACTTCTAAATTACTCGTGGATCAGAGAAGAAATCAAAAGGGATATTAGAAAAGTATTTTGTACTGAATGAAAAGGAAAATGTAACATCCAAAACTTGTGGCATGCCAGTTAAGCAGTACTTATGAGGAAATATATCATATTAAACACCGAGACTATGGGGTGTGTGTGTTGGTAGCAGCAAGACGTTTGTAAAGCTACAAGAAAGGTAGTTATTGGCATAAAGATAGACAAATAGAATACTATAACAGAATGGAGAGTCTGAGAATAGGAGTGTACATTTGTAGGTATACATGACCATATAACATTAATTATAAATGACTAGATTTTATGGTATATGTGTATTTTGTGATATGAGCCTGGAAATGTAAGTAGGGGTCTTGCATGTGTTTTTTTTGAAACTCAAATATATTTTCCTGAATATAATATAGTCATTGAAGGATACAAAGGGAGAGTAACAGGATAAGATTTTTTTTTAAAACATCAGAAGTGGTATGGAAAATGGATTATGAAAGGATGAGATTTGATTCAGGTGGTATAGTTAGGAGGCCATGAGGTTGAGGAAAGGTGAGGGGTAGGTTTAAGATGTAAGGGGATAGGACCAGTGGTCCTGTCCGGATGATTTCATGGGTGAAGGGGATGGAATAAGGGGCATCTAGGACAGTTTATAGATTTCTGTCTTGGAATTCTGAGCTGATACCAGTGCCATGCACTGGGATAGGGGACAGGAGAATGGGTAAGTCTTAGAGGGTTCTTAATGATTCCAGTTTTAATTTGTTGAGTTTGAGATTCTTTAGAGCCTCCTAAGGGACTACCCTGTACTCAGAAGGATTGTTGGGATAAGAGGTCAGAGGAGATGACTGGTAAAGTGGTCAGAGGAGAGGGCTGGTAAAATGGCAGGTGTTCAACATTTGTGTGGAAATTGAACCCAAAGACTTGAAGTTTTGCAGAATGAATGCATAAAATAAAAGCATGGAAAATGTAAAATGTGCATTTGGAAAGTAACAGTATTTAAGGGATAAGCAGAGGAAGAGAAGCCACTGAGTGAATCTAGACTTTATTTTGGAGGTGCCCAGGAGCATAAAATGAATTTGGGGTGTGTGTGTGTGTGTGTGTGTGTGTGTGTGTGTGTGTGTGTGTGTGTGTCAGAGAGAGAGAGAGAGAGAGAGAGAAAGGGTACTGCATAGGGAACTTGTTTTGAAGCTATGTTTCCATCAAAGCACATTGTTTTTACTCAGACTGTATGTTTATGGGGAGGTCTGTTGAAGATTAATAGAGTCACTCTTTCTTGACCACACTAAGACAGACTTATTAAGGAGACTAAGAAGGTAGAGTCAGAGATAAGAAGAGAGTGGACATTGTTTATCAAATGGCTGAGAGCAGGCAAGTAAGATAAGGATTGTAGTTGTCCGGTTACCAGCAGGAAACAGATTGAGCTCTAAATGGGTTAATTTGAGGAGTGCTTAATAAAGAGGCTGTTTACCAAGGTGTGGGGGGAAACTCCATGTGACAGAGCCTCTCACCCGGGCTAGTAAGTGAGTGAGGCCATGACTGCTTCTCAGCCTAAAGGGGCAGGAAGAGGGAACAGTTACCAGAACCTGGCGTGAGGGAGCTCTGGGCTTTGTTTGAGGGACTTCTTAGGGTGAGGCTGGAGGGGAATTATCCTGACACTGTCTTGACTCTTCCCCTTGCTCTCTTCCATGTACTTTCCACTGGCCAAACCCAATCAGAAGCAAGTAAATCTGTGAAGTAGTCCCTATATATAGATCAGCCTCTCCTGTGGAGCAAATTGGAGGAGAGATGGGAGTGGATCCCAAAGGAACAAAAAAAAATTTACACAGCACAGACTGAGTAATGTCTATTGGAATTGATTATAAGGGATCACTGGGAACTCTGGTGAAAGAGCTTTCAGGGTAGCAGTGGGGCAGAATGTAGATTGTGAAGAATAAACTGGGGATGGAACAGAAGTGAGGAGGAGGAGCTACTGTTAAGGGAGAGTTTGGGGGGGTGACTGGAAAATTAATTTTGGGTCATGTATGGCAGATATAAGTCATGGTGGCAGACCCTTATTCATGATTATATGCTGAGAAACACAAATTACTGACTCAAACGAGTGCCTCAGTTTCTCATGATCTCTTTCCAGTTTTCCAGAGTTGTGAAGAGGATAAAGCCCGGATCAGCATAAAGAGGCATTCATTAGGACCAGTCTGTGAGAGAATGTATGTGCATGAGCTCTGTACACACTGTCTCCCTCCCTGCAGAGGAGAGAGCCCACTTGATATGTCATAACCTCAGTGCCAAATTCGGTGTTTGAAACATAGAAGGTGCTCAGTGAGAATCATTGAATGAAAAAATATTCAAATATTCAGGACCCATTGAAATACTCCAAAAGCGTAATCTGACATATGAACACCACTCGGTTATATTTTGGAAAGCTAAGAAAGCCATTTATAGCCCCATCCCTCTTCAGCACATAGTCCACATCTCACCTTTACCATCTCTTTTGCACCTTTAAGAAGTAGTTTCCTTAAATGAGTTTTAACCCATCTTATCAGGAGAGAGTTTGATTCATCTTGCCTATGAATTTAAGTTCATTGCTAAACTGTTTCTCTTCATGAAGTTCTTCAGAAGGTTTTATTGGTGATTTTTCTCCTATTTAACTTGGTTCCATTCCAATCTTTTATTACAATGTCTTGAGTTCTAAGACTGAAAAATATTTCCTGTCTAACTGGCCATAAGGGGGTAGAAAGTTCCTTGAAGTTACCCTATGACTATCTGGTTCTCTTGTTTAATGAAATAGTTTGAAACCAACACCACAGAAATACAAACAATGAGAGAATATTAAAAAAAAAAACTGTATGCCAAGAAATTGGACAACCTCAAGAAATGGTTAAATTCCTAGAAATGTATAAACTACCAAAACTGAAACAAGAGGAAATAGAAAATTTGAACAGAATAATAACTGGTGAAGAAATTGAATCAGTAATTAAAAAAAAAAACAAAACGAACAAACAAAAGTCCAGGCCCAGATGACTTCACAGGTGAATTCTACCAAACATTTAAAGAAGAGTTAATACCTTTTCTTAAACTATTCCGAAATACAAAAAAGACAGGAAGACTTCCAAATTCATTTTATGAGGCCAGCATCTCCCTGCTACAAAAACCAGATAAAGATACCACTAAAAAAGGGAACTACAGGCCAATGTCCCTGGTGAACACAGATGTAAACATTCTTTGTAAAATACTAGCAAATCGAATCCAACATCATACATTAAAAAAAATCATTCACCACCATTAAGTGAGATTTATTCCTGTATTGCAAGGGGTAGTTCAATATTCACAAATCAATCAGTGTGATACATCATGTCCATGAGAGAAAGGATAAGAACCAGATGATCATTTGAATAGCTGAAGAAAAAATATTTGACCAAGTACTACATCCATTCATGATAAAAACCCTCAGCAAAGTAGGTTTAGAGGGAATATACCTCAACATAATAAAGGCCATCTATGGAAAACCCACAGCTAACATCATCCTTAATGGGGAAAAACTGAGAACTTTTCCCCTAAGGTCAGGAATAAGACAAGGATGTCCACTCTCACCACTTTGATTCAACACAGTACTGGAAGTCCTAGCCATAGCAATCAGCCAATAAAAAGAAGTAAAAGGCATCCAAATGGGTAAGGTAGAAGTAAAAGCTACTTGAAGATTACATAATACTACATGTAGATAACCCCTAAGACTCCGCCAAAAAACTGCTAGAACTGATAAATGAATTCAGTAAAGTTGCGGGATACAAAATCAATGTACAGAAATCTGTTGCATTTCTATACAACAATAATGACACAGCAGAAAGAGAAATTAAGAAAACAATCCAATTTACAATTGCACCCAAAATAATAAGATACCTAGGAATAAACCTAACCAAAGAGGTGAAAGACTTGTACTCTGAAAACTATAAACCACTGATGAAAGAAATTCAAGATGACACAAAGAAATGGAAAGAGCTTCCATGCTCATGGGTTAGAAGAACAAATATTGTTAAAATATCTATAGTACCCAAAGCAGCCTACACTTTTAATGCAATCGCTATCAAAATACCAAAAGCATTTTTCACAGACCTAGGGCAAACAATCCTAAAATTTGTATGGACCCACAAAGACCTGAATAGCCAGAGCAATCTTGAAAAAGAAAAGCAAAGCTGGAGGCATCACAACTCCAGACTTCAAGTTACATTTCAAAGTTGTAGTAATCAAAACAGTATGGTACAAAAACAGACACATAGATCAGTAGAACAGAATAGAAAACTCAGAAATGAACCCATAATTACATGGTCAATTAATCTTTGACAAAGCAGAAAAGAATATCCAATGGAAAAAAGACTATCTGTTCAACAAATAGTGTTCAGAAAACTGAACAGTACTTGTGCACTGTTGGTGGGAATGCAAACTGCTTCAGCCACTGTGGAGAACAGTATGGAGGTTCCTCAAAAAGTTAAAAATAAAACTACCTTCAATCCAGCAATTGACTACTGGGTATTTACCCAAAGGGTACAAAATCACTAATTCAAAGGGATACATGCACCCCAATGTTTATAGCAGCATTGTTTACAATAGCCAAGATGTGGAGGAGGCCAAGTGTCCACTGATTGATGAATGGAAAAAGAAGATGTGATATGGGGCACCTGGGTGGCTCAGTTGGTTAGGCGTCTGCCTTTGGCTCAGGTCATGATCTCAGGGTCCTGGGATCAAGCCCCACATCAGGCTCCTTGCTCAGGGGGGAGCCTGCTTCTCCTTCTCCCTCCACCTGCTGCTTGTGCTCTCTCTTTATCTCTCTCTGTCAAATAAATAAAATAAAAAATTAAAAAAAGATGTGATATATAAATGATGGAATATTATTCAGCCATAAAAAGAATGAATTCTTGCCATTTACAATGACATGGGTGGAGTCAGAGAGTATAATGTTAAGTGAAATAAGTCAGTCAGAAAAAGACAAATACTGTATAATTTCACTCATATGTGGAATTTAAGAAACAAAACAAGCAAAGGGAAAAAATAGGGGCAAACCAAGAAATAGCCTCTCTTTTTTTTTTTTTTTTTTTAATAGTCTCCTAACTATAGAGAACAGTCTGGTGGTTACCAGAGGGTTACTGGTAGAAGAGGAGATGGGTTGAATAGGTGATGGGGATTAAGGAGTGCACGTTTCATGATTCACACAGGGTGGTGGATGGAACAGTTGAATAACCAGATTGTATATCTGAAACTAATATGTGACGTTGTATGCTAACTAACTGGAATTAAAATTAAAAATTAAAAAAGTATTTTGACATATTTAGAAGTTTTCAGTAATGTTTTTTGAAAGAAGAATGTAAAGAGAATCTTGCTGCTTCTAACTCTCCAACTTTTTGACAATTGCTATTTGTCTCTTCTAAGTTAACATTACTTGAAACCAAATTTTATTTCTTCTTCTTACGTCATTCACAAAACATAATGTCTTGAAGTACCATAAAAGCAGTCTAGCTTGAACAACAAAATATTAAAACATAATGAAACCAGGATATTCTAAATTCTAGAACAAAAGGCAAAATCAATATCTCTATTAAGAAAAGGAATCTTGCAAATTTCAGTCTGGCTGCTGGGGCCCCTTATCCAATAGGCAGGGGCATAATATTTAAGAGATAATAAATCACATTGAGCTTGGTGTTTCTCTGATTTTAATGGTTTGTATTTAACTTTTAAGAGCAAACTCTCCCAACGGTTGTTTAAAATCACTGTGGTAGGATTAATAGGCATAGTTGTGCAGCAAAAGCAGGATTTTCTGCTTCTGAAATGTTCATATTTCACACCGTGTGATGGCCAGGATACATCAAAATTTTACCTCTTTAGTAACAGCTTCAGTTTTAAGGTTCCAAAGTACATCAGCTAAAATGATATACATCTGCACATACATATTGAAAGGGTTGAAGAAGCCAATGTGATTTTTGCATTGCAGGCACTAGACACAATGAATTTCTATGTTGTATGTGTTCTATCTTTGTGGTTCTAAAACAAAACCAATTTGTAGGTTGTGTTATAAACATGTTGCTCCTCATGATACTCATTTAACATTTTATTTTTATTAAAATACTGAAAAATACCTATTTGACTATTTAGATTTGTTTCATTTTGACCATATATTTTGGTATGTGTGAAGTACTATATAAGTAATTGAGTGTTATTTCCTATAAATTTGCTAAAAATTCAACCTTCTGTAATTAAAAATAAATCTTTAAGCTCAGCATAGCAGTTATTTTCCCTTAAACTTTATTGAAAGTGATAGAAATGGATAAAATTTAACCATGAATTGTGCCTATTTCCTATGAAATATCAAGTTTCCATTTCATTAAATTTGGGGAGTTTTTTCAGGAAATAATATGATACTGAAAGAAAGGAAATAAAATTCTTAGAAAGATCTCAAAAGATTATTAATAGATGAGATTTGAATAAGACTGATCAAATACTGGAATGCACGCTTTCTTTCTTTTCTTTCTCGCCCCCCCCTTTTTTTTGATTGCCTACATTGTCTGGAAATTGTTCAGTAGAACAAAGGGTTTTATGGATGAAAGACTGGTATGAAGAAACATGAATGTCAACTCAGGCTCTGAAAGACAGTCTGCTAATGAAATATTCTAAAAGTCATTTTCAAGGTGGTTGAAAGTTCTCACTGATGTGCACCAATGCCTTTGATAAAAAAAATTATATATATCAAATAATTACAGAAGTGTTGGCTCTGGGGACAGAGAAAATAAGGTTAGTTCATATGCACCCAAATATTATGGAGAGGTTTGTAGATCATATTTTATTTCCATTGGTGAAAATGATCAGGCACCTGACAACATTACATTGGTAGTAAATTTCTTACTTTTTACATGTGAAAAATGACTTTTTGTGCTATCTAGGTTATGCTAACTAACTGTGATCTATGATTTACTACTTTAATGGTTAGCTCTTTATATGCAAAATGTAGAAAGGAGATGATTATCTTTAAAAATTGAACTCTCCCAAAACATCCTTGAGTGAACTTTCCTAAAAATGCAGGAAGTAGGCAGGAAGTAATGACTTTTCCCCAAAGTCCACTGATCCACTCTATTAATATACATACCTGCCAATGACACCTACTTATCCTCCATTCTACAGTATGTATTCTTTCTTAGGGGATTACCTATCTATCTATCTATTTATCTATCTACATTTCTACATGTCATATGTATATATATGTAACATATATATATATACACATATATGCACATATATATGTCTACTTGTCATATATATGAGACATATATATTTTTTATATATATATATATATATATATACACACACACACACACACACACACCTTTATATGCTTTTGTAATTGGATGGAGCTTTGCATTCAGATGTCCTTGGAATCTGTCTGCATCAGTTTTCTGTGACTTTTATTTTATTCATGCAAGTATGATGAAGACTCTTTTTCAGAAGTGTCTGTCATGGTGCCCCATAGAGAGAGGCCCTTAATTAGGGTAACAACGGTTCTATGACATGATCAAATTAATGGATGCATGGTTCATTAGGTTTTTAAAATACTTTAAATACTCTATTTTAGATTGGCTGTGGAATGCCTACTTTCTGCCCCTATCACAATGCCAGATGACTGACTGAATCTCAGTGGTTAGACAACAGTGTTAAGCTTTGTATGCCTGAGTCCGGGTTGGACTTGGTTTGTAAAAGGCAACTAATCCCTGATGGGTAGACTCTATCTCCATTCCATTTTATATTTTCACGAATGAAATTTTAATACATGCATTATTGATGCAAACATAAAAAATAATTTTATGTGATATTTAATGATCTTTGGGACTGACTTGATAATAGTTTCTCAAGTATGTTATACATTTAAGTATATGTTATTGCTCATTTGTAATGCACTTCCCCTTATACTGTGTTTTTTAACTTGAAACTCAGTAGTCTAGATTCAAACACAATGCTGCCTTCTCTTTGAAACTCGAACTGAGATTCTTCTAACAAAGCTAATCACTTTCTACAAGTTCTTATAGTATTTTTACATATGGATATGATGAGAATTTCTTGTTACATTGAAATTTTCAAGTATCTTTACTTGTCTCATATTGGTTAGAGAGAATCTACAGGTTAGGGGCTAGTACTTTACTCATTTTAAAAAAATCTCCAGGATCAAAAGTAGGCACTCAGTGAATACTCATTTTAAAAAATTGTTTAAAGGTAAAAAAAATGTTCAAAGGTAAATAAGAGTATGTAGATAGGATCCTTACAGTTAATAAGAAAGCTTGAAAGAACATGGAGTATAAGACGTGGTAACATTCAGAAGTAGTTTAAAAAAATGGACTCATCTTATGGGGAACTTTGAACCCATGTGCATTGTTGGTAAAAATGTAAAATGGGCACCAGTGCTATGGAAAACAGCATAACAAGTCCTTAAAAGATTGAAAACATAATTCCTGTATGACTCAGCAATTCCAGTTCTATGGATATACCTAACAACCGAAAACAGTGTCTCAAAGAGGTGTTTGCACACCAGTGTTCATAACATTATTCATAATCATTATTAATATATTTTACAACATTATACATAATCAATAAAGTTAGAAGCATCCCAAGTATCCACTGACAGATGACTGGGTAAACAAAATGTGGTGTGTACATGCAATGGAATATTATTCAGCCTTAAAAAGGAAGGAAAATCTGATGCATGCTACAACATGAGTGGACCTTGAAGACATTATGTTAAGACACAAAAATACAAAGGCAGTATGATTCCCCTTATATGTAAAACTAGAGTAGTCAAAGTCATACAGATAGAAATAGAAGGGTAGTTGCCATGGCCTCGGGGGAAGGGGAAATGAGTTGTTTAATATGGGTATAGTGTTTCAGTTTTACACAATGAAAAGAATTTTGGATATTGGTTGTGTAACAGTGTGAATGTGCTTTATACTACTGAAATGTATAACTAAAAATAGTTAAGATGGTAAATTTTATGTTATATATATTTTACCACAAGTTAAAATAATTGAAAAAAATGAAGTCATCTCATTTTATGCATCGTAATTATGTCAGAGTAATCCATAATAAAGGTATTTTAATATGTATATTTTGAGCCAGCTAGTCTAAATGGACACCATCTGGTTGTTTCAGAGATATCCACATGCCAAAGAGAATTTACTGTTTTATAATTTTAATACCAACTCATCAAGATGTATTTAGTGCATCCTCATAATGTTTCATAGCCTTTGGTGGTTGGGAGGGAAGATGAAGATGAATAGCAAGAAGGTGACTACCTGACAACATTCTGTGGAGTCATTGCTCATAATACATTAAGGGCATTGACACAGCTGCTTTGTAAAGTCAGACATTCTGGAATTGTTCTAGAATGAATCCTGGCTGAGAATTAATTCAAGAAATTTAGAGCCCTTTTTACCAGTAAAAAAGGAGAACGAGCTTCCCAGCAACATAAATATTTGGTCAGTTGGATCTACTATAATGATCCTTAAATGCCCACCTAGGAATTGCTTTAGCAATATATTTTTCCAGAGGAAATAAGGCCAAACTGGAAAATCTAAGTCTTCTCAGCTACTTTTAACAGTGATGTAAGTCTGTTTTTTTTTTTTTTAAATTAAATGGAAGTCTTTTTAATTAGATCTGTCCAATTTCGCTTTCCTACCTCTGAAGCTGTTGGGGATGACCCAAGGTGGTTCATTCCAGAGAAAGACAAGTGGAAATGCAACTACCGACAGTTCAAAAGGAGTTGAACTTAATCTAGAAATTTCAGAGATTAATTAGGGATTGAGGCAACTATCAAGAAGAAAGGTGTGGACCCAAATAGAGAACCAAGATTGACAAAACTAAGAGGAATTAAGGGGATCAGAGGAGAGATCAATAATTCTAAATAATAACTAATAGATAACACTTACAGACCGCAGACTACATCCCAGACACTCTTTACTTGTATTAACTCAATAAATCTTTTCAACTGTTTTATATGACAATGTCTAAACCTTGTATTACCCTAAAAGGAGACCCAAAGACAGGAATTTGGGTTTAATCCCAGGGATATGATCCCAGGTTTTCTGTTTTCTTTGAGAGAATGGGTAAGGGAGAAACGGCATCTGGGTGGTGCACTCGGTTGAGCATCCGATGTTTGGTTTCAGCTCAGGTAGTGATCTCAGGGTCGTGAAATTGAGCCCCTCATCTGGCTCTGTGCTCAGTGTGGAGCCTTCTTGTGTTTCTCTTTCCTCTACCCTACCCCTTTCAAACAAATAAATAAATCTTAAAAAAAAAAGGGGGGGGAAAACCAAATAAACTTCTGTTAATTAGTAGTGTCTGCTGTGGACAACCAGGGCTCAAATATACCCCTGGAGATCTGTATAGAACATGCCTCATAATTGTTCCACTGGAGGATGAAGCTGGATATTTTATCCACCAACTTCTACCCCTCATTGTCTAAGAGTTGCTTCTTCTAGCATTAATTCCTACTCACTGTCATGTTACCATATTCTAAAAACAGGGAGACATAGGAAGTAGTTCTTGGTATGTAAGGAGCTACAGATGGTGTCAGAGCTATGGCAGCATCTGCTGCACTGAGTTTATGTATGAGGAACGTGGGACGCAATTTTAACATCATGTAATTCGGATTTATTCTAGAACAGTAGACTGCTGACTGAAGCTAGGATTCTATATTTTGTCCATGTTTATATGGATAACCCCTGCACAGCTGAAGTTGATGAAACAGACAAGAATAGAAAGACATTTTATACATGGAGTCCATAGGCAACACTGAGACCCAGTTCATTTGTTCATTCATTCATTCATTTGTTCTTTCATTCAAAAATTTATCAGATGCCAGCTTTGAGTCCAGTCCTGTTTGCAATGGGGATGGGATAAAGTGAGGGATATAAGGAGAATGATTATGACAAAATCTCTGCTGTCATGGACCTGGCAAGTTATTGGAAATTGAGATAAAATAGTTAAAAAATATAATTTCAAATGTCAGTGAATATGTTGAATAAAATAAAATTATAATTGTGACTAATTACAATACCAGTAGTTCTTAGACATAATTGCTAAAGACAAAGGGAACCTACCCTTATTACTAGCGTCAGATTCCTGGTATTGACATGATCTGGACAACTGTTTAGTTAGCAAGTGCATGGTAGCACACCAAAGAGGTGGATAAATAAATTGTGAACACATTGTCAGCACGGCTGGGTGCATACCTGCCCTGATTAGAATGATGAATTGTGATGTTTTGAAAGAAGAAAGTGGTTTCATGTATTATCCTTTATGATGCTTTGCATAAAGATTAAAATTGTATCATTGCATATTTTGTGTTAGTATCTTGAGGGTGCATTCAAATATGTGGTAGCTTTAGATCAGGCATTAGGAAGTTCTTTAGGGCTTGCTCCTTTCTGTGGAATGTTATATGTAATTCAAGTTACATGCAGTAGGTCATACTTGGCAACCAGTTCGTTGTGGGATGTCTATAATCAAAGTCTCCTCATGCATTCTTTCATTCGTTTGGTTGTGTTTTTTATCCTCATATTTACTGACTGTTCCTTATATGGCAGGCACTGCACTGGGCACTGAAGGGGGCAAGAGAAACCTGGCAACTGGAGGTCATATTTGTGGGATGGGGTGTGCCTGACAACAAGGAAACAAGAAATTAATGAACAATAAATACTGTTACACTGAAAAGAAATAAAAAATTAAATAAAAGGTATAATATGCATTTGTTTCCTTGTTTAGTTACACTAAATAAAAGCCTTGCGATCAGGCAAAAAAAAATTAATGAACAGCAGCATCACAGCTAGTTGTTAAGAATTATGATGGAAATGAAGTGGGTGCTGTGAAGGAGAAATAAATATATATGGGGTTTGGGTGGCACAACACAGGATAGTCAGGGAATGCATCTCAGGTAAGGGGATTTTGATGGTGGGGCCTTAAAGACCAGGGAACCACCATGTGGAAAAGTGTGGAGAAGATGGTTCAGAGCATGAACGTAGAAGATTGGTAACACCAAGCTCTCAAGTCTGGAAAGGGCTTGGTTTACCTCAGGCTTAATAGATCAGTGAGTAAAAGATGAGGAGTGTCAGAAGAAATGGAGAAGTAGACAGGAATCAGACCAGGCAGGGCCTTCAAGTTTCTATTTTTGCTCATTTGGTCAGCTTTGTGTCTTTTTGAGATAGAAATTTAACTTTCTTCTTTTATCCCCTATCCTTAATGCAAAATAAATGAACAATGAGGAGACTGTGTCTTTCTCTCTTTTCTTTTTTTTTTTAAGTTTTTATTTAAATTCCAGTTAACATACAGTGTAATATTAGTTTGAGGTGTACAATTTAGTGATTCAACACTTACATACATCACCAGGTCCTCATCCCGATAAGTGCCCTCCTTAATGCCTGTCACCTATTTCACCCATTTCCCCACTCTCTGGTAACCATCAGTTTGTTCACTATAGTTAAGAATCTTCTTTCTTGGTTTGTCTTCCCTTCCTGCCCCTAGGATCATTTGTTTTCTTTCTTAAATTCTATGTATGAGTGAAGTCATATGGTATTTGTCTTTCTCTGATTAACTTACTTTGCTTAGCATAATACTCTCTAGCTCCATCTGTGTCATTACAAATGGCAAGATTTCATTATTTTTTAAGGCTGAGTAATATTCCACTGTCTATATACACACCACGTCTTCTTTATCCATTCATCAGTCCATGGACATTTGAGATGTTTCCATAATTTGGCTATTATAGATAATGCTATAAATATTGGGGTGCATGTATCCCTTTGAATTTAGTATTTTTATATTCTTTGGGAAGACTGTATCTTTCTAAAACCAGAAGGAAAAGTATCACACCCTTGGAACTATGTGCTCATATGTCTCCTCCCATGCACACGAACCATGTTAGTATACCATCTCTAGCTCCTAATTCAATGCCTGGCCTATACTAAGCATTCAGTGTGTGTGTGTGTGTGTGTGTGTATGAATGATTTGTAATTGTTGGAAAGCATTTTGTGTTTCCTGTTTTATAAAGCATGCTTGAAACTGTGGGCTTGGCACATAAGTTTGTAAGATTTTTCGGATGAGAGACTTGAAGACAACATAAACTCTTTGAGCACCCACTGAGCATTAGAAATTGCAGAGACTCCTGGAGCTGAAGATTGTTGGTACATTTTGATGACTTGTTGAACATTTAAAAATAACTATTTCTCTGGCTATTAGCTAGTCCTTATCTCATTTATAATATTGGTGAAGATGTTTTTTGTTTATTTATTTGTCCAAAGTACATGTAGAGCATCTGCTTGTGGTAGATGTTTCTGCTGGATGCTGAGGACACAAAGACTGCATGGTCACCATTCTTACTTCTTCAGGAGTGAATTTAATATAAAAAAGGAAATGTGATACAACATCAGTCATACAGTTATAGAATCTCTGGAATGTGCAGAGCTGTCATGTATGGTGGTGCAGTCGGGGTCTTATCCTCTCTGAGTTCACAGTCTGGAAGGGAACATGTGCAAAATAACTGTCACGCAAATGATAGCATGCTGACATTTATCACCAACAACTGTTGAATAATATCAAATGATAGGCCTGGTTGTACATATAAATGACAGAAATACACAACAGCAGAGTCTTGCGAGTGTGCTAATTTGAAGAGATTCTCCATACTTTACTAAGTAATGAGATAGAACGTTGAGGGGTTCTTTTTTTTTTAAAAAAACTATTTCCATAAAAAATTCTTTTCACAAAATATTGAGAGAATTCTGATTTATTTTTTTTAAATGAGCATATCTTTGACCTCACAAATATACTTCCATGAATGTCTTCCAAAGACAGAAATGTAAGTGTAGAAACCCAGACAGAAAAGCTGATTTTTATTTTTTTATTGTTTTAACACTTTTTACTATATTAATAAGCCAACCTAGTTCATCTTCCATTTTTTATAAACTGAATTTGGGAAGCTTGTCATTCAGATTTCCACATGGCTAGCATCATATACTTTCATTCAGATCCCTGCTTGAAGGTCATTTTATAGAGATTATCCACTATCTCTTTCTCTCTTCTTATCTTGCTTTTTTGTGATTCTTATAGTTTTATTGTAGGACCTATACGCCGACTGCCATATTTAATCGTGTGCATTGTCATACTTATTTGTCTTTATCTCTCAGTCCCCAAAATTTAAACTCTGTGAGGACAGAGGCTTTGCATTCCCAGTCTGGGATGAGGTAAATATTGAGCAATGAACACATATTCCATAAATATTTGTTGAATGAATAAATAACAAAAATGAAACAAGCAAAGTGTTCATCAGAAGATTATTGACCAAATGAATTAGATAACTGTATGATGAAATTTTGTGCAGCCTTTAAAATGGCATTGTTATAAATATATAGTTTTTAAAATTTTTTTTATTAAAAAATTTTTTTTTAAGATTTTATTTATTTATTTGACAGAGAGAGAAGGATCATAAGTAGGCAGAGAGGCAGGCAGAGAGAGTGGGGGGAAGCAGGCTCCCTGCTGAGCAGAGAGCCCGATGTGGGGCTCAATCCCAGGACCCTGAGATCATGACCTGAGCCGAAGGCAGAGGCTTTAACCCACTGAGCCACTCAGGCACCCCTATAGTTTTTTTTTTTTTTTTAAATGTGGTAGATTGTTTATAATAGTAAAAAAGGTATAGTTTGCAAAACAGGCTTTTCACTGTTTTCACTTTTCACTATTCAGTTTCTCTCCTCACATACATACATATTTGTGTGTTTTTGTGTGTGTATGACAAAGAAACAAAAATGATAATGGTAATTATTTCTGAGTGGAGAAAATTCAGTTTAATTTATTCTTTGAATGGTTTGCAATTTTTAAAAATTTGTTCTTGTGCTTCTCTATATTTTTCACAAAGTATTTTTTTGTATAAAAGTGCCACAAGTCATAAAGGCACTTTTAGTCCTCAGGCCGATTAAACAGTCATGTTCAGAATTAAGGATTTTGAGGGTTTTGCTAGTTTGTTTCTCCAGAATGACCCATACTGACTAAATTTCAAACTTGTCATTGGACTGTTACCTGTTGCCCCTAATATCTTTGTATAGGTAGCCAGCTATTTAATACTTAATTCAAGTATTTGGTAGAGTTCTTGTGTGCTAAAATACTTACAGAGTAATATTACTATATTATACAGTATTTTAGCATCATAAATACACACTTTTAAAACTGATACCTAAGGGGAGACTGACTGGCTTGGTCAGTAGAGCATGGAACTCTTGATCTCCTGGTTGTGAGCTCGAGCCCCCCATTGGGCATAGAGTTTACTTTAAAAATAAAAATAAAAATAAAAATAAGATTGACACCTAATATATGTTTTCAAACAAATAACTATTTAATGTAAATAGCAAACTTTGTCTTCTGACTTTAATGTGGCTTTTGAGTTTTGTTTACTTTCATCTCCTCTTTGTGCCATTTAGTATAGTGCCCTGACGAGAAGAATCTATTTATCCATTCAGTCCTTTGATAAGCCTGGGATCCTCAGATATATTTACAAGAAAGGTACGGTGCTACTGCTTTGAGAATCTAAAAGGGTAATTTTATGAAAATAATTCTCCATCCTCAGGCAATCTCTCAGTATGTCCCCCAATATGGATCAGTCTATGAATTCCCAAGAAAGATTAAAAATACATTTTAAACTTCTTTAAACTTTTAAAATCTTAAATTAAATGCTTAACTCTCTTTAAATGTGGGACACTATCCATCACAATTTTATATTTAGACACATAATAATGTATAATCTTAGCTTCTGTCCACTTGTAAAAATGGGAATAGACTTGGAGAAATAAGCAATTTCCCAACAGAAAATTGGAAATTCTGCCAACCAATTCCAGGTGACCTGCCATCAATCAGTGTTAAATTCTCTGGGGCTATTGTTGAAGGGTATTGCTATTAGTGAAGGGCTTCACCTGGTGACTAATGGTATATAACAAATACATTGAAGAACTATAGAAACACCCCAAATCTGTAATTGTCTGGTAACTTTCAGCAGAGACCTTTCCCAGCAATTGAGAAAGTGAGATTTTTATAACCTCTTTGCAGTTCTCTTATTAAAATATCTGTTTTTAGAGAAATAGGTGAAATGATTATGCCATGCAATTAAATTAAATTAGCTGACAAAATATTTCTTTATGACTAAACTGTTTAATCTAGGCATTTGGAAATACGTGGTATCATTTAGAATATGTGCAAATGTGACAATTATTCTGATTCTGAAGTTAAATAAGAAGTCTCAGTTGGTAATAAAATCTCCTTGTTTGGTATTATTAAGTAATTATGATTAATGTCTGAAATGTAATGTTCCATGGTTATAATTTTCTTGTTTGCTTGAGTGAGTACATTAGAATTCATTAAAAATGCAAGCTCTTTAGATACCTGCAAACTACAAATGTAGTGAGGACTTTGCTGGAGGTTAGGAAGCATTTTTCAGTAAGAAGCCATGAGTGGGGTGAACCAACAGCTGGCAGATAAGTATGATGGATTTCTAGTACTGAAATGCAGGGATAGACAAATGGGTTTGTTCACTGATGTCAAAAATCAAATCCATTCTGATGTAAAAATCTAATTGCAAGGCATCCCTGCCATTCCTCCAACTTTTTAACTGTAAAGACTGAAGCGGGTAAGATCAAAAACTCACAAAAGTGGCTAATGCTGATGAGTAAGCCACGGATATAGGAAGGCAGGTAAGAATTTGATGTCTTCAAAAAGTAGTTTGTCTTAGAGTAGTGAAAATAGTAAAATCAATCAGTTGATTGCTTGATCAATCATTGCAACACTCCTGGAGCATGTGCCTCACCAGATGGTTGTAAAGAGTAGATGAAATGAAGTATATAAAACACCAAATCTTGTGTTTGTTCTATCTGGAAAGTGTCCTTTAAAGCGTTGCCCCAGAGTGAGTTGTATGGCCATCGATCAGTTGGCCTCTGTCTACTTAGGAGGAAGTGATGCAATGAAGAACAACTTCTGTCCCCAAACCAAAGAAAGTGGGGCTCTGGTGTTACTTCGTCTTTTTTAAGGACCATAATCCCATCATGAAGGCCCAACCCTGAAGACCTTATCTAAGCCTAATTATCTCCTAAAGGCTCCACCTCCTAATACTATTTTGAGGCCATAAACATTCAGTTCTTGCCAGGGGTTATGAGAGCATATCCTTAAAGCCTATAAATCATGACAAGTCTGCAGAGGTGAACTTCCAGAATAGTAGGACCAGGATACCCATTTCTACCATTTCATCATTTGAGAGCTTGACTATGCAATAAAAGGCAGTCTTGATACAAGAATTGGTAAAATGGAACCTGTTATCACAGTGCACTCTAGTGAAAAAGCAATTAGATAAGACTCAAGATTTCTGTTCAGCCCCAACTGTTGTCTGTCTGTGGACACAACTGTTCTTTCTCTAAAGCTAGGTTTCCTTATCTGAAAAAGAGAAATCATAAAAGTTTTGGTGAACTTGGGAAGGTTACAAGAACAAAAGTGTATAATGTATACGAAAGTGGTGCCAAATGATGGGCAAATGGAAGGAATTATTATCACCTATATTAATTTCCTATGCCTGCTTAAACAAATTACCACAAACTTGCCAGCTTAAAACAATACAAATTTAGGGGTGCCTGGGTGGCTCAGAGGGTTAAGCCTCTGCCTTTGGCTCAGGTCATAATCTCAGGGTCCTGGGATTGAGCCCTGCATCAGGCTCTCTGCTCAACAGGGACCTTGCTTCCCCCTCCCTCTCTGCCTATCTCTCTGCCTGCTTGTGATCTTCTCTCTCTGTCAAATAAATAAATAAAATCTTTAAAAAAACCCCCAAAAAAACCCCAATACAAATTTATTATCATCATTCTGGAGATCAGAAATCCAAAATGAGTCTTATGGGGCTAAACTTAAGGTGTAAGTAGGGCTATGTTCCTTTGGGAGGCTCTAGGGAAGAAGCCATTTCTTGCCCTTTCCCAAGTTGAGAGGGGCTGCCCATATTCCTTGGCTTGTAGCCCTGTGTCACTCTAAACTCTGCTGTTGTCATCTTGCCTTCTCTGATTCTTTTACTCCTTCCTCCCCCTCATCATTTTTTATTGTGGTGAAAAACACGCAACATAAAATTACCCATCTTAAACATTTAAAATTTTGCAATACAGTAGTGTTATCTGTGTGCACATTTGTTTTGCATCAGAACTCTAGAGCATTTTCATCTTGCAACACCGAAACTATGCACATTGAATAACAACTCCTTTTTCCTGTTGCCCAGGCTCAATCTTATGAGGACCCTTGTCCTTATATTGGGCTCACCTAGATAATCTAGGTAATCTTCTTACCTCAAAATCCTTAATTATATCTGTAACTTCTTTTATACTCACCAGGTTCCAAAAACTAGGATATGGACGTCTTTGGGAAGCAATTATTCTGTCTACCATGTTATTTGACAAGATAGTTCAGATGGATAGTATAAGCAACTTAGAAAAGGGATAAAAAATGACCAGAAATGTTCAAGGGAGTGAACTTATTCTGTATAACTGCATTTTCTTTGCTCCAATGAAATTATATTTTGAAAAAATGGAATTAGATACATTAATGGATGGTAGAGTCATATTGATCATAAGAATATAATTCAGAGTTTCTTTCAATTGTCATTAAAAACAAAATGGTTTGTCTTATTTTTAAAAAGTTCCCTAAAAAGTACCTGAAGATAAATGATTTTATGTATGTTCTATAGGCTATAGCACATGTTTCTTAATGATATGGAGGTATGAAGAAATAATGAGGTTAGTCTCCTTTTGAATGCTAATTCCACCTTTTCCCCCCCATCTTTGATGTTAACAAGCCATATGTTTAGAGCTGTGACTAAGAGACCAGTCTTATACAAGTCTTTAGGAGAGAAGTCTTCTGTGAGTTTATAGGGGTTAGAGAAACGAGGTCAATTTTGACTTCTTGAATTTTAGAGCTAGAACGGGCAACTATGTAATTTTAGGTGCTCCTAATATTATCTCCCAGACTTGCTGAGTGACAAGACAGCCTACCAGATACACAATTTAATCTGAAAATCTAAGAGAGTGTTGCAAAGTCTCCTCCAATGAGAACAGAGAAAGTAGAACAGCAGTTGCCTCTTTTACGGTATAGTCATAAACATGTTCAGTATATGTTCCTTGAGGACATAGACATTTTGGCTGACCTTGGTACTCCCCCAGGGACTTTATTAGGAGGCATAGTGTCATGCATTATGATTGAGAACAGAGGATGAGTGATTCATGCTGGACTTCCAGAATGTCCCCTAAAGATTAAATTCATTGGGAACCTAGCAGGAAAAGGTGATATAAGACTAGAGAATGGGACTTTCCATTGTTTTGGTTTGGCTTCACATTTGGACTAAATTGAAAGAAGGCAGGCTTCAAACTCTAAAGCCTCCAAAATGAAAAAGGCAAAAATTAAGCATGGTGGGAGGTAGGATGATCCCTCATTGTTGGATTCTCCAGAAGGTATCTCACAGTTTAGTTTTTATATGGGCAGTACATGAAGCTCTTCAATTGCTAGACCCAGATGTGAGTGCCGAAGACCATGATCGCAGTTGGAAGTCTGATCTCTCAGTTCTAAACCTGCCCCTCCCATGTCCCTTGTGACTCCTGTCCTCATGTCTATCCTTCTGAGTATAACCCTGTGACCCACTGTGTCTTTGATCACCATTCCTCTGCTAACTAGGTTTCCAACCGGGACTGTCTAGAATATACTTTCTCCTGCCATTATGCTACAGATTTATAATTGCCCTTTAAAATTTGGTGCATATGTGATTTCCTTCAGAAAGGCTTTCTTAAAGCCCAGTATGATGTAAATCATAATCTCTATTCATAAGGTGTGTGACTTATCACTTTCTATATTATAGCCAGTACATAACATAGGGTCTAGCACATAATAGGTGCTTAATAAATATGTAAGTGAAGGAATGGATAAATGAATGCATAAGAGCTCTTCCAGCCCGAGGCTGTGTTGGTAAACCATAACTGTACAACTCTTTAGAATCATGCCTGTTACCAGAAGATGAAACTTTATGAAAACAGAGAAACATCACTGCTCATATTTGATTCACTCGTAATTTTACCCAATTTAGAGAAGCCACAGATACACATGTTGACAGTTAAAAACTTATCTTAAAGACTATACCATCTGGATTTTGAGAGCAATAGTCAAGTGAGATGTTGATTTTGAGAAATGATACCACCTATTAATTCTATCAGTGACTATCCTGAATTGGATCTTTGTGTGTCAGGTGTTATGCTAAGTGCACTTGTACAGAATTTAATTCATAGAACCATTTGCTTTCATGTCCAGAAAGGAGATAGGACTAGAGAAGAGAAGGGCTTATTCTGCATTTTAGAACCAACACATACCTTAGCTGAGCATCTAAATTTGGCTGCTTCTACTCTTAAGAGCAATGCTTTTAGCCATTATGAGGTCCTGCCAGATTGGGTCATCTAAAAAGTCTAAAATGCTGTGGTCATAATTTTCAATTATGATATGCACTTAGAATCTCTATAGCAACAATAGGAAAGCAAAAGCCCACTGTAATAAATATCTAATAGGATCGTCCAGAAATTAAGGAAAATTCATATCATGTAGTTCTGTAAAATGTGAAGCCATCTTGTTCTAAGGAAATGACTGGTTCAGTGTCAGAGAAGGGACTGTATCAGACTTCTCATAGCCTAGCATTTGCCTGTTGTCATGCCATTTCTTACCACTCGCCAGGTTCACCACACTGGAGCTGTATTAATTTCTTTCCTGATCTTTTTTTTTTTTTTAAATATTTATTTATTTATTTGACAGAGATCACAAGTAGATAGAGAGGCAGGCGGTGGGGGGGGGGGCGGTGTGTGGAAAGCGGGCTCTCCACTGAGCAGAGAGCCCAATGTGGGGCTCGATCCCAGGACCCTGGGATCATGACCTGAGCCGAAGACAGAGGCCTTAACCCACTGAGCCACCCAGGCGCCCCTCTTTTCTGGTATTTGAATTTATCAGATCTTTCTGTCTCTGGGCCCTTGTACTTACTTCCCCCACTTTTTGGAACTCTTGTCTTACAGCTCTTTGAATGTCTGGGTTGCTGAATTTATGCATGGAGCATACTAAATAGCCAATAAATACTTTCTGAACAAAGGAAAGAAACAAGCAGATGAGTTGCTGGCCTACTTAGCATTGTTTTCATACTGATTTGCCTCTAGGTCTCTCTCTCCTTTACTGTACATTGAGATATTACTGATGGTAAGCATGTGCTTAAAATTTTTTTTGTTTTGTTTTTGCATCCCCAAAAGAGGGAGAAGGGAAGTAAGCAAATGTTAATTATTTGATATACCATATTCTTATGTATAATTGCCCCTTCAATCCTCAAATCATCTCTTTGTAGTAATTTGTAGACATGAAATTTGAGACTCAGAGAAGTTAATGGTGTAGTCAAAATTGCTCAAATATAGAACCAGCCTTATATAACCCGAGTCTAGTGATGCCTGCGTGGCTCAGTCAGTTAAACATCTGACTCTTGATTACAGCTCAGGTCATGATCTCATAGTGGCATAGATATAGATAGTATTGATATAGATAGTGGTATAGATAGAGCCCCGCACGGGGCTGCAAGCTCAGCTTGAGTCTGCTTGAGATTCTCTCTCTCTCTCCCCCTCTACCTCTCCCCGCTGCTCACAGTCACTCTCTTTCAACATAACTAAATTTAAAAAATATTAAAAAACAAAACAAAATCCAGGTCTACCTGATTCCAGAGGCCATCTTCTTTCCATGGCACCAGAGTGACCTGTATGGATGAAATAATTAAAACACTTACTGTGAAAGGAAAGAGGTGAAGGCATAGGGGACTCACTTTAGGAATATGAAGAAAAATGTTCACATAGAGAGAACTCTTGGGTTTCCTCCATTTAGTGCGTGCCTTTCCTTGTCCTGGGGTCACTGGATTAGCTATCTGGCTAATCTGTGTTGCTAGACTATTGATAGAAAAAGAGGCTGATGATATTTTAATAATAGCTTAATAGTAACAGACAAAGCAATGTTACAGCTTTTCTTCACTGATAAAGTTCGAGGAACAGGAATTAGGATATAGAAGCAGGAACATTGGTCAATGAGACATTTTGGAATAGAACTCAGGTATCATGGTTGATGCCTTAAAAAGGAAAATGGGAAACTGAGGATAGGGAACACTGAATGGAAACCTCTTCTGTCCCCATATGCCACTTTGGGCTAGAACATATGGAGAAACACCTCTGTCTTCTCACTGAGCACTGAATCATATCAAGTGTGTGATTTTTTTTTTTTAATTTATTTGAGAGAGTGTGAGGAGGAGTAGGGAGCAGTGGGGGAGGGGCAGAGGGAGAGGGAGAAGCAGTTCCCCCGCGCCCTGACCCTGGCTGGGAGCCCAATTCAGGGCTCCATCCCAGCACCCTGGGATCATGACCTGAACCATCCAAGGTAAAAGCTTAACCAACTGAGCCACTCAGGCTCTGTCGTGTGTGTAATCTTTGAACCTCAGCTGGTAGTAGTGTGGGAGGGACTAGAAGCATGGATTTTGGAATCAAGCAGACAGGAACTTAATTCCTAGGCAGGTCTAGTTACTGACCGATTGATAGTTAGGTCTTTAAACTGTTTTGGCCTCAGTTTCTTAAAAAAGAAATGAAGAGAATATAACACTAGGGTTGTGTGGATTAACTTCAGTAGGCTGAAAAAAATGCTTTGCACAGAAAAAGTGTGAGCTATAGTTATATTTAATAATGATATTATTAATATTAACAAATGTAATCCATCCTAATGCTAAAGATAGTAGATTTAGTAGTGGCGCATTATTTTGTACATAACATCTAATCATTAAATAGAATTACTTGTGATTTGTTTTTTATGAAGTGATGAAGTGCATGAAAAGATGCTTTACTTGAATTATATATCATTAATGTACTTTATCTTAAAACGAGACATTATTCCTTCAATAGATATTTAGTGCAGTTATGGATTATGCTGTCTTCCTTCATTTGTTTGAGTAATTACTTTATGACTGAGACTTATAGAAACTTGATTAAAAATCACCAGTAATACGGTTTCTTTTCTGCTTTTCATGTTATTTAGTAAGGTGTGAAAAACAATTATATCTATTAATAAAAGCTGACTATTTAAGCAGCTGAGCAGTCAGTATTGTTACTTTTTTTTTTTTTCCTTCGCCTGGATTTTCAAGATAATCAATGGCCATTTTTGTAACAGTGAATAATTGAGCTCTCCTTTGGGAATCTGAAAATGGAAAAATAGGAAAAAAAAAAAAAGGAAAAGGGCTTTAAAAATTCAGAGTCACCAATACTGGTTCTACATACTAATCTCACACTCTGCCTGAGGGCCTGGCAGTTCCCTCCCAGTCTGGATCATGGTTCCCACCCCCATGGCTCTCAGGAGAGCAGGAGTTCAGAATCAAACAACCATCTATGCTAATAATACTTTTAAGGCATTTAAGGAAACCATTTATCAGGATCAGGGTTTTCTAAAGTGGTGTTTGTCAGTGGAGACATTTAGATTTGTTCTAGTGACAAAGAAGAATGAGGTTAAATTAATCAAATAATTTGCCAAACTTTTGCTTTGGTAAAGAAATTAAACACTCAGTCTGGAAATTACGTGAAGGATCTGTGTAGAGCTGGGGTCTATGTGACTACTGAAAAAGTATTTGAGAAAGGAATCATGTGTAGCCCCATACAACAATGAATCCCTTTGAAGGGTTCCTTCAAGGTATAAAAAGTAAGTGGTGAAAGTATAAAAGTAAGAGCAAGGTAGTGATTTTTTTCTCAAGATGATTTTTGCTTCATTTGAAAGGTACACATTTTGAGATATTACCATCTCTATCTAACTACCAACCTATGTACCTACCTGTCTGCCTATCTTCATCATCATCTATCTGTGTGGTCTAACCAAGTGTGATCTGAGGACCAACAGCACTAACATCACTTAGGAGCATTGTTAAAAATGCAAACATCTTGGGAGTCCTGGATGGCTCAGCTGGTTACTCAGCTGCCTTCAGCCCAGGTCATGATCTTAAGGTCCTGGGATCTAGTCCTGCATAGGGCTCCTTGCTCATTGGAGAGCCTGCTTCTCCCTCTGCCTGCCACTCCCCCTGCTTTGCGTGCTCTCTCTCTCTGATTTAATTGCAAGATCTCAGGCTCCTCCCAGACTTACTGAGTTGGAAATTCTGATAGCGGGAACCAGAAATACATATTTTAACAAGTCCTCAAGGTGATTTGACATACTCTAAAGAATGTGAAGTAGTACTAATCTATCCCATGGAAATGATGTTCTTGGTTATAGATGATTTACAGTTAAGATTATTTAATTGTAAATTTCACTCTTGTTAGAGGGTATCATCTACTAAGAGCTATTAACACTTTCCTACTTGGTAACCTTAATAGTTGGGGGATACTCCTCATGAATCAGATTCCTTGGCATCTTCCATATGGAGGCTCTAGGAATTGAAACATTTCTACTTAGGGGGGCACTTATTGTTTTGCCCCAAAGAATCAATAGTTTGTCTTGCTGAGAAGATAAAACTTTGTGAAAGGAGATAATATAATAAAATGGGTTAGAATGCAGGTTCTGAAGTTACTTTCTAATGGTTCCTAACTCTTATGCAAGATTAACAATGGCTTCCCTTATTAGTCTCGTAGGGCCTTTGTAAATGATGATAATTGTAAGGTTCCATTAAGATTAAATGAGGGGGAGCCTGGGTGGCTCAGCTGGTTAAGTGTCTGCTTATGGTTCAGGTCATGATCCTGGAGTCCTGGGAGTGAGCCCCATGTAGGGGCTCACCGTTCAATGGGGAGTTTGCTTCTCCCCCTCCCTCTGACCCTACCTCCTTTTTCTCTCTCAAATGAACAAATTAAAAAAAAAATCTTTAAAAAAAGATTAAATGAGATAATGCATGCAGAAAACTTATCCCTGGTCCTGGCACAAGTGAGTGAGGGCTAAATCCACATTGCATATTTTTGGAGATTAATAATGAAATTTTCCATAGTGGGTTGGAGGCCAGAAGAAGAAAAAATATTTTGTGAGCTTTACCTTTAGGAATAAAGGAACAAAAATACATTGGGGCATATATCCAACCCATTGATCCAGCAATTTTATTTCTATTTATTTATCAATGAAAAATACAAAATATGTCCACACTGAGCACTATTTTCATCATAGCTTTATTCATAAAAGTCTAACTGGAAACAACTCAAATGTCCACAAACAAATGACTGGACATACAGATTGTGATGTTTTCATGCAATAGAACCCTAATCGGCAATAAAAAGGAATGAACTTTTGATGTATGCAACATAGATAAATCTCAAAACATTCTGTTGAGTTAAAGAAGTCAGATATGAACATTGCCTATTGTGTATTCTGTATATGAGTTTCTGGAACAGACAAAACTAAGCTAATGTGATAGAACTTGGAGCAGTAGTTGTCTTTGCAAGGAAAGTTGACTGGAAATGTACCCTGGGAACTTTGGGGGTGATGAAATGGTACTTGTAGATGTATATTTTGTCAAAACACAGTATGTTAAAATGTATACTTGTAATATGAACATTTGCTTTACGTAAATTAAAACTCAGTAAAACAACAACAACAACAACAAAACAAACAACAAAAAAACCCCAAGAAAATGCAGTACAGATGCTAGTTACCATCTCAGAAATTCATGTGAGATCATGGTCTATAAGAAGTTTGTAAGATTTCATAACTTTTAGGAATTCTCCATTGTTTCCTCATAGTGAGTCTCCATGATGAGTAGCCATCCAAATCCAAAGTGCAAAATAAATCAATAACATCATTGAGATCAGAAAGAAGCTGGATCCTGGGTCTATCTAAGTCTACTTCATAGAAGATGGCCCATTAGCCACAATTCACTGTCTTCAAACTCCCAAGGGAAAATGTTGTTTGGCTTCCAAATTCTCTTAGAAATTCTTGGTTAAAATTAAGAATAATTTGCCTTGAATTTAGTCTCATTACTACCCTAGCATCTATTGCCATTAAGCCTCTCATATTGAATACATTCATTCAGCAGGCTGTCAGCAAGCATTAATTGAATGCCTACTTCCTGCTCAGCAGGGCCTTTAAAGAGGTCAAAATAGGTGTTAACATGATGTTTTAGAGCTAGGCAATCTAAGTGGTTAAAGAACCTCTTATACCTGTGGAAATTGCAACACAGAGAGGGCAGTTGGCTTAATCAAGGTCACTTTTGCTCTTCGGGCCTAAATCTTCTCAGTGCCAATCAAAGAATCTTCTCAAGGAATCCCATTGGCACAGTTTTTGCTTTTAGAGGATTTATAATCTGTTTGCAATTCTCCTGCAAGCACAAGCCGGAGATTAGCTAGAACATAAACAAGGAGACAGGAGAAGAGGGAAAAGAGATTTAATGTTTGAGCATCTACTGCGTGCCAGATAATTTTCGTGTTTTATTTCTCTTAACTATCTTAGAAATGGATGTTTTCATTCCCGTATCATAGTTGAGAAATCTGAGACTCAGAGGGTTACCTAAGGTTTTAATGGTGGGAAGTGACAGAACCCAGGTATGTCAGGCTCAAAGTCTTTACATGACACGAAGCTGGAACATTATAAAGAAATGTTTTAAGGAAGTGATTGCCTTGAGAAAATACTCAACAGAACAAATGAATCAATTACCTTTCCTTGTTTTCAGTAAGAAAAACGGAATTTCAAAGCCACTTTGGGATGCCTCATGTGGAATGGGAATTTGCATGTTCCCTAATGACAGAGAAGACATGATGTGAGATAGGAGGATTTATCTGGCTTTTTTTTTTTTTTTTTTTTGTATTCACGATTAGTGACACAGAACTTCTAATCAAGCATTTAATACTTTCTTTTTTGCCATTCAGTAAAAGGCTTTTTATTTCAATTCGCCTCCTAGGTGTTCTGTGTCAGGCAATTACTCTAGCAGAAGGTTTTCAAAGTCTAAGAAATTAAATGGGTGGTTCTTAAAGCAACACTGTCTTGAAAGCATAATTGCAGTTAAGTAATAACAAACCTGAGTGCACAAATTGGGTTTTCTTCTTTTCTCAGCACCCAGGCTCCTTTTATTAGTGTGAGTTCCCAGTGTATCAGAAAGGAAGCTGGAACCCCACACTCAAGTCAGTCACCTCTGTGATCCAGAAATGAGAGCATGCGGCCTAACTGTATCATATTAGGTTTGCAGAAAATTACCCACCCCCCTTTTTTATTCAGTTGTTTTCTTAGTTTATTGCATTTTTATGTATGATAGATTGCTTGACGCTCCAGTGTACAAAAGGACTGAGGTAGGACCCTGGAGGTACTTAGGAGGGAACTCTGGGGCAGAATATAGTGTGATTGTATTAATGCTACCGGAATCCAGGATTTCCAGGGATATTCAGACCCATCAGCCTGACTAACAAGATAGACAGCATAGCTTTCATCATGTTAGGAATCTGTTCATGGCATAGCTCATGAAGCCTACTTGAATGAGTCATTTTCTTTATTTATTTTTAAAAATTTCTTTATTGAAATTCAGTTTAGTTAACATATAGTGTGTTATTAGTTTCAGGGGTAGAATTTAGTGATTCATCACTTACATATAACACCTGGTGCTCATCATTACAAGGGCCCTCCTTAATGCCCATCACCCAATTATCCCATCCCCCCACCATTTCCCATCTAGCAATCCTCAATTTGTTCCCTATAGTAAAGAGTCTCTTATGGTTTGCCTTCCTCTTGGTTTTTATCTTATTTTATTTTTCCTTCCTTTCCCCTATGTTCATCTGTTTTGTTTCTTAAATTCCACACATGAGTGAAATCACATAGTGTTTTTCTTTCTCTGACTGGCTTATTTCATTTAACATAATACCCTCTAGTTCCAGCCACATCATTGCAAATGGCAAGATTTCATTGTTTTTGATGGCTATTTTGTAATACTCCATTGTGTATATATACCATATCTTTTTTATCTACTTACCTGTCAATGGACATCTGGGCTCTTTCCATAGTTTGGCTATTGTGGACATTGCTGCTATAAATATTTGGGTGCAGAGGCCCCTTCAAGTGACTATGTTTATATACTTTGGATAAATACCTAGTAGTGCAATTGCTGGGTCATAGGGTAGTTCTATTTTTTAAATTTTGAAGAACTTCCAAAGTGGCTGCCCCAGTTTGCATTCTCACCAACAGTGTAAGAGGGTTTCCCTTTCTCTGTATGCTCGCCAACACTTATTGTTTCCTGAGTCATTAATTTTAGCCATTCTGACTAGTATGAGGTGGTATCTCACTTTGGTTTTGATTTGTATATCCCTTGTGCTGAGTGATGTTGAGTATTTTTTCATGTGTCTGTTGGCCATTTGTGTGTCTTCTTTGGAGAAATATCTGTTCATGTCTTCCGCCCATTTCTTGACTGGATTTTTTATTTTGGGGCATTGCGTTTGATGAATTTTTTATATATTTTGGATACTAGACCTTTATCTGATATGTCACTATAGTCACTATATGTCACTATATTCAATATATTCTCAGGAGAGAATATATTCTCTCCTGAATGAGTCATTTTAAACATGGTGCAGAATTCTGAAGATATTCCCCAAAATGCCTGTCCTCTGTTCATTCAATTGAATGCTAATCTAGGTACTGCTATGAAGGGTTTTTATAAGTAGAATTAAGATGACGAATCAGCTTATTAGTGAAAGATTATCATGGAATATCAGTAAGCACATGAGTCCTTAAAAGTAAATAGAAGAGGAATACAGAAGAGCCAGTCAGAGAGATGTTGTGGAAGAAGAGCAGGCAGAAGAGATGGACAGTCGTGAGAGGGATTTCTGTAGTTACATCACACTAAACTTTCCCTAGTTAGTGCATGTAACTGCGCATCATCACATTCTGTTAATTTACCCTGTCTCCCCAGGGTTAATTTGTGAGCCTGCATATGTCTTGTTACCAGTATGGCACATAAAAACCATTCAAGAAATATTTACTATTTAAATAAACCTGAAAAGAAAAAAGAAAAGAAGATGTTTATTATTCAAGAAATGAATGTAGGAATATTTGAGTAATGACTTTTCTATTTGATAAGCATTGGAATTTTTTCCAGAGTGCCTTTCTCTCATAGACACCTGCAATATATGCATAGTTGAAGCTCACAGGCAAATCCTAGGCGTGTTCTGACTAACGTAAGATAGATGTGTTAAGAAGTGAAATGCTGGGCGCCTGGGTGGCTCAGTGGGTTAAAGCCTCTGCCTTCAGCTCAGGTCATGATCCCAGGGTCCTGGGATTGAGTCCCACATCGGGCTCTCTGCTCAGCAGCGAGCCTGCTTCCCTTCCTCTCTCTCTGCCTGCCTCTCTGCCTACCTGTGATCTCTGTCTGTCAAATTAAATAAATAAATAAAGAAAGAAAGAAAGAAAAAAAGTGAAATGCTAGTGTGAGTAAGCATGAAGGTTGCTGGCACAAGCCTGAATATAGGAAAAATAGGCTTGTTATTGTAAAGTCAGTCTAGAATTCAGAATATGGGTGCTAACAGACCATCAAACCATTATCATCATGAACGCGCAGCCTCTCATTTGCGGGTCTCTTTCCTGAGTGGAGAGACCCACAAATGATTAATAGTTATGGTGTATGTGAGCCAGGTGTAAATTCACAAATTGTGCTCTTACTGATGAGCAGAGTCATTTTGGATGCATTTGAATCAGAATGCTTGCTGGGCTTATCTAATGCCTGCACAATTAACAAATAATCATTTTGCAATTTGGGCTGCCAATGTTCTATTTGGACATAATAGAGGAACAGGCAGAAGACTTTGTTGTGTTTTTCTTGATGATGAAAATATCCAGAAAAAGGCTATTCAGCCTCTCAAGTGCATGGGATCACTTGGGGATCTAGTTAAAAATGCAGATTCTGATTCACTGTATCTGGAGTGGGGCCGGAGAATCTGTATTTCTAGAAAGCTATCAAGGAATTCCAAGAACCCTACTTTAAATTACAAGTTTCTAGGAAATAAGAGGTGAGGCTTTTTATATTTGTTTGTCTTATATTCTGTCACTAGTCTTTCAAAATAGACGCTATGAGACGTTCAGCTGGGGGAGGGTGGGATATAGACTGGATCTTTGTCCTTGGTGGCTGGGACAGATAAAAGTTTGAGGGGATTCACAAGCCATTCTGTAATGTCATTCAAAAGCAAAGCCATTGGCAAATTTATTGCCCCTTCTGCCTATGTTCTTATCTTGACTTCTGAAAATAATTAAGGAATATTAAGGAAACTATTACAGTTTGCACATGCCTTTTTCCTCTCTTACTTCGCATCTCCAGACAATAAAATGAGAAGATTCCATGTCTGTTGAGAGCAGTTTCTCTAAACCTCTATTCAGTGTATAGACTTCTGTAGTTCAGTTCTACCCGTGATAATTTTATGGCTCAGCTCTGGAGAGTATGTTGATGTAGCTCCTTCAGGATCTTCCTCCAAATGAGCAACAGAAATAGAACTGAAAAAATAGGAAGCATTTTGCCTCCACTTCCTTTTGTTCTTACAGGTTTGTACCAAAGGAAGAAAATCATCAATAGTAACAGAGACCTCTGCTTCCCTGCCATGCACTTGATTCTGGTTTAGGGTCTAGATTGGCTAAAATTGCAACAGTTGGACTTAATCACTTCCTCCAAGAGTGTATTGATTGACAGAGGTTCTTTTTACTTGAACTTTCAACTCCTATTGTCTTATTTGACACGAAAAAAAAAAAAGTAGCTTGGTGATGAATCTCAGAAGGAGTCTGGAAGATTCCTGACCTTCCCTTTTCGGCATGGTCATCAGCAAGCATAACTAAGATCTCTGCCAATGGGTCATGATCTACTCCAGCACTTTCCTGCATTTTCCTCAGAAGGTTTCTCAAATCTTAGCTTTTATATACTTAAAAAAAATCAAACCAAATCTTCACCTAACACAGAACATTCGATTCAGCCAGCTTTAGTACCTCATCTGTGTATGAAAATGAATATATTGTATTTGTGATGCTCTTTAAGTCAATGGACATATAATCATGTTTTATCTTTTTGTCTAGTTAAGGTTTTCAGTGTTTATGTTAGAATAAGGTGGGTCTGTCATATCTAAAAATCTGATTAGAAAAATATACTCGGGGCACCTGGGTGGCTCAGTGGATTAAGTCTCTGCCTTCAGCTCAGGTCATGATCTCGGGGTCCTGGGATCGAGCCCTGCATTGGGCTCTCTGCTTAGCAGGGAGCCTGCTTCCCCCTCTCTCTCTACCTGCCTCTCTGCCGACTTGTGATCTCTGTCTGTCAAATAAATAAATAAAATCTTAAAAAAAAAAAAGAAAAATATACTCAAAACTCTGACTTTTAGAGTAAGACCTTTTATAAAATACCCTCTATGTGCCAGGGACTATGCTAAGTACTTTGCACATCTGTTATTTAATGTAATATTATTGTAACAATAACTGGGCATATTGATATATTTATACCTCACTAACCTTCTGCCAGTCAATACACAAATCTTTGTGAAATAATGAAAAAATGAAACCAAAGCAGCATTCAGAAAAGATAAGCAAAGCTCTCAAGGCCATCTAACTAACAACGTTGAAAAAGAAATCAGAAATGTGCCTCTCGTACCTCCTCTTCTCTTTCACTGCACCTTTCCTTGGAAGGTCAAAAATTTTCTCTCTAATCCCATTCCACCTTTTCTTTATTTCTCTGCTCCCAAGTTTCCTGTTTATGAGTCCATCGCAATCATTTATATGTCATGAAGCGCACCTTGGAGTCATTGCAATTTGAAAACATTTTTTGAAAATTGACCCAATGTGTGCATGGTTTCCCTGGTCAGCTGCCAAGTCCTGCTATATCTTTGGTATGCTGTCAAGCTAAGAGCTGTAAATTAAGTAAAGTGACTGTCTTAACCCCGGGAAGCTGAATTACAAGACATTTTATCAAAATAAATGATCTGAATTAAATAATTTTGGCTGCTATTTAACTGTGTTGTAGGAGACAGGTTTAGAGGAAACACACCTGGTCTAGAGAAGCCCAAATCCTTTTGGGTTCTTGGTTTATGCTAATGAGCCCTTGGACAATGTCATCACTCACTTTCCACTACACTGTTACAACACATAGAGGTCTCTTTACAACAAAGACCATTTTGGTTTTGCTTCTCAGAAAGCAGAATGAGAAGTTCATATTCTAACCTGGCATGTTCCTTCTTACTTGGATGCCATCATCGACTTCACCTTTGGCTGGAAGTCTTTGAGGATCTCTAGCCTCTGTAATGGTAGTGGCTGAAAAGATCAGGCCAAGCTTTGACAGCCAGTAAGCTTTTAGCTAACGAGCAGGTGCATGCAGCAGACCTTTAAAAAACTCATAATCATAGCTACACTCATAATGCAACTTACAATGTTCTAAGAACTGTGCTAAACTCATCAAATATATTTTCTACTTTAACCTCCGGAACAACTCTCAATTTACAAATGAGAAAGGTAAAGCTTGGAGAAGTCATGCCATTTTCCACAAGGTATAACATGCTGAAAGCAAAGCTAGAATTTGACCTCCTGTCTCTATCATTGCAAAGCTCATGTCCTTTGTCTCTAAGTCTCTGGGTTCGATTTGGCTGAAGGACACATGCTACGCCCCTCAAAATCAATAAAAATAGGTCCACAACTCGTCACCTGATAGTAAAATTTACAAGTCTTAGCGACAAAGAGAAAATCCTGAAAGCAGCCTGGGAAAAGAAGTCTGTAACATACAAGGGTAAAAACATTAGATTGGCAGCGGACCTATCCACAGAGACCTGGCAGGCCAGAAAGAACTGGCATGATATATTCAGAGCACTAAACGAGAAAAACATGCAGCCAAGAATACTATAACCAGCTAGGCTATCATTGAAAATAGAAGGAAAACCAGCTCTACAGGAAATATTGAAAGGGGTCCTCTAAGCAAAGAGAGACCCTAAAAGTAGTAGATCAGAAAGAAACAGAGACAATATACAGTACCAGTCACCTTACAGGCAATACAATGGCAATAAATTCATATCTCTCAATAGTTACCCTGAATGTTAATGGGCTAAATGCCCCAATCAAAAGACACAGGGTATCAGAATGGATAAAAAAACAAAACCCATCAATATGCTGCCTACAAGAAACTCATTTTAGAACCGAAGACACCTCCAGATTTAAAGGGAGGGGGTGGAAAACAATGTACCATGCTAATGGACATCAGAAGAAAGCTGGGTGGCAATCCTTATAACAGATCAATTAGATTTTAAGCCAAAGACTATAATAAGAGATGAGGAAGGACACTATATCATACTCAAAGGGTCTGTCCAACAAGAAGACCTAACAATCTTAAATATCTATGCCCCTAACATGGGAGCAGCCAACTATATAAACCAATTAATAACAAAATCAAAGAAATACATTGACAGTAATACAATAATAGCAGGGGACTTTAACACTCCCCTCACTGAAATGGACAGATCATCTAAGCAAAAGATCAACAAGGAAATAAAGGCCTTAAATGACACACTGGACCAGATGGACATCACAGATATATTTAGAACACTCCATCCCAAAGCAACAGAATATACATTCTTCTCTAGTGCACATGGAACATTCTCCAGAATAGACCACATCCTGGGTCATAAATCAGGTCTCAGCTGGTATCAAAAGATTGGGATCATTCCCTGCATATTTACAGACCACAATGCTCTGAAGCTAGAACTCAATCACAAGAGGAAATTTGGAAAGAACGCAAATACATGGAGACGAAACAGCATCCTTCTAAAAAATGAATGGGTCAACCAGGAAATTAAAGAAGAGTTGAAAAAATTCATGGAAACAAATGATAATGAAAACACAATGGTTCAAAATCTGTGGGACACAACAAAGGCAGTCCTGAGAGGAAAATATATGGCAGTACAAGCCTATCTCAAGAAACAAGAAAGGTCTCAAATACACAACCTAACCCTACACCTAAAGGAGCTGGAGAAAGAACAACAAAGAAGGCCTAAACCCAGCAGGAGAAGAGAAATCATAAAGATCAGAGCAGAAATCAATGAAATAGAAACTAAAAAAACAATAGAACAAATCAACGAAACTAGGAGCTGGTTCTTTGAAAGAATTAATAAGATTGACAAACCCCTGGCCAGACTTATCAAAAAGAAAAAGGATGCAAATAAATAAAATCATGAATGAAAGAGGAGAGATCACAACCAACACTAAAGAAATAGAAACAATTATAAGAACATACTACGAGCAACTCTACGCCAACAAATTTGACAATCTGGAAGAAATGGATACATATCTAGAAACATATAAACTAGCACAACTTAACCAGGAAGAAATAGAAAACCTGAACAGACCCATAATCAGTAAGGACATTGAAACAGTCATCAAAAATCTCCAAACAAACAAAAGTCCAGCACCAGACGGCTTCCCAGGGGAATTCTACCAAACATTTAAAGAAGAATTAATTCCTATTCTCCTGAAACTGTTCCAAAAAATAGAAATGGAAGGAAAACTTCCAAACTCATTCTATGAGGCCAGCATCACCTTGATCCCAAAACCAGACAAGGAATCCCATCAAAAAAGAGAATCACAGACCAATATCCTTGATGAACACAAATGCGAAAATTCTCACCAAAATACTGGCCAATAGGATCCAAGAGTACATTAAAAGGATTATTCACCACAACCAAGTGGGATTTATTCCAGGGCTGCAAGGTTGGTTCAACATCCGCAAATCCATCAATGTGATACAATACATTAATAAAAGAAAGAACAAGAACCATATGATACTCTCAGTAGATGCTGAAAAAGCATTTGACAAAGTGCAGCATCCCTTCCTGATCAAAACTTTTCAAAGTGTAGGGGTAGAGGGCACATACCTCAAAATTATCAAAGCCATCTATGAAAAACCCACTGCAAATATCATTCTCAATGGAGAAAAACTGAAAGCTTTTCCGCTAAGGTCAGGAACATGGCAAGGGTGTCCGTCATCACCACTGCTGTTCAATATAGTACTAGGAGTCCTAGCCTCAGCAATCAGACAACAAAAAGAAATTAAAGGCATCCAAATTGGCAAAGAAGAAGTCAAACTATCACTCTTTGCAGATGATATGATACTATATGTGGAAAACCCAAAAGGCTCCACTCCAAAACTGCTAGAACTTGTACAGGAATTCAGTAAAGCATCAGGATATACAGTCAATGCACAGAAATCAGTTGCATTTCTTTACACCAACTGCAAGATAGAAAAAGAGAAATTGAGGAGTCAGTCCCATTTACAATTGCACCCAAAACCATAAGATACCTAGGAATAAATCTAACCAAAGAGGCAAAGAATCTATACTCAGAAAACTATAAAGTACTCATGAAAGAAATTGAGGAAGACACAAAGAAATGGAAAAATATTCCATGCTTATGGATTGGAAGAACAAATATTGCGAAAATGTCTATTCTACCTAAAGCAATCTACACATTTAATGCAATCCCTATCAAAATCCCATCCATTTTTTTAAAAAGAAATAGAACAAATAATCCTAAAATTTATATGGAACCAGAAAAGACCTCGAATAGCCAAAGGAATATTGAAAAAGAAAGCCAAAGTCGGTGGCATCACAATTCCTGACTTCAAGCTCTATTACAAAGCTGTCATCATCAAGACAGTATGGTACTGGCACAAAAACAGACACATAGATCAATGGAACAGAATAGAGAGCCCAGAAATAGACCCTCAACTCTATGGTCAACTAATCTTTGACAAAGCAGGAAGGAATATTCAATGGAAAAAAGACAGCCTCTTCAACAAATGGTGCTGGGAAAATTGGACAGCCACATGCAGAAAAATGAAATTGGACTACTTCCTTACACCACACACGAAAATAGACTCAAAATGGATGAAGGACCTCAATGTGAGAAAGGAATCCATCAAAATCCTTGAGGAGAACGCAGGCAGCAACCTCTTTGACCTCAACCACAGCAGCGTCTTCCTAGGAACATCGCCAAGGGCAACAGAAGCAAGGGCAAAAATGAACTATTGGGATTTCATCAAGATCAAAAGCTTTTTTTTTTTTTTTAAAGATTTTATTTATTCATTTGTCAGAGAGAGTGAGCACAGGCAGACAGAGAGGCAGGCAGAGGCAGAGGGAGAAGCAGGCTCCCCGCCGAGCAAGGAGCCCGATGTGGGACTCGATCCCAAGACCCTGGGATCATGACCCGAGCCGAAGGCAGCCGCCCAACCAACTGAGCCACCCAGACGTCCCAAGATCAAAAGCTTTTGCGCAGCAAAGGAAACAGTTAACAAAACCAAAAGACAACTGACAGAATGGGAGAAGATATTTGCAAACGACATATCAGATAAAGGGATAGTATCCAAAATCTATAAAGAGTTTAACAAACTCAACATCCAAAGAACAAATAATCCAATCAAGAAATGGGCAGAGGACATGAACAGACATTTCTGCAAAGAAGACATCCAGATGGCCAGCAGACACATGAAAAAGTGCTCCACATCACTCGGCATCAGGGAAATACAAATCAAAACCACAATGAGATACCTCCTCGCACCAGTCAGAATGGCTAAAATTAACAAGTCAAGAAATGACAGATGCTGGCGAGGATGCGGAGAGAGGGGAACCCTCCTACACTGCTGGTGGGAATGCAAGCTGGTGCAGCCACTCTGGAAAACAGTGTGGAGGTTCCTCAAAAAACTGAAAATAGAGCTACCCTATGACCCAGCAATTGCACTACTGGATATATATCCTAAAGATACAAACGTGGTGCTCCGAAGCGGCACGTGCACCCGAATGTTTATAGCAGCAATGTCCACAATAGCCAAACTGTGGAAAGAACCTAGATGTCCAACAACAGATGAATGGATAAAGAAGAGGTGGTATATATACACAATGGAATACTATGCAGCCATCAAAAGCAATGAAATCTTGCCATTTGCGATGATGTGGATGGAATTATGCTTAGCGAAATAAGTAAGAACCTAGATGTCCAACAACAGATGAATGGATAAAGAAGAGGTGGTATATATACACAATGGAATACTATGCAGCCATCAAAAGAAATGAAATCTTGCCATTTGCGATGATGTGGAGGGTATTATGCTTAGCGAAATAAGTCAATCAGAGAAAGACAACTATCATATGATCTCTTTGATATGAGGAAGTGGAGATGCAATGTGGGGGGCTTGGTGGGAGGTAGGAAAAGAAAAAATGAAAAGATGGGATTGGGAGGGAGACAAACCATAAAAGACCCAATCTCAAAAAACAGACTGAGGGTTGCTGGGGGGAGGGGGGACGAGAGAGGGTGGTGGGGATATGGACATTGGGGAGGGTATGTGCTATGATGAGTGCTGTGAAATGTGTAAACCTGGCGATTCACAGACCTGTACCCCTGGGGATAAAAATACATTATATGTTTATTAAAATAAATAAATAAATTTTAAAAAAAAAGAAAAAAAAAGTTTCCTCTTTTCTCAAGCCATTTACTGTTCCTTTACAATCCATGCCCAGCATAAAGTGCCAGAGAATATTAACCCTTGCTCAGTGCTCACTGAAGCTATTTGCGACCCACTTGCTTTGCCCCATTCTCTCCATTGCTTTCTAATTCTTTCTCACAGTTCCCTGATCTTGTTATTTGTTCTTAAATTTCTTGTCTCTTCTCACCCCCAAACTTGACACTGTCTCCCTGGATATTGACTTTCTTCCCTCTAAACCATAATTTGTGTTCACTCTCAATGACACTTTCTCATTCTTTTTTTTTTGGGAAAAATAATCTTCGTGGCACAGGAGTTGGTAACATTGCTACCAAGCTTTTGTCCTGGCCCCTCAAAGGAGAACCAGGCAGCATTCATTCTGAAAAAACAAATGAACAGAACTTCATACTTTAAGAACGTATCTTTTTGTTATAATAGCCTACTGTATAGTAAGAAAACAAACATTTAATTTGGAAGTCAATTGGAAAGTCACACAATAGAGCTTTCTTTCTTTCTTCCTCCCTCTTTTCTTTCCTCCCTCCCTTCTTCATTACAGTCCTCCCTCCCTCCCTCCAGCCCTCTTTCCTTCCCTTCCTCCTTCTCTGTCTCTCCCTTTCTTCCTTCCGCCTTCCCTCCCTCCTTCTTTCTCCTTCCTTCCTTTCTCGCTCTCTCTCAATCTCTCTTTTTCTTTTCTCCTTCCTCCCTCCCTCTCTCCCTCCCTCTCTCTTTCTTCCTTCCTTCCTCCCTCCCTTCCTCCTTTTTACTTTGCCAATATCTTGACTTCCTTTCTTAACATATCCATCAAATGATTACTAAGTATATAATTAAGTATTCTAGTCATGGGGAACTTACTCCTTCCTGAGGCAGCCCAGTCTGTTTTTTGTTTCACTCTTTTGGAATGCTCTTCCTAATATTAAACAAAATTATATTTCATTGTCTAAATTCTTTGCAACTACATAGAACAAATCTATTTCCTCTTACACAAGACAATATTTCAACATTTATAAATAACTCTCACTGGGCTAACTCTTCCCGTTTACTTTGACCAGTCCTTGTAGGAACTTGTTTGGAAACTTCCACATCCTTGTCTATTGTCTTGGGTGGAAGAACCCTACTTTTTCAATATGTGGTTTAAATGATCTAACTACCTTTAATCCCAATGTGGCCTGCTCGGAATAGAGCGAGCCTGTTATTATCTTTGTTATGGACACTAAACATGCTTTTCACTAATAAATATATATTGGTCTCTTTTGGTTGCAAGTTGTAAAATAATCCAACTAAAAAAAAACCCACCAAAAACCCAAAAAGACAAATTTATGTTAGGAGTTAGTGAGCTGTGCACAGATTTGACTAGACTTTAGGAAGATCTGGAGCCCAGTACATAAATGTCTAAATGTTTTGAACCTAACCCTTTTAAATTTTGGCTGGAATAATAGAATACATAAGAGAGTAGAGCCCTGTCTATCCTGCTGACTCTCAATTATCTCTCTGAACTCTCCCCTCCTCTTCATCCCATGCTAGTGCATTTTTTGTGCAGACCTTTAGATTTTGACTGGGTTATGGCAATAACCTCAAAAGGGAGGCTGTGGCCACAGCAATTCACAGCATCACTATTGTAGATGCATTCTGGTTTCATAGAGAGTAAGATCCTAAGCAAATTAAATGCCCCCTCCCCCACCAAATACCAGAGAGGTCAGACTAATTATGGTGCATCCAAATGATGAAACATAATGGGCCCTTCAAAATCATGGATGGAGAATTTATAATGACATAGGAAAATGTTGATGATATAATTTCAGTGAAAATTGAAGGGCAAGAAACTGTATAACCCGTGTGATTCCAATTACATTGAAAACGAAGACTTCCACGTGGAAAATGAATAGCAACTCAATAGTGATAATATCTAGACCATAGATTATGGATGATTTATAGTTTCCTCTGAATATCTTTCCACAGCTTCTATGAGGGACATCATTAAGTTTATAAAAAATAAAACATAAAAGCCAAAAATAAGCAATAAACATTAAGGCTATTAAATTAAATAGGTATAAATTTTGATAATTGTGAGGATTATGCGATTTAATACATATAAAAGGCTTAAAAGAGTGACCATTTGTAGGTGCTCAATCAGTTTTTTTCTCTTTCATTTTCTCTGTTCAGTCCTGAGACTTTACATAAAATGATCCATCTAGATACTGCATACAAAGGCCAGATCGACAGTGAATAGAATTTAATGTAAGTCAACAGTATTAAAATAAAGTGTGTTGGAGAGAGAAAATAAATAAGTTTTGTGGTTTGAAGTAACCTCGGAGGTGACTTTTAAACCCTGGGTTTTGCTTGATTCTATGATCTACTCCAGTATGGTCCAATTAAATGTAGCATAATTAGGGGAATAAAATTCACATTTATATTCACAATAGTGTATGTGTTTAAACGTTCTCAAGGCTGATTGCCATTTCTGAACATCATTTAATACGCCAACGCTCTTTCAGGAGGATGTCTAACTTCACATGTGAACTTTTCCTATGAGGGCGAGGCCAGCCTTTTGGAGTCCCCTTGATCTAAACTTACGGAAATAAGCTTGAGAGTCAGGAAGTATTCATCAGTGTAAAGTAGAATTGGAACCAAGTTGCATTAGAAATGTTTCCTCTTCAGTTTTCCTTTTTTCTTTTCTTTTCTTTTTTAAGTTTGAAACTCTTTGCTAGTTCATTGTTTTGTTGGAGTGTTTAAAAAAAAATATCCTTGGCTTTTGTGTAACATGTCTCATGTTTGTACTGAATCTTCCCACCTCTCCTCTGCACACCATTTGCTCTCTTAGCTGTGAGTGTGATGCAGTTAAAAGCCTGCCTCAATGTACAATTATAAGCATTTAAGATGAAACCAAGCCACAGATTATACAAATGAAAGGAACAAAAATAACAGCATTTTGTATAAACAAGGGCAGAGAGACAATTTGTTCTAGTCAAAGATAAATAAAGTTAAACTCTACCCAAATTACCACCTGTCAAACTAATCAGAGGAAGCGTTGTTTCTGCAATGCTATTGTGCAAAAATAATTGAAATGACATTTTACCAAATCTAGCAAAGGTAATTTTTTTTTTTTTAAAGCAGGCCTACAAACTTTCAGATGCTTCAGCTCACCCTAAGAGCTATTTGTATTGTGTGCTCAACTGAAATAATTGAAGAGCATAGTTTCAAAATGTGTTCTTTCTGCTTGAGAGAATCAGGGCCATCTCCTGGGGTTCAAAGTAAAACTGGCTATGTTAAAGGGACCTCCCAAATTCCCTAGGCTGTCCTTTTGAGAGTCAACCCATGACTCTTATTTTTTGTTTGTTTGTTTCTATCAGTGCTTTTTATATTACCTGTCAATGTGCTCATCATAAAATCCATATACCTGTCATCTTTTCTTGCATATTGTATAAGAAATGTCTTAACAATGAGTCTGCTTTCTCAAAAGGAAATTGGTGTGAGTTTAATTCAGAAATTAATTTAGACTTTTATTGGGGCAGTTATCAAGTAGGAAGACTAGAACAAAGATGAATAACATATTCATTCTTTTTGTCTCTCATTCTATCTGTTCTTCTCTGAGGTCAATATTGCTTAAGGTTATAAAATGAAAGCTCTACAAATCACAATCACACAACTGTCAGGAGCCTTATTAAATTTCGTTCAGTTCTATACCAATTCTTAAGGGACCATCACTATCCTCCAATTTACGCAAAGATTGAATAAAAACTGATCAAAAATTTATGGGATTGAAAAGTCATTCTAAATTTGATCTGCTATTACTGTAGAGAAAACTAGGCCAAGAAGTTTAGCCTGTTAGGCAGTGGGGAGCCATTGAAAGCTTGTGAACAGAGGAGTGACATGATTATATCTGGCAGTGACAGAGAAAATTGATTCCTTGATCATTGCTTACATGTTTTTTTTTTCTTTTTTATTATGAAGGCATAAAAAACATTGTAGCAAGCCAAAGCATACAGACTTCTTGGAAAGTTAAAGCACTGTGGCAGACAGTACTCACAAAATATTCATGCAGTGTTCTCCATTTCTTAGGCTTCCTCGGAATTAAGTGATTTGTTTTGGCTGATGGTCTCTGAGTGACGTAGGTCATGGCTGGGCTAAGGTGGGAAAGAACTGATGTGTGTTTTCTGTCCTCTCTCCCCCTCATGATGGCTCGGAGTCATGAGATGTAAGCTGCCAATAGCAGCCACAAGGAGGAGGGTTGTTCTGGAGCGCGGACCAACGCAGGAGATAGAAGTTTGTTGAGTTCTGTCACTGATATTTCAACAAGGCCTAGCTTATCCTATCACATAGCCAAACTAGTATGAGAAAAGATACTCAAGCTTACTGTAATGGGAAAAAGGCAAGTTAAAACAATGAGTGAGGTACTATTTTACCTATAAGATTGAAAAACAACAGAAAGTCAGAAAGTTCCAAATTTGATGAAGAATATGGACAAATGGAAACCTTTTTGTATTGCTGGCAGAGATATTAAAAAAAAAATGATACAGCCATTTTGGAGAGTTTGACAGTAATAAAATTAGGAGTGACAGATCTGTAGACTAACAGTCCCCACTTCTCATTATCTATCCCATTAAAAATGTTACATAGGGGTGCCTGGGTGGCTCAGTTGGTTAAGCATCTGACTCTTAGCTTTGGCTCAGGTCATGATCTCAGGATTGTGGGATCAAGCCCTGTGCCTGGGTTTGCACTCAGTGGAGAGTCTTCTTGCAATTCTCTCTCTCCTTCTCTCCCCACCCCCCACATGCTCTTACTCTTTCTCTAAAATAAATAAATAAATCTTTTACAAGAATGTTGGGGTGCCTGGGTGGCTCAGTTGTTTGAGTTCCAACTCTTGGTTTTGGCTCAAATCATGATCTCAGGGTTGAGAGATCAAGCCCTGCACCGGGCTCCACACTCCGTGGGGAGTCTGCTTGAGATTCTCTCCCTCTATCTCCCTCTGCCCCTCCCCCCACTTGCAAGCTCTCTCCCAAAATAAATAGATCTTAAAAAAATATCACGTATGTCTATAAAGGGGATTATAGACAAGATTATTGTATCATCCCTTCTTCAAGGGACTGTCTCTTCCTGCTAATATGGTTCTTTTGTTGATCTTTAGATTTCAATTTGTTTATATAATATTTGTGGTAATGAAAAATTTGAGGTAATCTATGTGCCTATTTCTGGTAATATAAGTAAAATATCACAAGCAATGAAGTGGGTATATGTAATAAAACTTATATTGATTTTAGTTGCATAGTTTTGCATTATAAATTAATTAAGCATCATTTATGTAAGCTGAATACAAACATACATAAAATAACATTGAATGTTTTACAAAGTTATGTACACAGTTGAGAGTAGTGAGGAGAAAGGAAATGGGCACTGGTGATAGGGGGAAAATAAAAACAGAGTAAAACTAGAGAAGGGTTTGAGCAGCATGTTTACTTCAGAATTATAAACCCAAGGTAATAAACATCAGAAGGAAAAAAATAATTCCCTGTCCACTTTGAATTCCATCTTGTGGATATATCCACGTTAATATACTAGTATTTCCTGGGATGCCTGGGTGGCTCAGTTGGTTAAGTGGCTGCCTTCGGCTCGGGTCATGATCCCAGCATCCTGGGATCGAGTCCCACATCGGGCTCCTTGCTCAGTGGGGAGCCTGCTTCTCCCTCTGCCTCTGCTGCCACTCTGCCTGCCTGTGCCCTCTCTCTCTCTCTCTCTCTCTGATGAATAAATAAATAAAATCTTAAAAATATATATATACTAGTATTTCCTTTGCTATGCATACAAAACACCTATGAGATTGGTCTTTGCAAACTCTTACATTACCTCCACTGTAGGGGCACATCTCTTCCCACATGATCTGGGCAGAGATTCATTAAAATGAATTTCATCAACTGAAAACTTCCTTAGATAGTACCTCATCCAAAGAATAGCTCCATTTTACCAAACTCTGGCTCAAAGAGCTGAACTCAGTTTTTCGAACTAAAAGAAAAATTCAAGGGTCAGTGTCAACATGTTAAGTTCGATCTCCTGTAATCACTCATCAGCTTTTCCCATATTCGTGTTATAGATAAGAGTGTGGTAAGTGTCTGCACAAGATCAAAATAAACATCATCAGTCTGAATATTAGTCGGACTAATTCATGTTATACCAATTACGCCTGCCACTTGAAAAATACATTTTAAGATGATTTTTCAAGTGCTCAGGCAACATTTTCAGAGAAAACTATGACAGTACTAGAGACTGAGCTGCTGATTACAGACAGGGTGATTTTTTGGCTTCATGTGATTTGTCTAAAGAGGCAACAAAATAAATTGAAGTGGAAACAGGGTTCTGTCTGGGTGCTGTTCATCCTCATAGTATTTGGTCTTTACACTCAAATAAGAGGACTTCTTTAGCTATCATTCAGTTTTGTTATTACATTGGTTCAAGCATAGGAAATGTAAATGATTAAGAAACTTAAAAAAATGTCTAAACATTTAAAATTTTAATTCTAAACATTTTTTTTTCATAGTATTCAATTTCTGGAAAATCCCCAAGGAAACTGACACATTATATAAGGGTGAGATAGATAAACAGTGAGGAGGATCACTGCCTGAAATTGCTACTCCCAAAAATCTTCCACTGACGGTCAATGTGATGGTGGTCAGCATATTTTTAGGGTAAACTGTAACGTACATTGGCTTCTTAGGAGGTCAGTGAACATGCATGTGCTTTTTCAAAAGGACTTTCTGTAGGTGTAATCGCCAGGATCCCTATTTGAAGTTGCCAATATAGATTATTTTGAATAACAATATAGCCCTTATCAACTCTTATGAAGAATAAAAGCAAAATGGTAATAGATAATAAGACACAACAGCAGATATTTTCACTTTATAATATTGTGGACTACAATCTGTTTCTCAGTGTAACCTTTGACCTAGACTTTTACTGTTATATAGTACCACAGATGTTAACATTTATGTTTGAAAAAAAATTTTTTTTGCTAGAAAATCCAGAAATAGAACACAATCATTTAAAATCTCATTTAGGAAAATAATGTTTTTTTAAATGACATTTTTAAAATGTTTGTGCCAGAGTGTGAAATGGGCATTTTTTTGGTGTGTTTGTGGTGGTATAAATTGGTATATATGTATTTTTTTTTTGGCTAAATAATCTGTGTGAGCTGAAAAGATAATTTTTTAAAAACAATTTTACATCTATCAGCTCTGTGATCTAGAGCATATATCACTTAATCTTTTTGAGCCAGCCTTGTTTTACAACACTACTACCCCTAAGAGCTAATATTTTTTTGTACACTTATTATGGGGCTAGGAGTATACTGAAAGATTTTTCCTCTCACGCTGCGTCTGTGTGAAGTAGGTATGATTAACCTCTTTGAGCTTTAGTTTTGTCATCTGTAAAATAGAGATAATTAACTTGTCTAGAATTTCACAACTAAGAAGTGGCCAGGAATTGAACCCAAGTGTGTTGTACTCTACAATCTAGGGCACTTTTGATCACATATAATATTGCCTAGCCTATTACCCTTTCATGGCAAGGAGGGTAATACATCCCAACCCTATGTGTTCTGTGGGCTGATTCTTGGTGTATTCTTTGTTCTCCCTTCCGGTATACTAATTTAGGTCAAAGACTACCAGATTTTCCATCCTCCTTCTTCCTTTTCCTTTTGATTTTCTGGAACAAACAAAAAACCCAGTCTTCTCAAACCACAAATTTGATTGTGTTGTCTCTGATAAAAATCATTTAGTGGTTTCTGATTGCTCTCAGAAGAAAGTCTAAAACACTTACTATGATTTTCAAACTGTGCATGGTCTGACCCTGGCTACCTTCATGGCACCATCCTGCCTCACGCTTGCTCTAGATTCTAACGTTCCCCACTTCTCCCTGTTACAGGTTCTTTAGAGGAACACTTTCTTTTCTTGGAGACATTTTTCTCTACTCATCATCTATTAACTTTCTCAAGGAAATGTTTCCTTTTCATACAGTCAGTCAATTTTCTTGGTTAAATGCTCTAAGTGAAAAGCATCATATTGCTTTATAACATTTAGCTCAATTCATAGTGTTTTCTGTGCATTTGTTGACCATCACACAAAAGATCCACATTAAATTATCATTTAAGAGAAGACTAGGTGGTGATTTCATCAAGATAATGGAATTGGAAGCCTGGGGCCCTCCTTCCCCTCTTGAATACATTGGTTCAACAATATACAGACAGATTCCCTTAGTGAGAAATCTAGAAACTAGTTGCAAGACTCCTGTACCTGGGGAGAATGCAAAACCAGCCACACTGAAGTGGTTGGGAAAAACTGAGACACCCTCTGACCATAACCCTACTCCTGACACAGCACCGTACAACCAGAAGAAACCTCCAGCTCCTAGCTTCTCCCTGGGAGAGGGAAAAGAGCTCAACTGTAAGTCAATGTTCCAACTTCTCTGGGGGCTGCTCAATATACTGGCTTCTGTCTTACCTGTCTTGGCACACTTATGGGACCTGGAATGTTCTAGGCACCTTAGGATCAGTGAGAACAAAGATGGTGGTTTCTATTAGCATGGAAACAGTCACCATAACCCCTCCTTCAGGCTCCACATCAAGCAAGCAGGTGAAAAACCTAAGATCCCAGTTTCTGCATGGGTAGGGAATGAATTGGACTATATATTTAAATTTTCCAAAATTTCCACATACTATTCAAGGGAATAGTGCTATCTTGCTTATGTTGGAGCTCTGATGGGACCTACCATCCTCTACATTTGGTAGAGTACAGAGGGGGCTCTTACTTCAGTAGTGAGGAATAATTATCCCTGGACTGAGCATATCTCAGTGCTACCTAATGAATATCATTAGGAAAATTCAAAAAGATCAAACCATTTAGAGTAACTTAACTGCATTTCAGTACCAAGCTCAAGAATATGAGAATACAAAAAGTCCTGTACCCAATAAGGTAAATTCTAAATTTCTGGCATTCAGTGAAAACTTATGAGGCATGCAGAGAAGCAGGGAAATATGATTCGTAATCAGAGAAAAAATAAAACCAACTCAGAACTGACATGTATTAGAATTATAGGAAAGAACGCTAACACATTTATTATAATTGTATTCTTTATATTCTAAAAGTTAGTTCGGCACATAGAAGATCTAAAATAGATCCAACTAGAAATTCTGGGTATGAAAACCACAATGTATGAGATGAAAAATACACTGGATGGGATTAACAGCGGATTAGACATTGTAGAAGAAAACGTTAGTAAACATGAAAAGATAACAGTAGAAACTGAACAAAGCAAAAAGACAAAAGAGAATAAAAAATGCGTGGAGCATCAGTGAGCTGTACAAGACTTTGAAGAGCACCAGAAATGTAACTCTATGGGCAAATACAGAATTTTATTTATTTCAATTTAAAATTTTACTTATTTCTTGTTTTTAAATACCTTTAAAAGATCATTGGCCGTTCAAGCAAAAATAACAACATAGTGTGGCTTTATAATATATGTAAAAACAAAAAAATATGACAACAGCAGCATAAAGAGGGAAGCAGAGAATAGAAAGCATACCATTATAAGGATGTTATACTATATAGGAAGTGCTATAATATTACTTGAAGGCAGACCATGATAAATTAAAGGTGAATACCATAAACCTTAGAGCACTAAAAAATAAAAAATCCACTAAAATAACAAGACAAAGAATTATGGCTCATAAATCCACAAAGGAAATAAATTGGATTCATAAAAATATTTAATTTATATAATAGAAGACAGAAAAAAAGGAGAAAGGAACGTGAAAGATAGGACTAATAGAAAACAACAAGACAGAAACCTAATTATATGAATAATTGCTTTAGATATAAATACTCTAAATATATCAAGTAAAAAGTGGAGATTTTTAGATTGGTTAAAAAAAAACAGGACATTGTGTATGTTGCCTACAAGAAATGTACTTAAATGTAATGTAATAGGTCAAAAGTAAAACAATGGAAACAGCTACCATGCTAACACTGAGTGACTATTTTAAAATCAGACAAAGTAGATTTCAGAGAAGACTCTTACCAGAGAAAAGGTGATTCATAATGATAACGGATTAATTTATCAAGAGGACCTAATGATTCTAAGTGTGTATGCACCTAATAACAGATCTTTAAATACATGACAGTAAAACTGACAGACCTGCAACTAAGAAATAGACAACTCTACAATTTTTGTCATAGATTTTAATACATCTCTCTTAATACTTGATAGGAAAATGGATATTTGGTCAAGAAGACTCAAAATTGTTAAGATGTAAATTATCCCATAATTGATCTATGGATCCAGTGGAATCCCAGTCAAAATCCCCAGCAGTCTTTGTGTGTGGAAATAGACAAACTGATTCTAAAATTCATATAGAAACGCAAAGGACTTAGAATAGCCACAGCTTCTTTGAAAAAGAAGAATAAAGAATATCTGATTTGATTTCAAGACTTAATATGGAGCTGCATAATCAAGATAGTATGGGGATGGTTTCCTGAGTGTATACGTATGTCAAAATGAATCAAATTGTACACTTTAAATATATGCAATTTATTGTATGTCAATTATACCTCAATAAAATTGTTAAAAAGGATTACTGTGAAGAATCATAAATTTCAAATTATGTCAATAATGCAAGCAAGAAAGCAAACACTGGAAAATGATAGTCACATTTCTTTTTATTCCCCTACAAGCCTGTTGGCATGCACAGTGAGGCTAAAAACAACAAGCTAATCAAGTCAAACAAGAAGTAGACTGGAAAAAAAAAAAAGAAATTTTCTCGGAAACTACTTAATACATACATTACAGACATGATTATTAATATACCACATTCTGTTTATTTTGCTTTGAGATATTGACTAAAGCTTGTATGAAATCATCACCCTTAGCAAGATATTTAAGAATGATTCATCCAAACCATGAAGCAAACCCTGTGTGATTGGTAAATGAGTATTATGACTTATTTAGCAAGCTGATGATGTTCTTTCTTTTCCTTTTTAAAGTTTTCTTCATTGTGGGAGATAGCCAGTTCAGCTTTGCTAAAACATAGTTTTGAAATAAGTTGAACTAAGATCCAGACGTTTGAGTCACAGTTATATATTTTTAATGACAGTGAAAAGGTTCCTTATTCCAATAATACATTGAATAATTATTTTAACAATATGGGTCATTTCATTTTTAGTTCATATTTTAACAAGGTCTTTTATCCTGTACTCATAACATAGGATAGACTTGCATATATATAAAATTTATAAATAAGTGTATGTACGTTAGGAGAAGAATCCAAAGCAGAAACGAGTCTCTTGGGAATATTCAAGAAGTATGCAGACTGTCCAAGTGAATGCTACTGAATTCACAGAGAATTTATTAGTGTGTTTCTTGCAGTTCACCCTACAGGGCTAGTTCAAGTTTGAACTTAATAACATTGGAACTTAATAGTCCTGAAAAATATAGCATTTTGGACATATTCTATTTTGTGTTTTATAGAAAGCTGTTGAGATGTTGACCTACAACTATTTATACTAAGCCCCAAAAGACTTCAAATTGCAGAGAAAATACCAGAAACTTTCTCTAGTCCTATTGAATGGTGAGGGGCATACAAAATGTGGAATTAAGATCATGCCTCTATCTTTCCAATCTGTGTTATTTATTAAGAGCAGTCAAAGCTTTAAAAAAGTCCAAGAACAATAGCCACATACCTAGGATGTACTAAAACCATCTCAAATCAAATAGTTAAAATGGCAAATTTATTTCAGAGTTTCTGTTGTGATTGAGGAAATATTTTGATTCAATATTAAGAAAAATTCATAATACAAAACTGTGTGGAAATTATGATTTCAATTATCTGCTCAAATACATTTTGATATCTGTCTTTTTAGTTTTTTTTTTTTTCTAAACAAAGAGTAGTTGCCTTGGGATATGGATTTATTTACTATTTAATTTCTGCTTTTTAAATTTATATACTTTACACATTTATACTTTACAAATTTTATATGATTATATATTTTCTTAATTATCTGAAAAAATTTCTAACAATTTGGGGTAGCTTTACATATTTCACATTTTTTACCTTTTAAAAAATCAATTAAATGTATTTATAATCAATGTGATTTTAATCTTACAAGTTTAAAAATATTTATTTAAAAATTCAGGGGCGCCTGGGTGGCTCAGTGGGTTAAAGCCTCTGCCTTCGGCTCAGGTCATGATCTCAGGGTCATGGGATTCTAGGCCCACATCGGGCTCTCTGCTCAGCAGGGAGCCTGCTTCCCCTCTCTCTGCCTGCCTTTCTGCCTACTTGTGATCTCTCTCCCTCTGTCACATAAATAAATAAAATCTTTAAAAAAATAAAAAAATAAAAAAAATTCAGAAAATGGGAACTCTCTTTTGTTAACCTATGAACCAAATCTTTAATTTTGAAGAGAAATTTATGTCATAGGGCAGTGACATAGTGAGGATATTTCATATAAGATACTCTTTGCATCTCTTTATTATTGTCATATTTTTCTCCATATAACATGTTTTTATATATGATATGGGAACTAACCTGTACTTTCTCTTTTTAAGTTGTCATATTAGAGATGCATACATTTTTGGGTAATAGCTTTATGGAGGTATAAATAGCATACAATAAACTGCAAGGTATATAATAAGTTTTGATGTATGCTACACCCATGAAAACCTCACCACAATCAAGATACTGAACACATCTCTTATCCCCAGAAGTTTCCATGGGTCCTTTTGTAATCCCTATCTCCCCAGCTGTACAAACCTTTGCTTTATTCCTGGGATGTTCTTAGGCAACCACTGATCTGCTTGCTATCTCTACTGGTTAGTTTATGTTTTCTATAATTTTACATATATGATATTATGCAATAAGTACTATTTTTGGTTTCTTTTTCTTTAATATACAGTGTTATATTATTTTCAGGTGTACAATATAGTGATTCAGCAATTTTATACACTACTCAGTGCTCATTGTGATAAGTGTACTCTTTTTTTTTTTTCTAAATAAGATGTAAGTTTATTTTTCTTTCAAGGTAGGTAATCAAATGTAGGTATGTCAGTTGTAGGTATGTATGGTAGGTATGTCAGTTCAACAGTATATGTAGGTATGTCAGTTCAACAGTGCAAGAGACCCATGCTTCTTGTATTTTATTGCTCTAACATTCTCAAAACATGGCTTACATCTCATGGTACAAATTGGAATCACCAGCATTCACTATCATATTTAAAGTCCAGGTGGCAGGAAGAAATAGAAAAGGGGAGAGCTTGTCTCTTCCCTCTAAGTATATGATTCATATTTTGCATAAGTTACCTCCGATCTCCACCAAATTAGTCACAATTTAGTTTTATTGCTGTTTAACTACTAAGAAAGAAGGTTAAAATGGATATTGGAGGATTTGTAGCTTTTTTCTTTTCTTTTCTTTTTTTAATTTTTTATTTCTTTTCGGCATAACAGTATTCATTGTTTTTTTCACCACACCCAGTTCTCCATGCAATCCGTGCCCTGGTTCCTCCGACCTCCCACCCCCCGCCCCTTCAAAACCCTCAGGTTGTTTTTCAGAGTCCATAGTCTGTCATGGTTCACCTCCCCTTCCAATTTCCCTCAACTCCCTTCTCCTCTCCATCTCCCCTTGTCCTCCATGTTATTAGTGATAAGTGTACTCTTACTCCCCTTCACCTATTTCATCCATCCCCCCACCAACCTCCCCTCTGGTAATCATCAGTTTGTTAAGTAGTTAAGTCTATTTTTTGGTTTGTCTCTTTTTTTCTTTGTTCATTTGTTTTGTTACTTAAATTCCACATATGAGTGAAATCATATAATATTTGTCTTTATCTGACTGGCTTATTTCACTTAGCATTTTAGCCTCTAGATACATCCATATGTTGCAAATGGCAAGATTTCATTCTTTTTTATGACTGAGTAATATTCCATTACATATATACATATACCGCATCTTTATCCATTCATCTATTGATAGATACTTGGGCTGTCTCCATAATTTGGCTATTGCAAATAATGGTGCAGTAAACATAGGGGTGCATATATCTTTTCAAATTAATATTTCATATTCTGTAGGTAAATACTCAGTAGTGTGATTATTTTATTTTTTTTAAAGTAGTCTCCTTGCCCAGTGTGGAACCCAATGTGGGGCTTGAACTCATAACTCTGAGATCAAGACCTGAGCTGAGATCAATAGTCAGAGGCTTAATTGACTGAGCCACCCAGGGACGCGAAGGTAGTTCTATTTTTAATTTTTTGAGGAAGCTGCATACTGTTTTCCACATTGGCTACACCAGTTTGCATTCCTACCCACAGTGCAGGACAATTTTTCTCCACATCCTCATGCTCTGGCTTCTTTCATTCAGCTTACTTGTTTTGAGATTCATCCATGTTTGTAGTGTATATTAATAATTCATTTCTTTCTATTGCTGAGTAGTATTTCATTGTATGATATACTAATTTATTCATTCATTTACCTATTGATGAACTTCTGGGTTGTTTCTAGTTTTTAGCTATTACAGTTATATCTTTTATGAACATTTATGCACAAATATTTGAATGGGCATATACTCTTAAGTAAATAACTAGAAGAGGAATGGTTGGATCATATGGTAGGTGCATATTTAACTTTTAAAGAAAATTCCCATTTGTTTCCAAAGTGATCCTACCATGTTACTTTCACCAATTAACAGTATAGGAACATTCCAGTTCCTCCATATTCCTGCAAACATTTGGTATGGTCATTTAGAAAATTTTTTAAATGTTTAAGTAGATGCACAGTAGTATCTAATTGTGATTTTAATTTTTATTTGTCTAATGACTAATGATGTTGAACATTGCCTCATATGCTTGTTTGCCATTCATATATTTTCTTTGTTGACGTTTCTGTTCAAATCTTTTGCTCATTTAAAAAAAAAACTGGGTTGTTTGGTTTCTTATTGTTTTGAGAGTTTAAAAATATATTCTGAATACAAGTCCTTTCTCAAGATGTGTTTTGCAAATGTTTTCTCCCTGTCTTTTGCTCATCTTTTCATTGTCTTAAGTGTCTTTTAAGGAAGAGTAATTTTAAATTTGATGAAGTCTGTGATGATTAATTTTATGTGTTACCTTGAGTGGGTCATGGGGTTCCCAGATATTTGGACCAACATTATTCTGGGTGTGTCTGTGGGGATGTTTTTGGATGAGATTATCATTTGAATCAATATACTGAGGAAAGCAGGTTGTGCTATTATACCTGATGTGGGAACCCTTTGACCTCCTGTGAGGAGAGGGAACTCCTAATTGACTGCTCTGAGTATAGGACATTGGCCTTTCCTAGCTTTGGACTCAAATGGAAACATTGGCTCTTCTTTAGTCTCAAGCTTGTTGACTTTCAAGTGGAATTACACCATCATCTCTCCTGGTTCTTAGGTCTTTGAACTCAGACTAAAATCACATATCAACTGAGTCTCCAGCTTTGCTGACTATAGATCTTGATACTTCTTAGTTTCTATAATTGCATGAGCCAGTTCCTTACAATAAATCTCTTTCTATGTATACATCCTATTGGTTCCCTTTCTCTGGAGAATACTAATACGAAGTCCAATTTGTCAATTTGTTTTTTAATTGATCATTGTTTTAACTTCATATCTAAGAAAAATTACCCTAATCCAAGTCACAAAGGTTTTCTGCTATGTTTTATAATTTTCAGTTTATATTGTCTGTGATTGATTTTGGGTTAATTTTGGCATGTGGTATATATAAAAATTATTATCATTATGAATTATTATTATTATTTCTGCTTATGGGTAGCCAATTATTCCATCACTATGTGTTTATTTTATTTTCTACAGAGAGAGCACAAGCATGCAAATGGGGGTGGGGGGGTGTGAAGCAGAGGGAGAAGGAGAGAGAGAATCTGAAGCAGGTTCCACACCTACAGTGGAGCCCCATGTGGGCCTCTATCTCATGACCCTGAGATCATGACCTGAGCCCAAATCAAGAGTTGGACGCCCAGCTGACTGAGTCACCCAGGCTCCCTTCCATCACAAGTTTAAAAGACTTTTCTTTCTCCACTGAATTGTCTTTACACCTTGTTGAAAATCAGTTGTTTATGTATGTCTGGGTCTAATTTCTGGACTCTTTGTTCTGTTATATGGACCTAATTATTTTTATGGTAATAACTCACTCTTTTGATTATTGTAGCTTTATAATTATGATGTTAGTCCTCAACTTTTAAAGTTGTTTTGGAGATTCTAGGTCCTTTGTGTTTACTTAGATATCTTCTCCATTCAGTAGGTTGTCTTTTAGTTTTGTTGATTGTTTCCTTTGCTGCGCAGAAGCTAGTCTCAATTGTTTATTTATTTATTTTTTGAAGATTTTATTTATTTATTTGACAGAGAAAGCAGGGGGAGTGGCAGGCAGAGGGAGAAGGAGAAACAGCTTCGTGCTGAGCAGGGAGCTTGATGCAGGGCTCAATCCCAGGACCCTGGGGTCATGACCTGAGCCGAAGGCAGATGAGCCACCCAGGCACCCCGATGTAGTTCCAATAGTTTAATTTTGCTTTTGTTTCCCTTACCTTGGGAGGCATATCTAGAAAAAAGTTTCTGCATCCGATATTGGAGAAATTACTGCCTGTGCTCCTTTTGAGGATTTTTATAGTTTCAGGTCTCACATTTAGGTCCTTAATCCATTTTGAAATTATCTTTGTGTGTGGTGTAAGCCAATGGTATATGACCTGAATTTTTTATGGCTTGGAATATGCTATGTCTATAAGTATTCCATGTACACTTTAGAAGGCTATATACTCTGCTTTTATTGGGAGGAATGTTCTTAAATGCCAATTAAATCAAGTTTGTTTGTGATTTTCAAGTCTTCCATGTCTTTCCTGATATTCTTTCTACTTTTTCTATAAAGTATATTTGACTGTAATTTGTCTACTTTTACTTGAAGTTCTCTCTTTCTGCTCCATTTTTGGATGTATAAATGTTTGTGATTTATATGTTTTCTGTTTGACAGATAATAGACACAGCTTTCACATGTAACACATCTTAATCTACTTCGGTGTCTTTCCATTTCATTAGCCCCATAATGTACTTCTTTTTGTTTTGAAGGAAAATATGAAGATGTGACCCTTTCTCTTGTGATAATTATTTGTTTGACTAATATCAAATGAATGTTCTGTTACTGGTACTCTTTTTCTATGACTTTCTGTGTATTCAATCTTTCAAGTCAATGCAGAATTGTAACATATTTTCAAAGCTATTTTACATGGTAGTTAAACTCTACACATGTAGTTTCAACACTATCCAAACTCCAATGAAGAGATGAAAATATGAGCTGCTATGACCAAGTCTGATCATGTGTAAGCAATACCAATTATATATCAGTTGCTGTCTGAATGACATTAAGTATAATACACACCTTGATGTTTAAAAGTGAAAAAAAAGTGTGTCTTAAAGTCTCAGGAATACTATATATGTTAAATAGAAATATAGGATTCTATACAGTGAAGTAGCCAAGATTACTGTCCTCATTGAGCTTGCATTTTAATGTGTACAGGCCAAAGCAAAACAAGTACAAAATAAGCTAGAAAATTCTCACCCACGGTGTGTACTATAAAGATAGTTAATGGAGTCGATTAAAGGTGCCTTTGATTGGGTCATCAGTGAGGGCCTTCCTGAGGATGTCATGAGTGAAATGAATGGCACCAACACCTGAATAGTGGGAAGAGACCATTGGAGATGACTTGGCTGAAGAACATTTGGGTGAGACAGAGCAAGTGGAAAGCCTTTTATTTAGCAATGAGCTTAATACTAGAGAAACATAAAGCCAGTGTGGCTGGCATTTGGTGGGTAAGGGTAATCATGGAGCCAGGTGAAAGCAGAGAGATAGTTGGTAGGGCTATTTTTGCTTCGATCTCTCCAAAGTTGAGTCAGAAGATTAAGTATTCCTTCACTACAATGCATTAAACACATTGTAGCTCATGGATCTGTTTCATTTCAACCCTGACTGGGGACTAAAAGCAGAAAGAAATAAGTTGAGCCTCCCGGGGTGCTTAGCATCTGTACTACATGCAATTTAGCACTTGGATATATGTTTCCATGTGTTACTTGCAAATTGTATCATCTGTTTAAGCCCTTTCACTCTGAGCGGAAAGGGCCATATTATATTGGTTCGATTAATATTATATGGCTTCTCAAAAAGATGGTTATAGTTGGGGGAAGCAGGGGGTAGAAAAGGGTTGATGCAAAATCAGCACGTTTCCTGGCAATTATATTAACCTGTTAGCACTTAGGAGTATAATTGGAACATCTTTCTAGAGTGCAATCTGGAAATATGTGTAAGTGAATCTAAGGGTTTTTTTTTATGCTTTTATATAAGAAAATACATGAAAGAAGTGATTAGGACAAAGATACTTTAACTAGGATGCTCATTGAACTTTTTTTTTTATAATAGCAGGAAGACTGTAGACAAGTTAATGTTGGAAAACAGAGCTACCATGAAATATGTGGTGTTAAAGTTGTGATACAACTTATTTCTTGAGATGAAAAACATTGTCTAAAATAATTAAAGTGAAAAATATGGACAGAGGCGGGGTATAATCCTAGCACAGGAAAATAACAAATTTCTGTATGTATGAACAGAAAAAGAAAAAAATTCTGGCCATCTACAAAATTGGAAACAGTGGTTATTTCTTTATGGTGGGGTTATTGGTAGGTTTCTTTTTATCTTTGTATATTTTTATAATGTCTGAGTATTTATAGTGAACATACATGTTGTATCTAAAATGATTAGGAAGACATTCTTTCTATTTTGATAAAAAAACACAAGGGTTAGTAAGCTGCAAAACGAGCTGATTTAATGAGTAAAAGAATTTATGAAGTATAGCTAAGAACACCCTTGGGGCAAGTCCAGAAGAAAGTGGTTTCTGGCATTGTGCCTGACATGTTGTAGATAAAGAATAGTAAGTGGTTGTTAAGGGCTGAATTTGGTTCCCTCCAAAATTCATATATTGATGTCCCAACCTCTAGTACCTCAGAATGTACCTGTATTTGAAGATAAGTTCTTACAGGTGTGATTACATTAAAATGAGACTATTATGATGGGGCCCTAATTTGACATGACCAGTGTCGTTATAAGAAGAGGAAGAGATGCCAGTCATGCACACACCCAAAAAGGACCCTGTGAAGATAAAGGAAGAAGGCAGCTATCTGTAAGCCAAGGAGGGAGTCTTCAGAGAAACCAATCCTGCTGACACCTTAATCTTGGACTTGAAGTTTCCAGAACTCTGAGAAAATACATTTTTGTTGTTTAAGCCACCCAATCTATGGTATTTTGTTATAGCAGCCCTGACAGACTAATACGGTGTTTTTAAAAAAAAAGATGGCTGCTTATGTTGTTAAGACTTACAAATCCCAGCTACTGCATAAAGCAGCTTTACATGCATTATCTTATTTGTTCATCAAAAAAATCTTATGAATTAGATGCTACTGTTCATGTTTACTTTGCAGATAAGGTACTGAGGCTTAGGGATCGTAATTCATCACATAGTGGCAGAGCTAGGTTTTGAATTAAATTGTCTGATGTTATAATCCCTGCCCTCAAGTGCTGTACTAATATTAGTACAACAGCATAGCAGGGTGCAAGGTTAGGGTTCAAAGACGTTAACATGGCAAAATCAAAGATTTGGCACATTATTTCTACTATAAGTAATATAGCACATTATAACTATTTTCATATAATGTACACAATTTTTTCTTTTACAATTTTTATGTCCTTTTTTGTTGAATTAAAAAACTGCACTTCCTCTTTGTATAAGGTAAAGAGGTTTTGTGATATCTTATTTGTTTGATTTTTAAACCCTGGGAGTATAATTCCACACAGGTCTGTGAGAAGAATAATTAAGTACTAGAACTAGGACCAGGGTCTCAAGAACAAAAAGGAAGTTATTATTTGGAATTTGAAGCCCTTAAAGAGCCAGTGCCCCCTGCCAGTGTGCTTGGCTCTTTACATGTGAATACGCTTTCATGTACTCTTCAAATCAACCTTTTGAAGAAGGTTCTACTATCAGTGAAGAAACTTAGATTCTGGGAGTTTAAGCAACTTCTTTAAACTCACAGGTCTGACAGGTACTCCCGGGTCTTCCTAGTCCTGTGACGTGCTTGCTCAGGAGAGCCATGCTTGTTAGGGGAATCAACGCATTCTCTGTAGCCATTAATTTATATTTACTTCATGTTCATTCCATAGAAGACATTTGACCTTGTAGAAGAAACTCTGGGCTCCTAACAGCAGGGAGCTTTGAACTGCAGGTACTTGAGACTTGAAAAGTTTAATTCCCCAACATAATGCATTGGAGATGACCCAAGAAAGAAACATGGGGAAAATCACTCTTGTAATCTCAGGGTTTCCTAAATAATACTATTTCACCATTTAGCGGATGCTTCTGTGTGCCGTACACCATGAAACATATTACCTTATTTCTCCAGAATGCTGTGAGACGAGCACTGCTGTTATGTTCCATTTCTATATTAGGAAACTAATGCCCAGGGAGACTGGAGAAAGTGCAAATGGAATGTGGTAAGTATAGGATTGTAGCCCAGGTGCTTTATAAGCACTTGGTATTGCCCTGAGACCTACACTGGAAGAACTGCCATTTTAATTCCTGATGCCCCCTGCCTGCCGTCAGTTTAGGTCAATCATTTGCTTCCTCATTTATAAATTGGGATGTGGTGGCAAACTGCAGTGCACAATGCAGACTCACCTCCCATTAAGTATGAGGCATTCTTTTCCCCAGAGGCTGGTCTGGTTGGCTGCTAACGAAAGTGTAGAGTTGACTCCCTCTCTGGGAACTTCTGTTAGCCAGTTGGGTGGTCCTCATTCAATGACTAGTTGACCTAGGGTACAAGCACAGGTTAACACCGAGTAGCCATGCAGATCTCCCCCTAGATTTAACTGAGGCTTCTTTGTGGTTTATCTTCTCTATCTGCCCAGTCTTGCTTCTCTTATCTCTTACAAGTGTTTTTCCAGAGAGTGCTTCCCAAAACATCTCCTGTGCTCCAGTCTCTGCCTCAAAGTCTAGTTCCTAGGGAACCTGATCTAAGTCAGAAGCCAGTTAAAACTCTGTTCATTTGTTCACTCATTCATTCATTCATTCACTCATTCACCAGGTTAGTATCAAACACCTACTTTTTGCTAGGCACTATTCAAAGTCTTGAGAATATACTGGGATTCTTGGGATTTCTGAAAGCAAGATCTCTGTGGAGCTCCTTACTGGTTTTACTTAAAAAAAGGGGAGGGGTTTGCTTTAGGCTGGGAGAAAGTCTAAGCACTTTATCATTATTAAATGTTATTTAGTTGTTGCTTTTCTATTGAATTATAAAAATTACCGCAGCCCATGTAAACTCTGATTCAGGTTACAGCATCTGCCATTCCAAATTATTAAAATAACTTCTTCCCGGGTCTTCCTAAGTAATATCTCTTTGCTTCATCTTGTCCCTACTTTTGTTTTCTTCTTGAAAAGCAAATCTTATCTTCCAAGTGTCTGATGTGATACAGCTTTCTTGGTATATAACAAGCAGGCCTTACAGATTGGCTCCATGCAATATTTTCAGCTTAAACTCCCATCCCCAAACTTAACTGCTTTCCATCAGTCTCACTGATACCCCTTTTTCTTCTTATGATAGAAATAATTGCTATGGTTATATTATTTCATGTTCTTGAGGCTTTTGTACATTATTCCCTCTTGCTGACAGGGCACTCCATCTCCCATGTCGTCTGTAACCCTTATCAACATTTCTGCTTATGAACATCCTGGCTTAAATGTAACCTCTTAAGTTTTCATGGTTAATGTTCTTCCCTCCCCCACATAATGTCATCCAAATACAGTAGGATAATTCCTCCCTCTTCTATCCTCCCATGACATTTTGTGTATCGTCCTTTGTACACTTGACCAATGTGCATTGCAATTACCTATTTGTGTCCTTTAAAGAATTGTTACATCCTTGGTTGCAAGGACTATGGCTTGTTTATCTTCATGTCTCCAGCATTTTAGTGTGTGTATAGCCAAAAACTGGAAGTACTGCAGTTGAATGCATCTCTCCTTTTCCTGTTTGACTATCAGACACACAGAATTAGCATTCCATTCCACTGGATTTCCTCTATACAACAAAAGCAATATTTTCATATTAGTTTATATTGGTTCCTCCAGGGTAAATTTCAACCGCAGAGGAGAAACAGATAACGTGGTGGTGGTAGCGCCTTTCTCTTATTTAAATGATCTATTTCTTTGTTTTTGCTGCTATTTACCATTGTCTTTTTGCACTGACTTAGTTCATAATGCAAATCTCTTCAGTCAATAGATACGCTTGGAATAGTTAGCTTGTAGTGTGCTGTTTGGATAACTTTTCATCATTCAGCCTTCTGCATAATAAGTACTGTAGAACAGACTTGGGGGCTCATGTTGGAAGAGGGGAGCTGCTGAAGGATGAGTTGTAATGGAGAGCAGGAAAAGGAAGAACTGGGAATCTCTTCCAGTCTGGAAGCGTCCACTCACATTTCCCAAAAGTAATAACATGTTTTTAAAAATTCTATTAATTGGGGGCACATGGGTGGCTCAGTGGGTTAAGCCTCTACCTTCAGCTCAGGTCATGATGTCAGGGTCCTGGGATCGAGCCCCACATTGGACTCTCTGCTCAGCAGGGGGCCTGCTTCTCCCTTTCTCTCTGCTTGACTCTCTGCCTACTTGTGATCCCTTTTTCTGTGTCAAATAATAAAAATAAAATAAAATCCTTAAAATTTTATTAATTATTTGTGGGAGAAAACATGAGAGAAAGAGACTGAAAGACAGAGAGAGTGAGAGAGAGAGCGAGCGAGCTGGGGGCGGGGAGCAGAGGGAGAAGCAGACTCCTCACTGAGCAGGGAGCCCGATGCGAGGCTCAATCCCGGGACCCTGGGATCACAAACTGAGCTGAAAGCAGATACTTAACCGACTGAGCCACCCAGGAACCCAAAAAGTAATAACAGTTTAATTTTTAATAATTTTTTTTTCTGAACAACTGTATCTATGCAGTAGGTACCAGTATGTGGGAACAGGAATAGCATTAGTTCTCTCCCTCCACTTCTGCTCTCCTTTGCGCTCATGGTTCGGCAACTTGTGGTTAATCCCACCAGGGTTCTCCAGCCTCCCACTTTCCACTTGTCTCTTTCTGTTCTCCCCACACATACACCTCATATGCTCTTCTTCATTCCACTGCTGTCACCTCCTATTACCCTTCCTGACTCCCCGCAGATCAGAGTCATTTATTTTTTCTTCTGTGACATCATGTTTGTTTGCACCTGTACTGTTATTCTGGCAATGGTGTATTTTTTTGAAAGAGAACTTCTGATTACTTTTATGTACAGACAATTCAGCAGTGTACGCTTAGCCCAGTTGGGTGGCCTGTTCTTCAGCTTTTGCCTTTTCCAGCTTGACAACGTGAGCCACTGACTTCGGACGCAGAAGGTTGCCTCCCCAGTGATGGCCGAACTCATCATATCTGTCATTGCAATTGGTCCTGATAGATTCCACCAGCTTAGCCAGAGCTCCTTTGTCTTCTGAGTTACGCTGTGTGAGGGCAACAGTGGTGCAAGTCTTCCTGTGGACCAGAAGCCCAGCCTGGCCCTCCCCTTGATAAGGTGCTAGGGAACCGCTTCTCACAACGTAAGGCAGGCAGGAAGACAACCAGCTCACTGGGATTCACATCATGCACAGTTGCTATCAGCTGAGCCTTCCTGTTTTCCACCAATGTGGTGACAGTCATAACCCCTGCTTGAAGGACAGCTGGCCTCTTAGTGGGGACCGCCCCTTCACCAGCAGCTTTAAATTCTCAGCCTGGGCCAACAATCTGCTTCTTCTCTTGCTTTGTCTCTGGTCTGTGTTTGGGGGCCGGCTTAAGCAGCTGAGTAGCTATTTGGTGGTCCAAGGCCTGGGTGTACTGGTTAACCACGGGGGGCACTTTGAGATGTCTCCAGAGACTAGCCCTTTGCTGCTGCAGCCAATAGCAGGGCCATTGGACAAAGCAGGTGAAGTCCCTTTTGGGCTGGATGTCCTGTTCAGTTCTTGGATCTTTTCTCAAATAGGGGATTGACCACCTACTTGGGTTCCTGCTGCCTCACAACAGCAGGGGCTGAGGCCGACTTCGTTCCCTTGGACTTCTTTCCTTTCTACATCTTGGATGGTTGGAGGAGAGAGAAAGAGAAGACAATTGTCCTGGCGATGGCATTTAACTATTTGTTTGCATGGCTCCAAAAGAGAGGCTTGGATGACTCCGAAAGAGAGATTAAGTCTTATACCCCATGGCTTCTCAGAAGTTGCATGGTGAATGGGACAGGGCAGTCATTGGAAAATATGTATTATACAAATGATTCAGAAAAAATATTTATTGAGGGTGTTTTATTATATTACCTAACACAACTCTTCTAAGATATTTACCTATTTCAGCAATAATTTGTTCTTGCTCCAGGATGTGATAAAAAAGATTAGTACATGGCAAAGACAGATTCGAATTAGAAATACCACCCATCTATTTTTTTGTTTTGTTTTGTTTATTTGTTTCTCTTTCTCTCAGACACAAAACGTTTTTATGGTTTAAACCAGAAGGGTCTAAGTGACTGTTATTAGATGTAGCATAAGCCTTGAGTGTGTTGGCTACTTAGGAAACCTGAGCTAGTGTGTGATTAAAAATGTCAGTAACAGGGGCTCCTGGGTGGCTCAGTGGGTTAAAGCCTCTGCCTTCGGCTCAGGTCATGATCTCAGGGTCCTGGGATCGAGCCCCACATCGGGCTCTTTGCTCAGCAGAGAGCCTGCTTCCTCCTCTCTCTCTGCCTGCCTCTCTGCCTACTTGTGATTTCTGTCTGTCAAATAAATAAATAAAATCTTAAAAAAAAAAAAACAACCAAAAAAATGTCAGTAACAGAAACCTGATAGAATCTTCTTATTCTTCTTATTAATGTTATTTCTTCATGGAAATAAATATTCTCAGTATGCATAACAGATAGGATGTTAAGATTGACTCAGATAGGAGATATATATATTTTGTGTATATTTAGTGAGTTTTGTGGTTGATCATTGTTGTGCTATGATGTCCATTACTTCTTTAAAAATATTGGCTAATGGCTAGCCCTAATCTGATGTATACCTGTTCTTTCTAAAATTTATTCCTGTATACTTTATAGTATTACAGGTTTGTTATTTTGAGAAGAAGGAAAGAACATGTTGGTTAAAGTTTTATGTAATCCCCTTCTCTAAAGCATTCACTAGATGCAGAAATGGATACCAGTGGGGCACCTGGTTGGCTCAGTTGGATAAGCATCTGCATTTGGCTCAGGTCAGTGATCCCAGGGTCCTGGGATCAAGCCCCAGGTTGGGCTCCCTGCTGAGCAGGGAGTCTGCTTTTCCCTCTCCCTCTGCCTCTGCCAACTGCTTGTGCTCTCTCTCTCTCTTCCTCTCTCTCTCACTCGCTCACTCTCTGTATCTCAAATAAATAAATATAGTCTTTAAAAAAATGGATACCAGTGGCCCGTATCAGCTATAAATATTGAATGATGTAGGCAATTAGCCTTCAGGCAAACAGAAGTCCTATACTTAGCGATGGTACTAATTATAATCCAGCTTCTCTACTAGCTTCTTCTTAAATGGATTAAAATTTCTGTTTAATCTCTTCCACTGAGTTTAAAAACAAACAAATAGAACATCATGAATATTTGAAAGAGTGACTTTTAAGAACAAGGTGTGGTGCTTGAAACCTGAACCCCTGGAACTAACCAGAATATAAGGCATCGGAGCTAGGGAAAATGTAATTCTGATGTATGGTCCTACTTGAGGCAAGCTGAACTCAAGAGGTGTTTAGGGAATTGTAAACCAAAATGTTCCATCTTTAGTACTCAGTCAGGGTTAATGGAAGGAAAGTGTCATAGTCCCGGCTACAGGGGCTGGTCCCTGAGGTCTGCTCTGGGTTACCATGTCATCTACTCTGGTCTCCTAGGAGGGCTGCAATTGACAAGGCAATAAGAATCAATCTGGAGGGAAGAAACAAGCTATAGACTAAGAAACAGAAGGCACCAACAAGCTGATTTGGCTCAAAGGAGAGGTACTCAATCTTGACAATATCGCTATCATGACCTGTGTGACTATGAATTTTTTTGGTGATTATTTCTGACTTGACTTCTCTAATAATAGACAGTGAATTCCTGGAAGATCAACCTTATATCTTCAGTGGCAAGAACCCTGTTTGGAAAACACACACACATATGTGCCCCCCCACCCCACAGATACACACATACAAAAACATAGGAAAACAATCTATCTTTTGAGGTGTCTTTTGAATCCTACATTGTCATTTTCAAATGATAGATAATGAATTATTGTAGAAGGAAAGCAAGGAGGAAGGAAAGAAATGTTCTTAATCTTGACTTTCTCATCAGTCTTGACTTTTTCTTCTTCTGCAAAGTGGTTAGATCAGACCCATTATATTTCCTTTCCTTTCCTTTTTTTTTTTTTTAAAGATTTTATTATTTATTTATTTATTTATTGACAGAGAGAGACGGTGAGAGAGGGAACACAAGCAGGGGGAGTAAGAGAGGGAGAAGCAGGCTTCCTGTGGAGAAGGGTACCTGATGAGGGGCTCAGTCCCAGGACCCTGGGATCATGAGCTGAAGGCAGCCGCTTCATGACTGAGTCACCCAGGAGCCCCCCGATATGTTTTCAAAGCATTTTACAGAATTAATATTTTTTGGTTCCTTTGAAATGTTTGTTGTTATCCAAAGATAATGTTTGTTGTTTGTTTGTAAAATGTTTGTTGTTATCCAAAGAGGGAGGATTATAGAATACTCGTGCCGGCGAAGCACTTGGTGCTATCAAGCGTTGAAGAAGTAAACCTTACCAGTATCCATGGCCATTTCCAGGCTTATTTATTACCAGCCTTCATTGAACAGAAGGGGGTCTTCCTACTCGTGTCCTGGGGTTGTCAGAGTGGAATGAAACAGAGGGCAATTAAGAAAGAGTCCTTCGCTCAGTTTGTAAGAGGGCTCTCAAGCAATGTCCAGACAAAGTTCCTGCCTCTTCAACATTGCAGGCATGTTTTAGGGGATGAGGAATGATTTCATGGAGGGTCTTCAGCATCACAGAGAAATCTGGCCATATCACTTATAGGCATGTGACAGTGGGCAAGTCAAATCAAATGTGTAAAGTAATTGTAAATTTTAAGGAACTCTAACAGAAGTTGAAGCTATCAATGATTATTACTATGGATATTCGTTATTATTATAATTACTTCATCTCTTAAGTGGGGATGCTCAGTCCATTATTATTCTCTGGACAGGAGGTCATTAAAGTTTTCACTAATGCATTTATCAATAGTTTTTTTGTTGTTGTTGTTGTTATCTTGTGATGAACTGAACCTCATGCAGGGAGAGAGAATGCTAAAGTAGATGCTAGCACAGGAACTTTGGAGTTACATAGATCTGGCATAAAGATGAACACAATCTTTTAGCATATATGAGAGGTTGGCAGGTCAATAATTATCTCTGAACCTTGATTTTCTTTTTCTTTCTTTCTTTTTTTTTTACATAAAAAGAGTCTTATTTACTTTTTTTTTTTTTTTTTTTACTTAAAAAGGGTTTTTGAAACTTGATTTTCTTCATGTAAAACAGTATTTATATTTCACTCTCAGGATTCTTTGGAGAACTGACTGGGAAAACACATAGTCAACTTCTTCTAGTGGGGTTTTGGGAACAAAGCAGACATTCATTCACATAACCAAAATTTATTGAATACTTATTATTTCCTAATAATAAAATACTTAACAAAAATACAGTCTCTGTTCGCACAAATATTACTGTTTAGTTCCTTTAAATGTCAGTGTTTCCTAATAACAGAGAACACATACTCAAGGGAATGTGCACTAGGGTGGTGAATATTGCCAAGGGGGTATGGATTTGTCAGTCAAGAAAAATGGTCTCTGTTCTAGGGTGTGAGTGGTGCAAAGAAGAATCTGATGACAGAAGGGGCAGACATGGTTGAAGAGCAACCTAATTCAATCTTCACATTGTGTCCCAATAATATGATTTGAAAATAATAAAAATTAATTATTTAAATATAATCTTTGGGGCACCTGGGTGGCTCCATCAGTTAAGCCTCCGACTCTTTTTTTTTTTTTTAAATATTTTATTTATTTATTTTACAGACAGAGATCACAAGTAGGCAGAGAGGCAGGCAGAGGGGTGGGGGGAGGAACAGGCTTCCTGCCAAGCAGAGAGCCCGATGGGGGACTCGATTCCAGGACCCGGGATCATGACCTGAGCCGAAGGCAGCAGCTTAACCCACTGAGCCACCCAGGCGCCCCAAGCCTCCGACTCTTGATTTGGGCTCAGGTCATGGTTTCAGGGTTGTGATATGGAGCCCCATGTCAGGCTCTGTGCTCAGCAGGGACTCTGCTTGAAGATTCTCTCCCTCTGCCCTGCCCCCTACTAATGCACTCATTCTCTCAAATACATGAAATCTTAAATATATATATATATATATAATCTCTTACTAAACTAATTTATTTAAAAGTAGTAAGTGTCCCATAAATATCTTTGTAACTTTTTCATGCCTGTACAATGCCTTAAGTACAGAGGACCCAGTGTTTGTTGAATATCTTTAGTGAGTATTTGCTCATTTAATTCTCTCAGTAGACTTATTTGTAAGTAGCATCCATAAGCATTCCCACTGTATAGATGAGTAAACTTGTGAAATTAAGCAGCTTGCTCAGGATCAAACATTTAATAAGTAGTTCATGTGGAATTGAACTCAGGTCTCATTGGCTTAAAAAAGTTATCCCACTGTACTTTGTCAAAATGCAACAGCAAGAAAAGGAAAAATAAAATGAATAAAAGAAGTACTAATTTTCTTTATTTGAATGAAACCAGAAATTACTTGTGTCTGTAAGAGGGTAATATGCCCAGTTTATCTTTTCAAATGTTTATATGAACTGTGGTGAACAGTTGTTGGTCAAGGAATAATGAACCCTTCACAAATTCAGAATTTTCTATTGGCTACCAACGAAAATTATCAATTGGTCACTGTTTAAGTTGTTAAATGTTTGTTAACTTGAATCTATTTTCTGTGTAAATTATTGCCATGAGTCCACATTCTGTTATTGGCCAAATTATTTCCGTAGAAGATCTTTGACATTTTCCTTCATAATGCCAATACTGTGCATAAAACCTGTGAAATTATGAGTAGGCGTCTCTATATGCTTTGAAAAGTGATTTGTGTGGCTAATTTAAGCACATGAAGAAAAGATGAAGAAATCTGTGAGTTATGATTGTGTAAGCATGAGTGTGTGTTCTCTCATTTGTTCTCATAATTTTATCATGAACAGAATGACAGTGACTTTGCTTTAAGTCCCTTAAGCCGTCTATCAAAATATGAAGTGAAAAAAATGTAAAGAAGATAAAGAATGTAACACAAGCCTGTTCCTCATTCAGAAAAGGAATTATGGGAAATGCCCTAGGAATTCTGTCTCCACAGAGATAGGAAATTTTCTGGACATATACTCATAGTGGTTGAAATTGCTGGAAGGGGCACCTGGGTGGCTGAGTAGTTAAGTGTCTCAGCAGTTAAGTGGCTGCCTTCAGCTCAGGTCATGATCCCAGGGTGCTAGGATCAAGCCCCACGTTAGGCTCCCTGCTTGGCGGGAAGCCTGCATCTCCCTCTCCCACTCCCCCTTCTTGTGTTCCCTCTCTCGCTGTGTCTCTCTCTGCCAAATAAATAAATAAAATCTTAAAAAAAAAAAAAAAAGAAACTGCTAGAAATAGAGCTTCTCTAGAAATTCTTCTTCCTTGTGAATTTCTGGTACAAGCAAGCTGTAGAAACACATTATTACCAGTTGAAGGTTTGGCTTTATCTATAAATGTGGACCTTCTTCCCTAGACACTTACACTGCCATACCTTGGTATAGCCAAAACACGTACCTAAGCTCTTGCCATCCAGGTCTGAGCACGCCTGCCTGAGGACTAGAGGAAAATGGCTTAAACCTGAAGCCAGCATAGTGGTGGCCCTTCTATATACCCTGGGTTGCTCCCAATATTCTCATGGCCTATTTCCATTAACCACATGGGTGAAGAGAGAGTATTTAGTGGGATGCTTGATTTTTTCACTCCTTTGACATTCCCAGTCTCTCAGTCTGTGACATGTCACATCATCCCAGAGTGTGGTTAATCCAGATCACCATCCTTCTTTGAAATGTAGGGAAGGGGATGAGACCACAGGAGCCAAGATCCTCATTGAGAAGCTTACCCATCTTGCAAGGATCTTGTTACAAGAAATGTGGTAAGTGAACAAGAGCATATTCAACAGTTCACTGTGTGGCATTTGTGAAAGTGCCTTATAAAATCAGTTCTGATTAAGAAAAAACAAAACAAAACAAAACAAAACAAAACAAAACTGTAGGCGCGCCTGGGTGGCTCAGTTAGTTAAGCGACCGATTCTTGCTATCAGCTCAGGTCATGATCTCAGGGTCGTGAGATGAAGCCCTGAGTCAGGCTCTCAAGTCTGCTTGTCAGTCTCTTCCTCTCCCTCTGCCCCTCCTTCTGGTCACACTCTCTTGCTTTAAAATAAATAAGTATTACAAAACAAAACCAAACCTGTGGACTGCTACTAACCTAATTATACTTCTTTAAATTTGAACTATATAATATGGGCCCAACAGAATAAATCAGCCAGCCACAATCTGGATTAGTTTTGTCATCTAGCTACATTTTAGAGGAAAACATATTAGATATAATATTACAAACAAGGTACTAATGTAATAAATGAGAATATACAGAATTAAATTTTTTTTTTTTTTGCATTGAGATTGCCATTTTTATTGGTCAGCTACATAGGTTCATCTGAATACCTGTGGGAATGAATTCTCTGCTAACATTGCCTGAATCACAGCATCAGCTGCCTCACTTCTGTTCCTCATCAAAGTTAGATCTGGGGTAAATGCTGTGTTTCCATCACTGGTTCCTATTTTCCAAATCTATATGCTCATCTTCCTCTCTCTGTATATCATCTTGCATGAAACCATGATGAGAATAAAGTCAATTACCAAAATCACTTTTTAATAAAATTTCCTCAGTGGGTCAGAGATTTTCAGTAACAATGGGACTTTTTTTTCGTTCATCCAAAATATGCTCACATACTACCAGAACTATCTTTTTAATAAGTTTTTAAAATAGGTGCACATAAGTTTAGCAGTGAAGGCTCAGACCTTTCATTTTCTGCTTATAATCAATTTAGGACTATTTATCCTATGAAAGAAACAAGAGCAAAAAACTAACTCAGAAATTATAGCCTTGCATGTGTTACTATGCTCCACAGGCCATATCTTTAAATATGTTCACATTGTGAGAATAATTGTTTTTGTCTTCATAGTCAATTCATCTGTTTGACTAAGCATTAAATTACAAATGTACTTAGTTTTTTCTGTGCTGTCCTACTTTTGCTTTAAATTTGTGTGAGTTGTACTAAACTTGTATCATGTATTTTACTGATAGAATCCTTCAATTTTCCTTTTTATTTACTCACATTTCACTGTTAGCAAAAGAGAAGATTTGACCCCATCAATTTTCTTTCTATGACTCATATCTGATGACTATATGCTTTAAAGAGTAAACTCTAAGATTTTAATGTTTCTCTTTCTATTCCCAAAAAGCTGTCATTCAGAGAGGAGCAAAACAGCATGTTTTAAGCAAATAAGAATGTTTAATGTGCAAATTATCAGTATAATGTGATACGATGTGACAAGTATACCTCAGTGTGGAAGCTTGATATTACTCTATTATTATCCTTAAATGGGAGAAAAAATCCTTTATTCTGAGGGTAACCATATGCAAAGTGTTCATTGGAATATTGCAGGATCTTTGGGATTTGGTTGAAACGTTGACTCTTGAGTTAACACATCTTCACAGATCTGTTATGAGGGCAAATGCATGAACAAGTTCTGATGTGACAACTTGTCCCCCAGTATTTAAAAAAAAAAATAATTCAGGGGGTAGTCCAAGGTGGCAGAGGAGAAGGAGACCGAAATTTCATCTCATCCCAGGAATTCAGCTAGATAGCTATCAAACCATTCTGAACACCTAAGAACTCAGCAGGAGATCGAAGAAAAGAATAGCGGCAACTCTATGAACATAAAAACTACCACTTTCTGGAAGATGGGGCAAGACGTCTTGTTGCTGTCAATGAAAAAATAAAAGAAGGTGCCAGTTATTAAAGAGAAACAAAACAAATCAGATTGTTTATACTTTTGCATATTACAAAGCCCAGACCATGGGTTTTTTCTCATCCTTGTTGAGGAGATAATCCATTGTGTTTGGATGCATCTCTCCATCAGAACAAAAAACACAGTGCTTTCAAGGCTTCATAAGCAGGTCCTTATTAGTAGCTTTCTAAAAAGGCACAGGGGCTAGTTTTCTAATAATTGAAATCAGGATATAAGAGGCCTGTTGAGGGGTGAGCTCCTGCTCCTTAAAGAACAGCCCTCTAGAATATCACATGCACGAACATGATTGTGGTCCCCTCTTCATCTCCTATTTCCTCTTGCTTACTTTTTTGGAGGATTTGCTACTAGCCTTCATAGTCATACCTTACGTGGTGCGGGTGCATCCCATTATGATAGCTTAGCCTGATTTTTCCTTCGCTAAGTGCATTAGCTTTGACATCTGCCAATGTTCTTCTGAGGTCCAGTCACTGGTCCACTTTGTATCCTCTTACTCAAAAGCTGGGGATGACCATTTTAACTAGGAGAAGTCAACACATTTCTCGAACGTTGCAGGGGTTCCATGCAAATGGAAGTTTGAAGCCTACAAAATAGAGGAGGGAGAATGGGTTCAACAAATGTTAAACGTATTTGTAGGAGAAGCAGCACTTACTGTGTGCTCTTACGTGCCAGGCAGTGTCCTGAGCGCTTTCCCTGTTTTATCCCAATAATTCCTGAAAACAAGCATTGCCTGGGTAAGGAAAGTATCCTCTCTGGGAGGCGGTTACTATTATTATCCCCATTTAACAGTTGAGAAAATAGAGGCAGAGGTCGGTTATATATTGAGCTGAAGCTCAAGAAGCCGATGAGTGTCTGAACTAGGATCCAAAACCAGACGGGGTTTAAGCTCTTAACTGTTAAGCACCGCTTCTTCCTGGGAGCAGGCGATTGTGGGTGGAAGGTAAATGTGGGAAGAGGCATGTAGAATTGAAGAAGAAGGAGGAAAAAGAGTTCTCTAAATGATAGTGAGAACTACTTCCTCTAGGACCCATAGGGAATGATGAAAAATCTCTGGCAAACATTATCCAATTTAATTTAAAAAATAACGCCGGAATTTAGATGCCATTATATCCATTGTATGGGTAAGAAAACGGAGTTGGGTTGGAACCATCGTGTGGCATTTTCAACATTATGATCTGAGATATATTTTATCTCTCAGACTCCAGCAGATTTCATCTTTTTTGTTCGTTTTATTATGCTGCGCTAAGGAAGAAAAAAAATGCAGAGACTAATTCCATTTCCTAGCTTTAAGAAGCAGTAGTCAACTCTAGGCATGACTGATAAAAATTTATTTGATTGTGTAGTATTTACCTAAGTCCACTGAAGGAGCCAGATTTCCTTTAGTGTAGTAACAAGCTCCTACGTGACCTGAGCATTTTTCAGGAGAAGGTAGGTATAAAATTCTCCTAAATGGAGAGGGATATTTTTCCCTTAGTCCTATTACTGACAGCTTCTAAATTTAATAACACAAATGCTCGCCTACAAATAAGAGTAATAAAAGCTTAACTTGCCACAGGGGGAAAAAATGCTAAGATGTAACAGACCCAGGAATAAGTGAGATTTCTGGGAAGGTCACTGCCTGAGGCTACTTGATAAACTCTAGCCCTTATATGTATCCACTGTTTGATGTTTCAGTTTCGGATGCTGAGCCTGGTCACAGCACACAGGTCAACAGTTTCTTGCTTAGACTTCTCAAGAAGGTGACAAAATAAAATCAGTGTAAAGCTGTCAGATGAAAGGCTCTCCCATGAATTATATTTTGCTCAAGTAACCCATCTGAAGCCAAAAGTGTCCTTTGCTAACTCTTTCGAGAATTCAGCCCAAGGAACACCAAGGGGCTCCAGGATTGTTTCCCATCTGAGTCTCTTTTCAGAAAAATGCAGGAAAATTCTTGAGTCGACCTTGTTCTGATAAATCTCCTTGAAGCAAGGTCATCATAATTCTCACCCACATTTTTCTGCTGTCTTGTCAGATGAATCCGTGAAATTCACAGATTAACCCAAGTCCCTCACTTAGACATTCTAAACGCGCCAAATGTTCAAGTGTAACAAAAAATTACACATCTGGTAATTCTGCATGTTATTTATAGCCTTTCTGATAGAGGCATAATTGATTCAGAAATGTAATTTACAGCTTGGCATCTCCATTTCAAAGCCTCAATTCTATGACATCCACCAAGAGAGTAATCTCATTTTTGTGAGGAAGCAGAGATAATAATTATAAAGAATTTTTGTACGATAGCGTCATGCTTTGGCATAAAGTTTTTCTTTCTCCTTGTCTTTTCCTTTGCAAAGTGGGCAGTATTCATGTCAGCCACACACTTAATTCCACGGTATGATTTATGGAGACATAAATGAGGCATAAAGTTGATCAACAAACCCTGGGGTGATGGCAAATGGCTAAGGCAAGTTTCTCTTGCCCTCTATTTTTAATTGCAATCCTCCTAAGAAAACATTCTTTAATTTAACCAGGTAATTGTTCTTCTCGAAGAGAGCATTTATTATTTAGTTCCATTTTGAAAATTACTGAAGAATGCTGGAACATTGTCTTTATCAAAGAAACCCTTCTAAAGCATAAAATGATTCCGTCATTTACTGCTTTAGTCCCTGTCTAGGCCTTGTGCACGTTTTGAAGAAGATATATGGAGGAATTAATTTATGTTAGCCAGTGGGGTCCAGTATGAGTTTTATTGACATCAGTGGATGTATCTTATATTTACCCTCATGCCCCCAAATCATTACCCTAATTCTGACTGTGCATATCTAATCTAGGCCATGGAAGACTGACTACTTCAGTTCCTAAGGAGGAGCTCAGATTTCTCTCTGCTTGCAGAAATTGATCTGTTGAGTTTCCTTATTTTGGCATTGTTGGCCCACCCAGATCCAGACTACATTGTTATTGTTTTAATTTATGATTCTAGGAGCTATTCTGGGACATTTCTCTTGGCCGTTCACTGAGTTCCACCTTCTGGACTTGCTCTGGGCTGCCTGGTTTTCATTCCTGCCTTTGATACTAGTGTCAGACCCCAGTGTATTCCACCCACCTAACCTTTGGCGTTAGCTCTGAGATTCCAGCTGTGCTACTCCACGTCGGCAAATGTGACCTCTCTTTTTTTTTTTTCTCAAGATTTTATTTATTTATTTGACAGAGAGAGATCATAAGTAGACAGAGAGGCAGGCAGGGGTGGGGGAGCAGGCTCCCTGCTGAGCAGAGAGCCTGATGCGGGGCTTGATCCCAGGACCTTGGGACCACGACCTGAGCTAAAGGCAGAGGCTTAACCCACTGAGCCACCCAGGTGCTCCGGCAAATGTGACTTCTTTGGTTATGGATACTGGCCCAGGTGAAGTCAGAATTCACAGCAGCCCTTTTACTCTTCTATTATTTTTTATTTGATTCATCACAAGAAATCAGAAATACACTTCAAAGTCTAATAAGCAAATAAAAATTATACATAAGACAAATAAAAAACTGTCATCATATTTTGTGTATTTTTCAGTCTATCTATCATCTATTATCTATCTATCTAATTAACATCATACTGGTAATGCAGATTTTGTTTGATTTTTACTCAGTATTTTGTCATTTCTGTGCTCCTGTCTGTGAAGAATTTAAAAAACCTTTTTTTTTAATTTTGAAAAGGAAAAATGCTAATTTTTACCTTATATATGTGCCCCAGTTTGTTTACCCATTTCTATATTTTGGCATTTTGCAGAGTTACCAATTTTTTTTTGTTTTTGTAATCAAACCTTGATGAATATATTAGTATTTATCTAAGATTCTTTATTGAATACTTATTTTGTGTGAGAACCTGTTTTATGCATTGAAAACTCAACAAATGAAGTTGCTGAATTTAATAATCATGTAAAAGCAGAAGTCTAGAAAGGAATAGGAAAAAATGGCAATTACATTATTGTGTGAAAAGTGCTGGGGGCATATAAGTACTGGGTAAATTTGGAAGTCAGAGAAAACTTTTTTTTTTAAAAGATCTATTTATTTAGGGGCACCTGGGTGGCTCAGTCGTTAAGCATCTGCCTTCGGCTCAGGTCATGATCCCATGGTCCTGGGATTCAGCCCTGTGTCTGGCTCTGTGCTCGGCGGGAAGTCTGCTTCTCCCTCTCCCACTCCCCCTGCTTGCTTGTGTTCACTCTCTCTCTGTGTCTCTCTCTCTCTGTCAAGTAAATAAATTAAATCTTTAAAAAAAATCTATTTTAGAGACAGAACACGCAGAGGGGAATGGCTGAGAGAGCCTTATGCAGATGCCTCAGTGCGGAGCCTGAGGAGGGCCTCCATCTCACAACCCTGAGATCAGGGCCTCAGCTGAAACTAAGAGTCAGATGCTTAACCAGCTGAGCTACCCAGGCGCCCTAAAGTCAGAGAAAACTTTAAGGAAGAGGCAGTCTTTAGACTGAAATCTGAAAGGTGAATAAGAATTAACCAGATAAATGAAAATACTGGGGAAGGAGCCACTCTTCTAAGTGTAGTCATCAGGAAGTGCAAATACCTATGAACAAGAAAGAAACTTATGAGTTAGAAAAACTACAAGTAATTCAGGATATCTAGAACGTTGAGTGATAATAGGCTTCTTGAGAAGACAACTTGGGCCAGATCAAGAAAAGACTTTTACAAAATTTTAAGGAATTTGTTCTTTATTCTGAAGGCAGTGAAAATCTTTAAAATATTTTAGCCATGGGCTTAGGGGGGACAACATAATTAGAAATGCATTCTGAAAGATTAGTGGTGACTTTGTGGGGATTACATTGGTGGGGGAGCAAAGCAGACAAAGAGTCTGGTTAGAAAATGATTCCCATAAGCAAAGCATAGATGATGATAGCTGGACCTAATGTAGTAGGAGATTGGGAATTAGGATGGAGAAAAAGGATTTTTTTTTCCTTTTAAATAATGCTGATAAGACGTGATGGTTTTACTCAGAAAGTTAGGAAGGAGAAACAGTCAAAGATGGTGTTCCTTGGGGGAGGTTGTGGTGCCATGTGCTTAGAGAGGCCAATGTAGGGAGGAGTAGATTTGTTTGTTTGTTTTTAACGATTTTTATTTATTTGGGAGAGAGAGAGTGAGGGGGCAGGGAGGGAAGGGAGAGAGAACCTGAGGCAGCCTCTGTGCCAAGAAGGAGCCTGAGAGCTGACGTGGGACTCTATCCCATGACTGTGAGATCACAACCTGAGCCAAGAGTCAGGTGTCTAACCGACTGAGCCACTCAGGCACCCCAGGAGGGATACGTTTAAAAGCTGTGATATATTCTTGAAGAATTTTGTTTCTGAAGTTTAAAAGAGAGATTTGAGTGTGGGTAGAATAGAGATTTGAGAGTGAGAGATATGTCGACTCTGATCATTTTATTAGAAGAGAATTCTAGATGTGAAATTATTCATCAAAATTTGTTGATGCATTTGACACAGTGATGTTTAGAAAGGTCACAGATATTGGCCATTTGGCACAATAATTTGGATTTGGGGCCAGGTCTGTCCCTGTGTTCTTAGAGACCTTTTATACTCTGGGTTTGGTGCTTGAGACCAGAATGTCTTTTTCTCCTCATTCCACTGTTGCTGCATCAGAATGTCTGCAGGAGAATCATTTTACATCTTGACTCATTTCTCTGGTCCTCATGGGACAGGGGAAGATTAAATGCATGACATCTCTGAAGTGTTGTTTTAGCACTCTGAGCGGCAGCTGGAATATTTCTACCAACAATAAATAACACAGTGAAAGAGAGACCTTTTTCAATATCTGGCTTCTACTCAAATTGTGGACTCAGCTGTGATCCCTAAATATTTTAATTAATGTCTCTCAAAGGGAGGTTTTACTAAAGCAAATGAGAGGCACCTTGATACATATCCATTTATGTACTGAAGCTTATGAACAGGGGGCTCTGACATTCCCTAAAGATCTTACCTTTCATCTTGGAATAGATGATGCTTCCTACTCAGATGATAGGTCTGCATTCCTTTTACTATATCACTCTATTCCAGAAGCAAAGGAAAGGAATTAACCCATTAATCAGATAGTGAGCCACTGAGTGCTGGAGAATGGGTTTTGCCTTAAGATACATTGGGATTCTTAGGACTGTATTCATATAGTTAGGCCGCATATTAATTTCTTGAAAGGATAGAGTGGGAAAAAATATTGCATGTGAATGTACTCTAAATCCATTATAAGAAGATTCGATGCCATCTACCTAAGACAGAGCACTTTATTCTGCTTTAAGTAATAACTGGTATTACATGTTGGCTATTTGTTAGATATCCAGGAGTTATGTTAAACACCTCACATGTTATTCTCTTTTAAGTCTAACCACCAGTCTGTGGTATGCACAGTATCAAGATCATTGTATTGTAGAAGAGGAAACTGACTTAAAAGAAGAAATGTCTTGTTTGAAACCATACTAGGAGTGTAGTGGAACCCATATTCACACCTGGGGAGTCTATTCAGAGGGTGGATTGGAGATTACACAGGATGCAGGGCGGAATAGTTCAAGAGTGTCTGGAACAGAAGTCATTCTTTGTTCTCTTTCTGGGACTCACACTGCATCATAATCTCACAAAGGAAGGCAGATTAAAGTATGATAATGGTGTCAGTGTGTGTGGAAGACAAGAATTTCTAAATGTCTTATAAAAAAATTGCTTGTATAATTTCTAGTAAGGTATAAGCAGATTGATCTTCTGGTTCTATCTGTTCTTACCCTTAATTAGCAAATATTTGTCTTCTGTGAGGAGAAACTGAATAGCCATTGGGGTTTAAACTAGTCATAATTCACATGAAAAGAAAACAGTAATTTCTTTTTGGGGAAGGGATGGGATTTCATTATTTGATTGGGTTTTTAAGGTCTCAACCTAGTCGGTGGATATCCACTGAATCCGCAGTGGATCTCAGCTAAAGCAAAAAGCCAAACTCCCTTTCTTTGATTAGTAAAGAGGTACTTCAGGTAAAGTCAATATGAACTCTGTGGGTGTGACAGGACTGTTGAGAAGGGCCACAGACAATACTCTATACCACTGAACCCTTCATTCTCAGCTTTCCCATTTGCTTCCTGTCTTTGATTGACCTTTGAAAAGTTAGTCATTTTCACATTCTATACATATATATTTAAACTTTTTATATCAGCGCTTTTAATAGCTCTTCCGTAGTGGTTAATTCTGTCTGCCATAGAACAAGCCAGCATTAATCTCTTGATGTTTAATAATACTGATTAATTTCCCAGTAATATTTCAATATTCATCAGTAATGAATTTTTATAAGAGCTGATCTTCGAGTCTGTCTTCTGTCATCTAGGATAAACTCAAGTCGACCTGGTGTGTCTGTATTTGGAGGATGATATATGATTTTTAAGGACTTCTAAGGTCAAACAAAGAAGGTTACCAACTGTGTTGATATATGGATGTACTGTCAGTAGTTGACGTAACACACTGGGATCACTCACTATCCTAAGGGCTAAAACCTAGAAATGTTGGACAACTAGCTAATAAAAGGCAGCCCCCACATTATAGGTAAGTGCTCATTTGTCAGTATTTATTGGGGAGTCCTGTGCTGCTTTCACTTCCAGTTTATCTGTGGCACTAGATTAAGTGGCAGAATTACAATAGTCTGGGATTCTTAAGTTTAAGCCAAGGTTGGGCTTCGGTGAATGCCCTTTTTCCAGCCTGAGACATGAAGAGCCAAGGAGCCCATTAGAGAATGAAATTGGTTAGACAGGCCTGCTTATTATAACTGAGTTCTTCACTTTCAATACTAATATTTGAAGCAGCTCATGAAAATCCCATGACATTCACAGGCATCATCACGTTGGAATTTTAAAACTGTGTGTGGTTAGGGGATGTTATTATGTAAGAATAAGAAAAGGAAATAATGAAAAGTTCCCTCAAAATGAGAAAACGTCTGGTTGGAAATTATATCACTACTGTTCATTAGCTGGGCAATTTATACAAGTCATTTGTCTCCGTGTGAAATTATTCTATTTGCTTACTCAGTACCCAGTTTTCTTTCTTCATCCTTTCATTCCTTAATTCCTTCATTTCTTCATTTATTAAATACGTAGCACTTTGTGTCAGATCTGATTCTAAGCACTTTACATACATTAACTCTTTATTAACCCTGATTTTATTCAGGGTTGCGCTTGAGTTTAGAATACTCAGTTCACTGGCTTCCCTTGTAGAGACAGGTGGTTATGGGAAGGATGGAGTTCCGAACAAGAAGATTAAGCTTTGGGTAGAAATTCCAGAAAATCCATTGTCATTTTGATAAAGTGAGGCAGATTTGGCTGGCATGGCCCTTTCCTGTTTATTCTTTGTTCTTTAGCTTCCCACCTGGAATGTGTTTATAACATCCAGAGTTCCAGCAGCCACGTTGAAAGAGTAAGGATAAACCCCACGTACTGGGGATGGCATATCAGGGAGGCAGAAGTAGCCTGAGTCCCTCATGGCAGTGTTGACCCTTTGTTTTAGCCTCTGCTACCCACCCCAGACTTCCTATTACCTGAGAAATGATGCTTTACTTGCCCAAGCCACTTTTAGGTTTTCTGTAGCCCATACCTGAATGATTCTGCTAAACTCCCTTGGGTTCCAGTTTATTCATTTGTCAAATGAGAACTGTATTCTGTGAATGAGCGGTCTGTTAGGATAAAAGAAAATAGAGCATATAAAACACAAAGCACATGGTGTTATTCAGTAAATTCTACTTCTCCTTGCCATGTGGATATAAACTTTCTCTATTTTAGCCCACGGAGGATAGGGATAAGAGTAGGACGTTAGATGACTTTGATTGCCACTGACATTTTATACTCATTTAGTTAGCTTTTAAACTATATTTTCTTTTCTTTTTCTTTCTTTTTTTGGTTCTTTTTTAGGGGAGGGGAGTGGCAGAGGCAGAAGGAGAGAATCTCAAGCAAACTCCCTGCCTCAATCTCACAACGCTGAGATCATGACCTGAGCCGAAATCAGAAGTCGGATGCTTTACTAAGCCACCTAGGCACCCCTAAACTAGAATTTTCTATTCTCTCTTTCTCTTTATTGCCCTCACAGACAGTGCTATGAGGGCACAGCGACTGCCCGCTCAATGTGAATTCTTGTCAAATTTCTTCTTATATTCAATGACAAGGGAGGAGGAAGAGTAATGTTGATGTAGGACTAGAGAATGGACACTGTTATGTTTTTGAAAAATATGTACTTTGATGAAAGGGTGATGTGATTTTGAGTCCCATCTCCTTAATATATGAACTGTGTGACCATACTGGCAAATTGCTTATCCGTTCTGAGCCCCCTTGGAAACAATGGGGATAAAGCCCATCTCTCTGACACCTTGTAAATGTCAGGCCCCATGTCTGGCCTTCAGAGGAAGCCCTAAGCGTTCCTTTCCTTTGCCTGAGATGAAAAAACATCTCAGTTTTTCCATAGCGAACAGTTAGGCTCTTTTTGTTTTTATCAATTTTGGCAGCCCAATTCCAAGAAATTTCTCAGAATACACTCTTCAAGTGGCCAGAGAGAAGGATGTCTCTGTATTGGGTCTCTGCATATGGAGCTCCTTATGCTAAAGCTGAATAGTACTTTAATGTCTTTCCCAAAGGGATTCACTCTAAGTGGTGTTTTGCAATGTAGGGAGATGTGTTTCATTTGTAAAACAGAAGATAAAAAGTTTTCAACATCAAAAATTCTTTTAGATACGGAATCCTGATAAACATTGCATTCTGGTGAGTTTGAGGTTTAGAAAACAAAATGGAAATGTAGCCAGAAAAAAATGACAGATTTGAACCTCTCTCCTACATCACCCTCATGACTTAAATAAAACGAAGATTTGCTCTGTTCAAAATATCCGTTGATATTGGAACACTTGCAAGCGAGTAACCTAAAGAGATACTGGAAAATAACACAAATCTTTAGACTATTTTCATTTGCAGTGGTGAGCTGGGGGCATGGAGTGAATGGCGAGAAAAAGTGGTTGAAATCGCATCAAATGATGAAATTTCCAGAAGCTCAAGAGATTACAGATTTCTGGTCACTTATTGAAATTCTGAGAGGCAGCAGATATCATCTGTGTTACCTTAAGAGGCAGTGGCCTCATGCGGTTCCAAAAATACCCAGGGACAGAGAGAAATATTTAGAACTATCCCCAGATGGAAAAGCTGCTTCTGAAGAAAGTGGATTCTTTTACATCAGAGGAATTGTAGAGGGTATATTTGTCATATCAATTTAGACTATTGCTTTTGATTTTCTTAGCAGATGGGGTCTGTGCAGTGGGAGCCTTCTCTAGGACTGAGCCTGACAGCCATTTTGTGTTAGATAACCTTACCTCATTGGGAAGAGACAACTGGACTAGGTTTAGACACTTAATTCAAGTTGAATCAGTCAGGTTCTTTGATAATTTATACTGTGAAAAATAGAGACTAGAAGTGGGCAGTGATCCAGGGCAATGGCAGATTTCTAGATGGAGGTCTATCAACCTCTAAAACTGAGGCCCTTGGAGTTTCTCCCCCTTTTGGAGAGGGTAATAGATGGTCTTGTTAAAGATTATTTATTTATTTATTTGACAGAGATCACAAGTAGGCAGAGAGGCAGGCAGAGAGAGAGGAAGGGAAGCAGGCTCCCTGCTGAGCAGAGAGCTGGATGTGGGGCTCGATCCCAGGACCCTGGGATCATGACCTGAGCCAAAGGCAGAGGCCTTAACCCACTGAGCCACCCAGGTGCCCCGGTAATAGATGGTGTTGTAATAGGAGGTGAGGTCTACGCAGAACATTCTCATACTTGCCACTGTCTGCCCTTGTGTCACACATTTCTACTTTTCACAAAGATTCAGGAAAGAGCTCCTCCATAGTTTCCGGGGGGGGGGGTCTATCTTTTTGAGGGGAATTTCATGAAGAAGGAAGCTACAGGGTTGGACTATGGCTCCTATCACTACAGTTGACCTTGGGGCTGCTACTGGTATATTCTCTCTCCTCCTCCACTATCCAGCCTAAATTCTCCTCAGTCTGAGCTATCACCTCAGCAGACCTGGGTAGCTCATCTGGTAGTGTGACCAAATCTTCATACCTGAATGATCTGAACATCAGATAATCATACCTCTCTCAGTTAAGCATTGTTAGAGTGTTTGTTCATAGTTATTCCAAGGCATGAGAGTACCGGGAGGCACCTCATCGAGCCTAGGTTCAATATCTATTTCTCCCAGCCCCTGTTGTGTAAAAGTAGCCTTACATCTCTTGCTGATCAGGGTACAATACCCCTGCCAGTTTGGTGACTCTTCTCATCTGCTGGCCTTTGGACACAAGTGGTTTTAAGGGCTCTGGAAGCAGCTGTATCTGGTGGCTTAATAGAAAGAACCATGGTGATGTCTGCTCATGAGTCTTGGGTCCAATACCTCCAACTTTTCATAGCCCAGAATTATGGGGGCAGAAAGCACAAAGTCCCCCTGTGGGTCATTGAGAGAGATGGTAAAGGATGGTAAGTGAGAAATGGTAAGTGAGCCACTTCTGCTCCCACTTTTTAATTTCCAAACCCTTCTATTTTTCCTGATGGGGAGTTAGCATCATATAGGGATCTTTGATTTAATAAGTATGTTATACCCCAAAGGTTGATACCCCATCCTTTTAGAGTGTTTCTTCCAAGCTGGCAATATATCTGTGCGTTTAGAAGCTGTTCTAGTGTTCTGTGAAGCTAACTGGATGCTTTTGGCTGGTGTGGTATGTGATGTGAGTAGTAAACCTCATGGTCATGGGTCCATGCCTACCTCTCTTTTGCTGTAATGTAGGTCCCCTGGTTGGATGCTGTGCTGTATGGAATTTCATGCTTGTGGACCAGGAATTCCCTAAGTCTTCAGATAAAGATTGTTGGGATAGATTTCTGTGAATAAAAAGCAAATGCATATCTGGAGTAGTTGTCTCTTCCTGTAGGCCTGTGGGGCTCATTGTTACAGTTGCCACAACTTCTTAACCTGGACTTTGAAGCTCCTAATGATTTAGTCCCAACCTTGTTTTTTGAGGCTAATGTTTCCCCTACTGTATTTTGTGAAGCTTCTTGTCTGGTTAGGACATGGATTTTGATGCTTTATGCCTCAACACCAGTTTGATAAGAGAAATAAATGTAACTCACATTTATAATATGTCTCATGAATTAGGACTTAGTTTTGCTCCCCTTTTTGTTTATTGGCTTTCTTGTTTGTGTCTTTGTTTTATTGATAGGAAAACTGAACTTAGAAAGAAATTCTCCTATGGTATAGCTTGTATATTAGAAAATTATGTAGAGTTATTTGAGATGAGACAAGCAGTAAATGCTTTCCAGTAATCCTCATAATGGCTTTCTGTTTTATGACGTTATCCCCCAAGAAAGCTGGAAGAGTTCTCTTTCTCCTTCTCCTAGAGAAACTAAGTCTTTTCCTCAATCAGAGCTGTGAAGACTTCTTCACTGTGTGAAGACTTCAAATCACAGTTCAGATTTGCTATTTACACAGTTTGGGAAAGCTGGTCAATCAGGTGAGACTGCAAAATCCTTATGAATCTTGGACAATATTAACATAGGCCTGTTTGGAAATAAATGCACATTTTCTCTAGAGTTCAAAGGATTTACCATCTGGTTCAATTTGCTGAACTGAATTTGAAGAAGATCCCCTCTTCCTCCACCTTTTTTTTTTCCTCAACAATTTTGCTATATGAAATCAAGCCCTGAGTTTTGTTTTGATTTAGCTCTAATTGGAGCGATGCTTTTACCGAATCTAATTTCAGTTGGAACTAATTACAGGGGAAAAGGTCATAGCTGTACTGAGAGTATTACTCTGCTCAAAATATATTGGCATCGTATAATATTAACTCTCCTTCTGTAGAGATACAAATGAAGACAAGAATAAATTACCAAAACATTGTAGATCTTCCTTTTGTTTAAATCAGTAGGGGAAAATCCATACACCGTTATTGACAAGAAAACCTTTCTTACGTATGAATAAATACAACCTTTACAGTTGATTTGTGTCTATTTCCTGACAACAATATGGGAATTGCCAAGTAAGAGATGTATTTTGTACCTATTGAGCTTGAAATGATGATACAATTGTATTTCAATTGATGTACCGTACTCACCTATACAAAATGCTCTTATAATAATCTGGCAGTCTGCAGGAGAAAAAGAAAAAGACAAACACCATTCTTTTCTTTCTTTTCTTTTCTTTTTTTTTTTTTTTTGAGGAAGGAGATGTTTAAGTGCATGAATGAGAGAAACATTTGTCCGAACTTAGAGTAAGTCGTTGATTTCTAAATACTTCTAAATAGTTATGTGACATTTTGGCTAATGCTGTTACCTTTCTGTCCGGGGCGGGTTCATCTTTCTTGCTAGACTCACCCTGGATTCTTATTAATGTGCGTCTGTTGGGGGATTCCTTACCTCTATCTGCTAACCAATGGCTATTGCTCTGGGGTTTTATATAACTCAGTGTCAATTAGTAATACAGTTTTGTGTCAGGGTAAAAGTGTTGTGGAATATAAGACAGCATCAGAGCATACTATAGTCTCTGCAGAAATTGGTTTTATCTATCATCCAGCTCTGAATGGTCAGATAGCGGATTTTCATGTGAACATTTGAAGATGTCTGATCATCTGCCTCAATTTCCTCATTGGGGAACTGACCCTGTATGAGAAAGCATGGATGAGAGTAAGCACTAGGTTTCTTAACCTCGCTTCTCAGTATAAGCCTCCTTGCAGATTTCTTCTCTTATTCTCTTTTGGTGGTCATGGTGGTGGCAGGGTGTTGAGAGCACTCGTATCAAAAAAGAATGAGAGGTTGGTGTTCTTGTCTCTCAAGTACTGAATGCAAATAAATTAAAGAAAAATATCTGTGGCTTCCAGCAACCCATCAGGGTTGGGGACCATTTGTTGTGGGATGCCAATAATATAATGTAGACTCTTAAGGAAGTGTATTTTTTAAAGTTTTAAAAAATTTTAAATTAACATATAATGTATTATTTGTTTCAGGGGTGCAGGTCTGTGATTCACCAGTCTTACACAATCCACAGTGCTCACCATGGCACATACCCTCCCCAATGTCCATCACCCAACCAAACCATCCCTCCTATCCCACTCCACTCCAGCAATCCTCAGTTTGTTTCCTGAGATTAAGAGTCTCTTAAGGTTTGTTTCCCTCTCTGGTTTTGTCTTGTTTCATTTTTTCCTCTCTTCCCCTATGGTCCTCTGCCTTGTTTCTCAAATTCCAAATATCAGTGAGATCTTATGATAATTGTCTTTCTCTGGTTGACTTATTTTGCTCAGCATAATACACTCTAGTTCCATCCATGTTGTTGCAAATGCAAGATTTCATTTTTTGATGGCTGCATAATATTCCATTGTGTGTGTGTATGTGTGTATATACACAACATCTTTATCTATTCATCTGCAATGGACATCTAGGCTCTTTCCATAGTTTGGCTTTTGTGGATATTGTTGCTATAAACATTGGGGAGCACGTGCCCCTTCAGATCACTACTTTTGTATCTTTGGGGTAAATACCTAGTAGTGAATTGCTAGGGTAGCTCTATTTTCAGCTTTTTGAGGAAACTCCATACTGTTTTCCAGAGTGGCTGCACCAACTTACATTCCCAACAACAGTGTAAGAAGGTTCCCCTTTTTCCATATCCTCACCAACATTTCCTGACTTGTTAATTTTAGCCATTCTGACTGGTGTGAGTTGGTATCTCATAGTGATTTTGATTTGTATTTTTAGGGAAATATATTAACACTAGAGTCTGTATGCAGGCCCTGTAATATCCATGAAAAAATAATTATTTGGATCCAAATAAAAGTGATAAAATATTTTCTTTTAAACTAAGACTACACCACTGTGAAGATATTTATGCAATCCAGATACTGGCTCTATTCACACTTCCAGGTATCCAGATAGTAAAGACTAACTATATGCCATGATAGAGGGAACAAAAGATTCATCAGAGTCAATGATTGTTATGCATCCTTGTGGAATTATTGGCTCGAAAGTCCTCTTGCCTTTGTATATTTATTTATGTATTTATTTGTTTAAAACTATCTGCTTATTGCTCAACACTCAGGTTTGAGAAAGAGAGAGTTACATTCTGAGTGATTAATGGGCCTAGAGCCACCAGCCAGGCTCACTACTTGAACATAAGCAATCAGTTAGTAGAACAACCCGGTTCTCTCTGGGGGATCTGATGTTGTCTTGGTCCTGTGCAGAGCACGCTTCACTCTAAGCAGTCAGGTGTGGGCCCCACAGAGCAATCACATCCCACTATAACTCACTGATTTGGAGATTATCCTGTGGGGTCCCTCCCTGAGTTTTCTGGTCTGTTTAAAAGTATGAGTCATAGTTGCATATATCATTTCAAATGAGCTAATTCCTGTCTCCCGGCAATCATGAAGCCGTTAATAACTAAACATAGTTTTAGTAATTTCATCAGAGAGGGGGAATTCTAGGAGAGACATACTCCACCAGGACCCTATAACCCCATCTTCTCCTACTCAACACACTGACATTTTGTAGGGCTAACATGAGCAAAGAATAATCATAATACTTAGCATTTATGTAGCTCTTAACAAACATGAGATAATTAATCCTCACGCCACCTCTGAAAGGCAAGCGCTACGTCTATTGTTATCCATACTTTTCAAAGTGTGGAACTGAAGAAATGTTAAGAGATTCTCAGAAAGGTTAAGAGACTTGCCAAAGGTCACAAAACAAGATAGTAATAATAGAAGTTAAATTCCAGCTGAGACGACATGTCATGCAGACATGTGGCCTCTTGGGGGTGTGAAGGTCTGTTAGTAATAGGAGGCCTGCTGGGACTCTGTGAAATACCCAGTCACATTATGGAGAAAATATCATTCAGTAGCCAGAAACAGCTTATGTGCACCCTTCAATAGTAGATTGGAGGAAAGAAGCAATGTGATCTTGATTCTACCCCTGGCAGGAGAGTGTGTGTCCTACAAAGCAGCTTCTTCCTCTTTTCTGCTCTTTGAGATTATAGAATGGTATGTGCTTGGCTCTTAAAACCTGCCAAAAAGTTGAGAGACCTTCAGATTTACCCTCTGGGCCAGTGTCCGACTAACAGAACTCCCCGACCGAGGAATAATATGAGAGGGGGGGTAGCAAGTTTCATATTTGTAGACCCAAGAAAACTCAAGAGAAATGATAATTACATGGCATATACATCCTACTTGCGAAAGAACACACATCCAGAAAAAACAAAAACAACAATGAAAAAGCCCAGAACAATTAAACAAACAAAAAGAACCCCTGAAGTTTACCTATTCACTTGTGAGAAGTTGTCTTGATTTACTTATTTTTTTTAAAGATTTTATTTATTTATTTGACACACAGAGAGAAATCACAAGTAGGCAGAGAGGCAGGCAGAGAGAGAGGGGGAAGCAGGTTCCCCGCTGAGCAGAGAGCCTGATTCAGGGCTTGATCCCAGGACCCCAAGATCATGATGTGAGCCAAAGGCAGAGGCTTAACCCACAGAGCCACCCAGGCGCCCAAGTTTTCTTGATTTAAATAAAGAATATTCCTTTCAATGGTCACCAATTCTCATGAGTTAGGAGTATATGATAATACATCGTAAACTATAAAACTGCCTTGCAGAGGTAAAGAAGGTTGAGATCAAGGACTGAGCTCATTCGAGGGATAGGAAAATGTTTGTTGAATTAACATGAAGTCAGAGTTATAAGTAACGTAAGCATCTGTGGGTCTTGTGAATATTTGGGTTGTTCTGCCAGATCCAATACTATTTTATTTTTATTTTACTTTATTTTCTCAAAAATCATTTTTTTTCGATAGTTCTTTACCATTACTAATTTACTAGAATAAAATTTTTTCAGTTTGATGTTCTGAAAAGGAAAAGTCGCCTCCCTTAATAATAGGAATGCCTGGAGCTCGGGCAGAAGAAAAACCTTCGGAGTGGGAAAGTCAGATGGGAAGACATGAGATGTTGTCACCACACTAGTGACCAGGGAAATACTGCCTGCTCCCCTGGCCCACCCGCTTAAAACCCTTAGTGCTGATGTGACAAAATCCCTTGGTTTGTAGAGCAAAAATGAGATAGTGTGAGACTTCCTAAAAAGACTTTATAAAAGATAGAGGAAAGGCAGAAACAAATTTAACCATGCCGCTGTGGGGAGCAGGAATACCCACCTACTACTCAAACTACAATGACATTAAGAAAAATCAGCGAGCTTTTAAAGCTCAAGTGATCTGTTCTATGGCTTCAAAATAGCCGGCACATTTCTCTAGGCATTTGGCCAACATTACATATTCAAGATCCCATGCTTTAGGTGAGGTAGGTCTGGAACTCCTTTTTAAAGCCTATTTTCGTTGGTTAATACTCCACACTACCATCTATCCATCAATATAAAGGTATTTATTCTTAGCAGAGTTTAATGTAACTCAAGCATTTAAATGTTCATCTCAATCTCGTGGTCACTCCTATGCATAAGAAATACTTAGAATGATAATATTTAATGAACATCTCATTAAAATGCCACTGTATTTTTATTTGCTAGGGATTGATAAGATATCTTAGAAAAAGGACTGTGCTTGGCAACAATTGTCTGCTGAGCATGCTAAGTAGGATCAGAAGCTAAGCAGACCAGGACCCCAGCTACCATTCTCACTTTGTAGTCTGACAATGTCCTGTGTAAGAACGAGCCTCCTAGCCATCAGGAGAGAAATATACAAGAAGAAACTCACTGTGAATCCACACTTTGAGGGAAATTTTGAATTATTTGTGGTAAACTTTTAAATTATTTTTCTGTACTCAAACATGGGCTGCAACTTAGAATACCTTTAAACAAGCCAATCGTGATTTTGTGTGAAATTGTTGTAAATCAAAATAGTTCCTTTGAGGCGTCAGCACCTGGTCTTAACCATCTTGTAATAAATCACTCAGAGTTGAAAGGTGAAAGCGGTACTTCATAATCAAATAATAAAAGATTGCTTCATCTACCCACACGTTTTTGTATTAACTGTCTTAACTTCCCAACATATTAGTGCTTTATGGTGCTTTCACCTGATAGGACAGAAATGTATTTGAATCATTAGTATTCTTAGGTTGAAAGCAACAAGGTACTCACTTTCAATTCTGAAAAGGCTCTCTCTCAAAGGTGACTTATACATTCATTATATTCTGATGCCTTGCCTATGTAAATCAGTAATCAAATATTCTAAATGGGTGATGGAAAATAATTTTATCTACGCTAGCATCCTAAATCATACTCATAAGGTTTAAAAAGTCTGATTGGGAAGTTTTGTTAAAATGTCTTCCTAAGTGTTATTTTGGTACATTTTCCAAGTTATTAAATCTCCTATAAGCATATGAAAAAAGTCTATATACATAGATGTAAAATTTATTTTGAAGGCAAATTGGATAAAAAAAATCTTTGACTATGCTCAATTTAGTCAACTTCTTCCTCATCAGATGAGCTAGTGGAATGAATGTACTTCAATTAATTTATTGGCTCCTCGGTCACATGAATGCTGTGTTAATCAATCATTTTAATAGATTGTCTTCTATGTATTTTTTTTTTGAGAGAATGAATCAACAAATTTTCTAAAAATTCTCTATTTGCACAGTACTTCAAAAGGCATCCATCATTATCAGATGTTTAATTACAGTTCTATAACATTATAAGTAGATGATGCAAATGTTTGATTTGAAAGAATTTGAGAGAAAATCAGTAATTTAACTAGATGGATATTTAGATAGAGAAGATTTAAAAGTAAAATTCTTTTTTTAGTTTGGAGTTCTGAATTTTGACAAAACGTGTAGTCATGTAATTACTCTGACAGTTAAGACAGGTGCTTTATCATCCTTCAAATTGCCTTCATGACCTTTGGGTCTTTCATTTAGCAAAATGCATTTAAGATTTATCCATGGTGGGAAGTTCCTCAAAAAATTAAAAACAGAACTACCTTCTGATCCAGTAAGCACATTACTGGATATCTACTCCAAGGATATGAAAATACTAATATAAAGGGACACACACATACATGTTTATTGCAGCTTTATTTACAATAGCCAAACTATGGAAGTGGCCTGAGTATCCATAGATAGATGAATGGATAAAGAAGATGTGGTACACACACACACACACACACACACACGCACGCACGCACCCCACGCAATGGAATATGATTCACCATAAAAAAGAACGAAACCTTGCAATTTGCAACTTGGATGGAGCAGTATAATGCTAAATGAAATAGGCCAGTCAGAAAAAGACAAATACCACACTATTTCACTCATATGTGGAATTTAAGAAACAAAACAAATGAACAAAGGAAAAAAGACAAACCAAAAAAACCCAGACTCTTCTTAACCATAGTGAACAAACAAATGGTTACTGGAGGGGAGGTGGGTGGGTGGATGGGTGGAATAGAGGGAGGAGAATGAGAGTCCACTTAGTCATGATGAGCATTGAGTAATGTCGAGAACTGTTGAATCGCTATATTGGATACACGAAACTAATATAACACTGCTAACTACACTGTAATTAAAATTAAAAAAATAAATAAAAAACTAAATTAAAAAAAAAAAGGATTTATCCATGATGTTATGTGAATCAGTAGTTCACCCATTTTATTGATGAGTGGTATTCCATTGTGTGGATGTACCAGTTACCCATTCATCAGTAGGTATGTCACTTGTTTCTAGAGTAGATGATTATGAATAAAAAACACTAAACATTCATGTCTAATTTTTTGTGTGAATATAAGTTTTAATTTCTTTTTTTTTAGATTTTTAAAGTAATATCTATACCCAATGTGGGGCTCAAATTTATAACCCCGAGATCAAGAGTCACATGCTCCACAAACTGAGTCAGCCAGGTGCCCCTAAGTTTTTAGGAAAGGGACTACACAGCCACATTGTATATGCATATTTAATTTTTTAGATGGCCAAACTTCTTCAAAGTAGCTGTAACATTTTATATTTCCATTAGCAGTTTATGAGAATTTCAAGTCATATTTGGCAGCACTTGGTATTATATCTCATTATGCTTTTTTGTTATTGTGTTTTATTGAGGTATAATTGACCTATAACATATTAATTTCAGGTGTATGACATAATGATTTTATATGGCATAATGTATGTATATATTGCAAAATGATTATCACAATAAGTTATTAACACCCATCACCACATAGAGTTACAAATTTGCTTTTTCTTGAGATGGGAGCTTTTAAGATCTACTCTCTCAGCAAATTTAAAATATGCCATAGAGTATTACTAAGTATAGTCACCATGCTGTGCATTACATTCCTGGACTTATTTATTTGTAACTGGAAATTTATACCTTTTGACCACCTTCACCCATTTCTTCCATCCTCCACCTCCCACCTTTGATAGCCACCAATTTGTTCTCTGTATCTATGAATTCATTTTTTGTTTGTTTCTGAGATTCCATATATAAGTGAGATCATATAATATTTCCCCTCTGAGTTGTATCCCTTAGCATAATGCTCTGAAAGTTCATTCATGTTGAGGCAAATGGGAAGATTTCTTTCTTTTTTGTGTGCCAAATAATATCCTTTACATACATATATATTTTATATATATATATACACACACACACACATGCACACACACATATATATTTTTTTCCTTTGTCCATTCATCCATTCATGAACACTTAGGTCATTTTCATGTCTTGGCTGTTGTCAATAATACTGCAATGAGCATGAAGATGCAGATAACTTCTTCAGTTAGTGTTTTCATCTCTTTTGGGTAAATACCCAGAAGTAGAGTTGCTGGAATCTGGGTATTCTATTTGTAATTTTTTGAAGAACCTTTATACTGTTTTCCATAGTGCCTGCACCAATTTACCAATTTACATTTCCACCAACAATGCATGAGGGTTCTCTTTTCTTCACATCCTTATGAACACCTGGTATTTCTTGTGTTGTTGATAATAGCCATTCTGGAAGACGTGAAGTGGCTCATGATGTTTTTTGAAAATTTGCATTTTCATAATGACTAATAATGTCAGGCATCATTCAGAGATTGATTTATTTGCCATCCTATATCTTCTTTCGTGAAGTGTCTATTCATATCTTCTGCAATTTTTCCATTGTGTTGCTTGCATTCTTGAATTTTGAGATTTCTTTATATGTTTTGGATATGTACTTTGGATACAAGTACTTTTTCAGTTGTATTTTCTGCAAATATTTTTTCTTGGTCTGTAGCTTGCCTGTTGATTCTCTTAACTGTGTTTTTTACAGAGAAGTCAATAATTCTGATTTATCCAGTTTTGTAATTTATTAATTTTTTAAATGGATGAATGAACTACAACATGAATAAACTACAACATGAATTTGGTATTGTCTAAGGTATCTTTGCCTAACCCAAGATCATAAATATTTTCTATTTTCATTCTAGACATTTTATAGTTTTAGAGTTTACCTTTAGGTCTCTGACAAATTTTGTGTTTACCACAGTGTGTTTATTCATTTACCTATTGAAAGACATCTTGGTTGCTTCCCACTTTTTGGAGTTAGGAATAAAGCAATGGTAAACATAAATGTCCAGATTTTTGTGTGGACATGTTTTCATTTCCTTTGGACAAATACCAATGAGCCTGATTGCTGGGGTCTTATGGTAAGACTATTGATTAGATTTGTAAGAAACTTCCAAACTACCTTCCAAAGTGGCTGTACTATTTTTCATTCACAACTGCAGTAAATTGAAGTTTCTGTTGTGCCACATCCTGACCAGCATTTGGTGTTGTTAGTGTTTTGGATTTTAGTCATTTTAAAATACGTTTAGTATCTCATTTTAGGTTCTTCATATTTAAAGGATATTTTCCCCAAGTGCAGAGTGCTTGGTTGAGAATCTTATTTTACTTTTAGCACCTTAGAAATGTCCCTTGGTTGCCTACTAACTTATATAGCTTTTGATAAGAAGTTCTACAATTAATACCATTTTTCCTTTTATGTAATATCTTTTTATCCTCTGGTTGCCTCAAGATTTTCTTGTTATGTTTGGTTTCCAGCAGTCTGACTGTGGCATTTATTTATTTGTTTTTAAAATCCTATTTGGTGTTCTCTGAGCTTCAAGAATCTTTGATTTGACATCTATAATTATTTTTGGAACATTTTTGCCATTATCTTTTCAAATGTTTCTTCTGCCCTGTTTTTTCTTTTTTATTGAGGATTCCAGTTACATGTATACTGGACCTTTTATTATTTCCTTAAAGTTCTTGCGTATTCCTTTAAAAAAAAAACAAACAAAAAAACTCTTTTTACTTTGCATTGTAGTTTGGAGAGTTTCTATGACCTAACTTCAAGTTCACTGATTCTTCAGTTGTGTAGAGAGTACTGATGAACCCATCAAAGGCATTATTCATTTCTGTTACTGTGTGTGTGTGTATGTTTTTAATATACTATTTGCTCTTTTTTATAGTGTCCATCTCTCTGTTGAAATTGTCCATCTGCTCTTGCCTATTTTTTACCATTACCACTGGAGTTATAACTGAAGTTAATTTTTATCCCCTGTCTTAACGAATTTCTGAAGGAATCTTAAATTCCTTGTTGATAGTCCCAATTATATGAGTCTAAATTTGGTTGATTACTTTGTGTCTTGACAGTGGGTTTCTTTTTTTATATGTCTCAGAGCTTTTGGGTGAATGGTAGACATTCTGTGTAGAATAGCAGAGATTAAGGTTTGTGTGTGGAAATAGGCACAGCTCTTTTTCTGCTAAGCTGTTATTGTGTGGAGTTCAGTTAATTTACTCAGTTAATTTACCAACTCAGGTGAGTTGGTTTTGTGTTTTCTTGTTTTTATTGTTGCTATGGTTCCTCTCAGTTGAGCACTGGCTTCCAATTCCTTTGTATAGGCAAAATTCTTTTGCTTAGGGTGGGATAAGATGTTGGAAGATTCTTAAAATGCTTCTGTTCTACCCTCAAATTTAGGCCTTTGTTATCTATATGAACATCAAGAATGAAGCTTTTCCCCCTCACTCTTGTAACTTTTCTCCTGAATTAGACTACTGTTACATGTTTCTTTTTAATTGCTGCCTGATTATATGTGTCATGGGGGCATTCTGTCTTATCTTGTTGACGCCTCAGTCTTAGGCATGCCATGTTTCTTGGTCTTGAGAATATAGATTTTTTTGTGATCCAGCCTTTACCCAGTGGGTAGTGTTAGGGTATCTCTAATGGTCTGGATCCAGGATGGATTTGTCCTTCTTCCAGAGGCTGAGGATTCCTTTTTGCTTCCTTCGATTTGCCTCAGTGGTTCTTCACCTATGCCCTGGCTGCTTATGACTTTTTCTCTGTAGAGGAGATAGGAGAGAAGGATCCAGTTGGGATTTTGTACCTGTCCTACAGTGAGTGGAAGAAAAAGGCTATTTCCTTACCCCCTGGCCAACACTACTGAAGGAAGCTTTCTCATGGTTTCCCACTCCACCCCATTTTTCTCTTGAACATGGTATTAGTTCACTAGGCCTGCCATAACAAAGAACTTTAAACAACAGAAATTTATCATCTTGTAGGCCAGAAGTCCAAAATCATGGGGTCAAGAGGGTTGGTTCTTTATGACGGCTGTGAAAGGAGGATCTATTTCAGGCCTCGACTTGTAGATAGGCATCTTCTCTCTATATCCCTTCACATCATCTTCCCTGTATGTGTATCTCTGTTTGTATTCCTCCTTTTTATGAGGCTACCAGTCATGTTGGTTTAGAATTCACCCTAATTATCTCGTGTTACCTTGATTACCTCTGTAAAGACCCTATCTTCAAATAAGGTCACATTCTGAGATATTGGGGATTATGACTTCAACACATATAAATTTTCAACCCATTACAAGCACCCCAAGTGTAGAAATGGGTGTAGACTCTCCTTGTGTCTGTAGATCTTGCAGATTCTCTTCTCTCACACTGGCCACAGCTGACTTTTGGCAGTTCGTTAAAAAAATTTAACCAGTCTTTTGACCTGCTTCTATAGTAGCTTTGCCTTTTCTCTGGTGCTCTGAGGTAGGTAAAACAGTACTGTGTCTGCATCTCTCCTTGGAGATGTGTGTCTTTCCTTATTCGTGTGTCTTTCCTTAGATTCCAGGCTGTGTGGTTTTGAGAAATGTTATAGTTTTATTGATTATCTGACTTTTAAAAAAATAGATGAAAATGATACTCATTCCAGCTTTCTACATACTAAGGGAGAAAAGATGGTAGCTTTAAAATTTTACTTTCCAATTGTTCATTGCTATGTGAGGAAATGCATATGATTTTCATTTTATTGAGTTTGCATCTTACAACTTTGCTAAACTCACTTATTACTAGTTCTAGTGGCTTTTTGGGGAGATTCCCTAGGATATTCTATGTAGATAATCTTTTAATCTGAAAATAGAAGATAGAGATAATTTTATTTCTTATTTTTCAGTATATACACCTTTATTTGTTTGTTTAATTTAAAAAAAATTAATTGCATTGGCTAGGACCTTCAGTATAATGTGAAATAGCAGTGGCATGAGTGAAATTTTCTTGTCCACTCTGGAAGAAAACATTCAGCCTTTCACTATGATGTATCATGTTAGCTGAAGGATTCTTTTCTAAATGCCTCTTACTAGGTTTAAGGAAGTTTCCTCCATTCCTAGTTTGCTGAGAGTTATTTACTATGAATGGATGTTGAACTTTGTCAAATGCTTTTTGACAAAACATTTTTCAACCTGGTTGATTCTTCTTTCTTCTTGAGAAGAAATACTTCTTTTACGAAAATTATTGAGTGCCTTGAATAAAAAAATTCAGTAATGGCTGTAATCCCAGACTATTAGGAATATAAAATGAATGTACTGTTCCTTCACTGTCACCCTCTGATTTACAAACTATTATTTAGTATAAATCAGGTTAGTAGAGGTTTCTAGTCAAAGTAAGAGCTTTAGCTATAGAATCATCAAAGAATTGTTACCTCCAAAGTAGTCCCATCTGGGTGACCTCAAAAAAACATTTACAGCTGTTTTTTAAAAAGATTTATTATTTATTTATTTAGAATTTTATTTATTTGAGAGAAAGAATATGAGGAGGAGGAGGGGCATAGAAAGAGGGAGAAGCAGACTCCATGCTGAATAAGGATCCTGACTTGGGGCTCAATCCTAGGACCTGGGGATCATGACAAGGGCCAAAGGCAGATGCTTACCTGACTGAGCCACCCAGATGCCCTTTTTTTGTTTTGTTAAAGATTGATTTGTTTATTTGAAAGAGAAAGAGCAGGGTGAGGGGCAGAGGGAGAGGGAGAGAGGGAATCTTCAAGCGGGTTCCCTGTTGAGCACAGAGCCCAACATGGGGCTCGATTCTAGGACCCTGAGATCATGGCCTGAGCCAAAACCAAGAACTGGTTGCTTAACTGACTGGAACAACCAGGCATACCTACAATCATTTTTTAAAATTCCGTTCTTAGTGACTTTATTTTCTATTGTGTTTTTGGCATTGTGCTAGGTGTCTGGCATCCAGTATCTCATTTAGCCCTAACAAAAACTTTGAAAGATTGGTATTAATATCTTCTGGATATCACACTGTATAAGAGTATAAATACTAAAAACCAGCTACCAGCATTCATATTTCAGCTCTACCACTTACTTGCTGAGTGACGTGAATAAGTCACTTGACTTCATTTAATCCATTGTTTCATGTGTAAAATAGGGAAAATAGTAACACCATGGTTTAGTTGTTATGATATTTTATGCCTTGGCATATTTTTTGTGCATTGTAAACCTTAAATCAAAGTTAGATATATTCCCTGCTATTTTACAAATGAAGAAATGGAGATGCATAGAAACAAATGCACACAACTAATACATGTTCGAGCTTAGATTCAAATTTAGGCCCAGCTGCTTCCGAAAAGCATTAAATAACACCCCCCTCCCAAATTATGCTGTTGTTACTTTGTGCTCTGATGAGGGAGAGAATATTTTGCTAATGTACAGTGTGTACATTGGTTTATGCCTGTTCTCACAGAACAATCATTGATAGTGTCCCCTTTAACTCCCATGATTATCCATTTTGATGATAAATTATATAATTTCCCTACTAATAACCAACATTTTTATTTACGTTTTTGTGGCAGATTGTTATTTCCAGTTCTACATTTTCCCGTGGAGCAGCTTCTTTAATACACACACACACACACACACACACACGCACACTGTGGAGTTTATGGTGGATTCTATAAGAAAGTTGTGGGTATTATGTGATAAAATAATTTATTTTATTTTAATTTTTTTAATTAAATTTTTAAATTTTTAAATAAACATATAATGTATTTTTATCCCCAGGGGTACAGGTCTGTGAATCACCAGGTTTACACACTTCACAGCACTCATCATAGCACATACCCTCCCCAATGTCCATAACCCCACCCCCTCTCCTGGCCCCCCTCCCCCCAGCAACCCTCAGTTTTTTTTGTGAGATTAAGAGTCACTTATGGGGGCACCTGGGTGGCTCAGTCACTAAGCGTCTGCCTTCGGCTCAGGTCATGATCCCAGGGTCCTGGGATTGAGCCCCACATCGGGCTCCGTGCTCAGCGGGGAGCCTGCTTCTCCCTCTCTCTCCCTCTGCCTGCTGCTCTGCCTGCTTGTGCTCACTCTCTGTCTCTCTGTCAAATAAATAAATAAAATTTAAAAAAAAAGTCACTTATGGTTTGTCTCCCTCCCGATCCCATCTTGTTTCATTTATTCTTTTCCTACCCCCCAAGCCCCACCACGTTGCATCTCCACTTCTCATATCAGGGAGATCATATGATAGTTGTCTTTCTCTGATTGACTTATTTCACTAAGCATAATACCCTCTAGTTCCATCCATGTTGTCGCAAATGGCAAGATTTCATATCTTTTGATTGCTGCATAGTATTCTATTGTGTATATATATCACCTCTTCTTTATCCATTCATCTGTTGATGGACATCTAGGTTCTTTCCACAGTTTGGCTATTGTGGACATTGCTGCTATAAACATTCGGGTGCATGTGCCCCTTCGGATCACTATGTTTGTATCTTTAGGGTAAATACCCAGTAGTACAATTGCTGGGTCATAGGGTAGCTCTGTTTTCAACTTTTTGAGGAACCTCCATGCTGTTTTCGAGAGTGGTTGCCCCAGCTTGCATTCCCACCAAGAGCGTAGGAGGGTTCCCTTTTCTCCGCATCCTCGCCAGCATCTGTCATTTCTTGACTTGTTAATTTTAGCCATTCTGACTGGTGTGAGGTGGTATCTCATTGTGGTTTTGATTTGTGTTTCTCTGATGCCGAGTGATGTGGAGCACTTTTTCATGTGTCTGTTGACTATCTGGATGTCTTCTTTGCAGAAATGTCTGTTCATGTCCTCTGCCCATTTCTTGATTGGATTATTTGTTCTTTGGGTATTGAGTTTGATAAGCTCTTTATAGATTTTGGATACTAGTCCTTTATCTGATATGTCATTTGCAAATATCTTCTCCCATTCTGTTAGTTGTCTCTTGGTTTTGTTAACGGTTTCCTTTGCTGTGCAAAAGCTTTTGATCTTGATGAAATCCCAATAGTTCATTTTTGCCTTTGCTTCCCTTGCCTTTGGCGATGTTCCCAGGAAAAAGTTGCTGCGGCTGAGGTCAAAGAGGTTGCTGCCTGTGTTCTCCTCAAGGATTTTGATGGATTCCTTTCTTACATTGAGGTCCTTCATCCATTTTGAGTCTGTTTTCGTCTGTGGTGTAAGGAAATGGTCCAGTTTCATTTTTCTGTGTGTGGCTGTCCAATTTTCCCTACACCATTTGTTGAACAGACTGTCTTTATTCCATTGGACATTCTTTCCTGCTTTGTCGAAGATTAGTTGACCATAGAGTTGAGGGTCTATTTCTGGGCTCTCTATTCTGTTCCATTGATCTATGTGTCTGTTTTTGTGCCAGTACCATACTGTCTTGATGATGACAGCTTTGTAATAGAGCTTGAAGTCCGGAATTGTGATGCCACCGAATTTGGCTTTCTTTTTCAATATTCCTTTGGCTATTCGTGGTCTTTTCTGGTTCCATATAAATTTTAGGATTATTTGTTCCATTTTTTGAAAAAAATGGATGGTATTTTGATAGGGATTGCATTAAATCTGCAGATTGCTTTAGGTAGCATAGACATTTTCACAATATTTATTCTTCCAATCCAGGAGCATGGAACATTTTTTCCATTTCCTTGTGTCTTCCTCAATTTCTTTCATGAGTACTTTATAGTTTTCTGAGTATAGATTCTTTGCCTCTTTGGTTAGGTTTATTCCTAGGTATCTTATGGTTTTGGGTGCAACTGTAAATGGGATTGACTCCTCAATTTCTCTTTCTTCTGTCTTGTTTTGGTGTAGAGAAATGCAACTGATTTCTGTGCATTGATTTTATATCCTGACACTTTACTAAATTCCTGTACAAGTTCTAGCAGTTTTGGAGTGGAGTCTTTTGGGTTTTCCACATATAGTATCATATCATCTGCAAAGAGTGATAGTTTGACTTCTTCTTTCCCGATTTGGATGCCTTTAATTTCTTTTTGTTGTCTGATTGCTGAGGCTAGGACTTCTACTACTATGTTGAACAGCAGTGGTGATAATGGACATCGCTGCTGTGTTCCTGACCTTAGTGGAAAAGCTTTCAGTTTTTCTCCATTGAGAATGATATTTGCGGTGGGTTTTTCATAGATGGCTTTGATGATATTGAGGTATGTGCCTTCTATCCCTACACTTTGAAGAGTTTTGATCAGGAAGGGATGCTGTACTTTGTCAAATGCTTTTTCAGCATCTATTGAGAGTATCATATGGTTTTTGTTCTTTCTTTTATTAATGAATGTATTGTATCACGTTGATGGATTTGCAGATGTTGAACCAACCTTGCAGCCCTGGAATAAATCCCACTTGGTTGTGGTGAATAATCTTTTTAATGTACTGTTGGATCCTATTGGCTAGTATTTTGGTGAGAATTTTGCATCTGTGTTCATCAAGGATATTGGTCTGTAATTCTCTTTTTTGATGGGATCCTTGTCTGGTTTTGGGACCAAGGTGATGCTGGCCTCATAAAATGAGTTTGGAAGTTTTCGTTCCATTTCTATTTTTTGGAACAGTTTCAGGAGAATAGGTATTAATTCTTCTTTAAATGTTTGGTAGAATTCCCCTGGGAAGCCGTCTGGCCCTGGGCTTTTGTTTGTTTGGAGATTTTTGATGACTGTTTCAATCTCCTTACTAGTTATAGATCTGTTCAGGTTTTCTATTTCTTCCTGGTTCAGTTGTGGTAGTTTATATGTCTCCAGGAATGCATCCATTTCTTCCAGATTGTCAAATTTTTTGCCATAGAGTTGTTCATAATATGTTCTTATAATTGTTTGTATTTCTTTGGTGTTGGTTGTGATCTCTCCTCTTTCATTCATGATTTTATTTATTTGGGTCCTTTCTCTTTTCTTTTTGATAAGTCTGGCCAGGGGTTTGTCAATCTTATTAATTCTTTCAAAGAACCAGCTCCTAGTTTCATTGATTTGTTCTATTGTTTTTTTTGGTTTCTATTTCATTGATTTCTGCTCTGATCTTTATGATTTCTCTTCTCCTGCTGGGTTTAGGCTTTCTTTGTTGTTCTTTCTCCAGATCCTTTAGGTGTAGGGTTAGGTTGTGTATTTGAGACCTTTCTTGTTTCTTGAGAAAGGCTTGTATGGCTATATATTTTCCTCTCAGGACTGCCTTTGCTGTGTCCCACAGATTTTGAACAATTTTGTACTCATTATCATTTATTTCCATGAATTTTTTCAATTCTTCCTTGATTTCTTGGTTGACCCATTCATTCTTTAGAAGGATGCTGTTTAGTCTCCATGTATTTGGGTTCTTTCCAAATTTCCTCTTGTGATTGAGTTCTAGCTTCAGCGCGTTGTGGTCTGAAAGTATGCAGGGAATGATCCCAATCTTTTGATGCTGGTTGAGACCTGATTTATGACCCAGGATGTGATCTATTCTGGAGAATGTTCCATGTGCACTAGAGAAGAATGTGTATTCTGTTGCTTTGGGATGAAATGTGAATATATCTGTGATGTCCATCTGGTCCAGTGTGTCATTTAAGGCCTTTATTTCCTTGTTGATCTTTTGGATCAACAAGGATGCTTGTTGATCTGTCCATTTCAGTGAGGGGAGTGTTATAGTCCCCTACTATTATTGTCGATGTGTTTCTTTGATTTTGTTATTAATTGGTTTATATAGTTGGCTGCTCCCATGTTAGGGGCATAGATATTTAAAATTCTTAGATCTTCTTGTTGGACAGACCCTTTGAGTATGATATAGTGTCCTTCCTCATCTCTTGTTATAGTCTTTGGCTTAAAGTCTAATTGATCTGATATAAGAATTGCCACCCCAGCCTTCTTCTGATGTCCATTAGCATGGTACATTGTTTTCCACCCCCTCACTTTAAATCTGGAGGTGTCTTCGGGTCTAAAATGAGTTTCTTGTAGGCAGCATATTGATGGGTTTTGTTTTTTTATCCATTCTGATACCCTGTGTCTTTTGATTGGGGCTTTTAGCCCATTAACATTCAGGGTAACTATTGAGAGATATGAGTTTAGTGCCATTGTATTGTCTGTAAGGTGACTGTTACTGTATATTGTCTGTTCCTTTCTGATCTACTACTTTTAGGGTCTCTCTTTGCTTAGAGGACCCCTTTCAATATTTCCTGTAGAGCTGGTTTGGTGTTTGCAAATTCTTTCAGTTTTTGTTTGTCCCGGAAGCTTTTTCTCTCTCCTTCTATTTTCAATGATAGCCTAGCCGGATATAGTATTCTTGGCTGCATGTTTTTCTCGTTTAGTGCTCTGAATATATCATGCCAGTTCTTTCTGGCCTCCAGGTCTCTGTGGATAAGTCTGCTGCCAATCTAATATTTTTACCATTGTATGTTACAGACTTCTTTTCCTGGGCTGCTTTCAGAATTTTCTCTTTGTCGCTAAGACTTGTAAATTTTACTATTAGGTGATGCGGTATGGACCTATTCTTATTGATTTTGAGGAGGGTTCTCTGCACCTCTTGGATTTTGATGCTTGTTCCCTTTGCCATATTAGGGAAATTCTCTCCAATAATTCTCTCCAATATACCTTCTCCTCCCCTCTCTCTTTCTTCTTCTGGAATCCCAATTATTCTAATGTTGTTTCATCTTATGGTGTCACTTATCTCTCGAATTCTCCCCTCGTGGTCCAGTATTTGTTTGTCTCTCTTTTGCTCAGCTTCTTTATTCTCTGTCATTTGGTCTTCTATATCACTAATTCTTTCTTCTGCCTCATGTATCCTAGCAGTAAGAGCCTCCATTTTTTATTGTACCTCATTAATAGCTTTTTTGATTTCAACTTGGTTAGATTTTAGTTCTTTTATTTCTCCAGAAAGGGCTTTTATCTCTCCAGAGAGGATTTCTCTAATATCTTCCATGCTTTTTTCGAGCCTGGCTAGAACCTTGAGAATCGTCATTCTGAACTCTAGATCTGACATATTACCAATGTCTGTATTGATTAGGTCCCCAGCCTTCGGTACTGCCTCTTATTCTTTTTTTGTGGTAAGTTTTTCCACCTTGTCATTTTGTCCAGATAAGAATATATGAAGGAGCAAATAAAATACTAAACGGGTGACAAATACCCCAGGAAAATGTGCTTTAGCCAAATCAGAAGAGACCCCAAATCATGGTGGGGAGAAAGGGGATAAAAAAAGTTCAGAAAAAAAAAATTAAAAAAAAAAGAAAACAAATTAAAAAATATATAAAAAAGAAAAAAAATATATATATTAGACTGGTGACTAGAACAGGGTTACCCACTTAATTTTGGGAGTATTTTGGTCTCTTAGAAGAAACTACCTCCCAAAAATTTAAAGAATGAAAAACATATATAAAGGTAAACACAATGGAGGGATGGAATATGCCTATAAAGATGAAAAAAAAATTTTTTTTAAATTTCTAAAAAAGGAGTTGATAAAGTCAGTTGGTTGGGAGAATAAAGAACAAGAAAGTGGAGAGATTTTGCTTGGGCTGGAGACTAGAACAAGCCCGGAGCTAGATTTAGGGCATATTTTGATGTATTAGAAGAAGTTGTACCCAAATTTTTTAGAAGAAAAAACCCTATGTGTATACAAAAAATAAAGTTAGATACAATGAAGGATAAAATATGACTATAATAATGAAGGTTCAAAAAAGATTATTATTATTATTATTTTTTTAATGAAAGGTATTGTTAAGATAAACTAGTTAAAAAACGTTAAAAGAGGAAAGGGCAAAAGTTAAAAAAATTTAGAAGAAGAAAAAAAATAAAATAAAAAAAAATTAAATTAACTGTAAGACTAAGGAATCATGGGGAGAAAGCCATGAATTCCATGCTTTGCTTTCTCCTCCTCTGGAATTCTGCTGTTCTCCTTGGTACGTGAACTTGGTCTTGGCTGGATTTCTTGTTGATCTTCTGGGGGAGGGGCCTGTTGTAGTGATTCTCAAGTGTCTTTGCCCGCGGCGGAATTGCACCGCCCTTACCAGGGGCCGGGCTAAGTAATCTGCTCGGGTTTGCTTTCGGGAGCTTTTGTTCCCTGAACGCTTTCCGTAGAGTTCCTGGAGGACGGGAATGAAAATGGTGGCCTCCTAATCTCCGGCCCGGAGGAGCCGAGAGCTCGGGGCCCCACTCCTCAGTGCGCCCTCAGAGACAAGCGCTCAATCACTCCCATGTCCCTGGCCTCTGGCCGTGCTCCGAGCTCACCCAGCCTGTGACCAGTTCAAGGTAACCCCGAGCTGAGAGCTCATTCCTCAGCTCTGTCACTGTACCTGGCTTCCCCTGTCTAATACCTGCGAGCTCTGTGACACTCAGACACCCCCGATCCTTCTGTGACGCTGCGGGACCTGGGGCCACGCTGACCCCGCGTGGGCTTCACCCCAGTTTAGCCTCTGGAGCAATGTCCCTCAATGGAGCAGACTTTTAAAAGTCCTGATTTTGTGCTCAGTTGCTCCGCCACTTGCCGGGAGCCGGCCCCTCCCCCCGCGGTCTATCTTCCTGTTGCTTTGGATTCACTTCTCCGCCGGTCCTACCTTTCAGAAAGTGGTTGATTTTCTGTTTCTAGAATTGCTGCTCTTCTTCTCTTTGGTCTCCTGTTGGATTTGTAGATGTTCGCAGTGGATTGATAAGCTATCTAGCTGATCTCCTGCTACCTGATGTAGTCTCAGCCTGCTACTTCTCTGCCATCTTCACTCCTCGTGATAAAATAATTTAATGCACTTCGCATTCAAGCTATAAATCACAATTTAGTAACTTGATGGTTTATGCAGAGTGAACACATACCATTTCAAAAATCTTGTCTTATACTGACATGATTGCAAATCTATTCCTGATATTGGGAGTGCCGCACCAATTCCATATGAGTGGATACACCCTGAACTTGCTACCATTGAAGTCAATTTGGCCTATTAATAAAATGTTATTGGTTGTCCAAACTAGAGAAATGTGGTCTCATAGTCATTTATCGTCTATGAATGTTTCTAGGTGTGATTCTTTTGGGGACTTGTTCCAAGAGAAAGAGGAAGATAAAGGCTATGTGATATTTCTAACACACTTTTTTCCCCATAAGGAGAATTTAGCTCATACCAGGCTTTTAGAATTTTCTTAGTAGTTTTATAGAACAGCATGTACCAGTCCTTTGTAAACATCTTACTGTGAAAAAAAAAAAAGTGTCTTCCTCTGTTTCTGTCACCTTTAAACATGTAGTGTGTATGTATCTACATAAGCGAAGTATCTGTACATATGTCATAATTGAAATATTTGCATTGAGACTCAAAGAGAGAGCCAAGATTTTTTCCTGCTCTTTATACACAAAACTTTTATAGAAACTCAAATTCAAACCATTTTATTTTTGTTCTTTTGAGCCTTGGTGATATTTACCCTTTACATTTCTTTATACCAGTATTTTCCTTACAATGTATATTTCAGTTTTAAGGTAGTTAGTTTAATTCCTTTTGTACTACATTTTATGAACGCATTTTTTTTCCAGTTGTCATTGGAGGCCAAACCATAAGCAATGTGTTTAGTCTTCTCCTCACCCAATCATATTTAGCCTAAAAAATAGACTTTCATCTGAAGAAATTCCCTGTGGAGTAGGAAACACAGCTGTTTCATCCTACTAGACAGCCTGCAGAGAGATACTATTTTCCTTGGGGGAAAGGACACTCAAGTTTTGAGACTCTAGGTACTGCACCATTGGGGAAAGAGCTGAAAAGAAAATAGACCATCTTTTTCAATTCTATTGTGCAGAATATAAAGAAGCTCTTTGTTCAGATTTCGTGTCTTCCTCCTTCTCGCTCGATCTTTAGTCTTTTAAAATTCTACCCTTAACTAAATGGGTAAGCTGCAAGAAAGATTAAACTTAAAAATATACCAGGAATACAGAATGAAGAGAGGTGATTGATCTTTGAGTAGGTATCCAACAGTGCAATGAAATTCTCAAGCAGGTTCCTTTTTATTTCAAAATGGGTTTGATTCAGAGGGATTTTATAGCTGCTAAATCATGCAGTTGGCAGAGATTGTGCGTGCTTCTCACAGTTACTTTGAAAGATGTCAAATTTGGCAAAGGCAGTAAAAATACGGGGATTTACTGAGCTTGCTTCCCCCCTCCCCCTTAGAGAATGCTCTAAAATCTAGCATGCTCCGAAGTAATACAGTACAATAGGAGTGTGCAGAATCGCAGATTTTACAGAAAATGTGACTTCCTCAGCCAGTGTGATGCTGCTGCATCGTTGGCAAATGCCTGGCAGCCTATGCTTGCTGTTACAAAAGGCTCCGCTTTACCACTAGTGGACTTGGTTTCGGTGTCATTGCCATTGGCAGTGTAGGCTGCTCATTTCCAGCATGATAGCTGTTGAACAGACTTTGCTTGCCTGGAGAGAAGGAGGTCTGCACAGCACCTCTGGACTCCTAGGCCTACTATGCAAGATTGTCCTTCTATATTGGGACAATATACTCATCACAAGCGTGGCTCTAGATTTAGAAAGCCTTGGTTTGAGTATCAATTCCACCAGTAACTTGGATGACCTTTTCAAGCCCTGACTTTACTGTGTGAGATAACAGAGCATTTCTTTGGTTTGGTTAGAGTGTTAAGTTGGATGCAAAGTACTTGGGACAGACACATAGTAAGTGTCAATAAATGCCATTATAACTATTATGATTATGTTCAATAAATGGGATTTATTTTTATTACTACCAATCTAGGAGAAAAGATTATTATTCATAAAGTTTGCAATTTTTTTTATAATACAAATTATGTGGTTGTTACTACTAATACTTACAATACCTCACCTTTGTCTTATCAGGAAGAAAGTGCACTTGCCTCTCTGTGGGTCCCAAGATGTTGTTCTGCTATCAATCAGATTCAGACTTATATCTCATTTTATATATATAAAAAATTAGCTTTTTAAAACTAATTTTGTTTCTAGAGTCAAACTTGTGGCCCCTTTGATGGATGAAACACGTATTAATACACAAGAGCATGGTCAGTATGACTGAAGGATGCATCCAACTGGTTTAGGTAATCTGCTAAGAAATTGCCCATCTATAGCAGATCACATATAAATCCCTTCCTAAAATCCACTGACATCCACAGCTCAAACAAGCCTTGATTATAGGCAGGAAATCACAGTAGCGCTGTAATTCTAAGCACTTCCATTTCTCCTATCAAGGGTTCTATACATATGGCGTTTGAAAATGGGTTTGGCTATGTCCTGGTCACTGTGACAAATGATTTAAAACACTTGATCCTTACAACACTACTACTATCATCCCCATTTCCATGTGAAGACACATTCTTATTTCAAAGAAAAATTCTTTTAGTTAATATGACCTTCGACTTGAATATTCTGAGATTCATTCATTCAGTCATTTATTTTCATTCAAGTAGGGACAGCCCATCTTATCCATTACTATAACCCTAATGACCAGCATAGTGTCTAACTCATCATACACAATGAATAAATATTTCAATTAAGTGAATGCATGAATATTAACAAAGAGATTCTGAAGAACTATAATGTCTTCATTAGCTATATTCCTTTCAAAACCTGTCCCTAACTGTAATAAAGTATACAAGCCCCTGGTTGCTTGAAAGAATGGTGAGAATAGATTAAGGTAGAAACCAAGACTGTTCAAGCTTCAGGGATTATCCAAAACTGTGACTAAGCCTCTATTATTGGACTAATGGGATTCAGGGAGAAATTAAGCCATCATAACAAGTAGGATGGTGGAAGCATTTAAATCTTCCAACTCTGCCAGTTGGAGTAAATATAAATGAGAAGGCCCAGTGTTGTAGACAACTGATAGATAAGTTGGGGGCAGTTATTGTAGGCCATCTTCTCATTTTGTTTTTCCCAAAAAGCCCAGGGAATAGGTTTAAAAATATAAGTTGTTTTGTCCCACATCCTCCCATGAAATGCATCCATTTCTTCTTGTGGTCTTTTAAATTCAATACAGATGCTTCCATGGCCTACCAGACCCTATGTGATCTTAGCTCCTTCACCTCCAAACCTGTCCCCTCACCTTGTGTACTCTCATCACGCTGTTCTGAGCTTCTCAAGATCCCTTTTCCTGCTGTTCCCTTGCCTGGAGGTGCTCTCAGCGCTTTTCATACCCAGCTCCTTCTGATCCTTCAACTTCTGCCCAAATGTCATCCTCAGAGAGACCTTCCCAGACAATTACATCTAAACTACCCTCTATCTCTAAACTCTGTCACAGTGCCTTGTTGATTTCTGCTTGTGATAAATGCAGTGAAAGGGATCATCTTCATGTCATACATCTCATTTCTAAATGTATGATGTAAGCAAATATGTTTTGTGTGAGCAGGAGACTCTTTTTTGTTGTTGTTGCCATATTTAAGACAGGTGGAAGCCTAGAATTTGGTATGTCCTCATTAAATATTTGTGACACACACTACTGTCTGAAGAATGCAATGCTGTGTGCTATGGGATGGCCTAAAATGTAGATTTATGATTTTGATGATTACAGTTTTTTTAAAATTTATTTTTATTCAGGTATAATTAACATATAGTGTTATATTAGTTTCAGGTGTACAGTGTAATGATTCAACAATTCTGTACATTTCTTAGTGCTCATTAAGATAAATGTACTCTGAATCCCCTTTATCTATTTCACCCACTCACCTCCTCTCTGGCAACCACCAGTTTGTTCTCTGTATTTAAAAGTCTGTTTTCTGTTTGTCTTTTGATCCGTTTGTTCATTTGATTTTTTTCTTGTTTTTCAGTCTTTAATTCCAGTTAGGTAATGTTCATTGTTTTATTAGTTTCCCGTATACATTGTAGTGATTCACCAGTTCCTTATATCACCCAGTGTTCATCATGACAAGTGCACTCCTTAAGCCCTATCACCAATTTAACTCATCTCGCATGCCATCCTTTCTAGTAGCCCTCAGTTTGTTTTCTGTAATTGAGTCTATTTCTTCTTTTATCTCTCTTTTTTCCCCTTTACTCATTTGTTTTATTTTTTAAATTTCACATGTGACTGAAATCATATGGTATTTGTCTTTCTCTGACTGACTTATGTCATATAGTGTTAGACTCTCTACCTCCATCCATGTTGTTGCAATGGCAAGATCTCAGTCTTTTTCATGGTTGTATAATACTCCATTATTCATCTATATCTATATATGTCTATATATCTGTATTTTCCATATCATTTTTAGCCATTCATCTGTCATTGGACACATGGGTTGCTTCCATATCTTAGCTATTGTCAATAATACTGTAATAAACAGGGGTGCATCTATCTTTTTGAATTAGTATTTTTGTTTTCTTTGGAATAATACCCAGTTGGAATTACTAGATCATATGGTAATTCTATTTTTAATTTTTTTGAGGAAACTCCATATTGTTTTCCACAGCAGTTGCACCGATATACATTCCCACCAACAGTCACGAAATTTCCTTTTTCTCCACATCCTCAACAACACTTGCTATTTCATATGTTTTGCCAGGTGTAAAGTGATATCCCACTGGGGTTTTACTTGTACTTCCTTGATGGTTAGTGATGTTAAGCATCTTCTCAATTGTTTATTGGCCGTCTGTATGTCTTCTTTGGAAAAATATCTATTTTTCCTCTGCCCATTTTCAAGTTAGATTATTTGCTTTTTTGGTGTTGAGTTGTATGAGTTCTTTATATATTCTGGATATTAACTCCTTATCAGAAATACCATTTTCAAATATCTTTCATGATCATAGTTCCTGAAATGACTAGGGACATTATACTAACTTGATAATTAGGAACTAGTATCATAGCACTGAAAGCTTTCTGCCAGAACAGGACAGAGGGAATGAAAATTTGCATTGGGTTTGAGAGAATTCAGACAACTGCCCTAAGAGAGGATTGTGATGGCTAATTTTATGTGTCAAATTGGCTGGGCCATGGTATCTACATATTTCATCAAACATTATTCTGGATTTTCCTGTGAGTCTGCTTTAGGATGGATAAACATTTTAATTGGTGCACTTTGTTCCCTTCCATACTGTGGGTGGGCCTCATCCAATCAGTTGAAGGCCTGAATATAAAAAGGACTGATCTCTGAACAAGGGGGAATTTTGCCATAGGCAGCCTTCAGGCTTGAACTGCAGTATTAGCTCTTCCTGGAGTCTCCAGCCTGATGGCCTACCCTGCAGATTTTGAACTTGCTAGCCTTCACAGTCCATATGAAATAATTCTTGAAAATAAATCTCTCTGTATATACACATCCTATTGTTTTTATTTTTCTGGAGAACCCTGACACATAGAAGGGTATTGGGATGAAGGATCCAAAGTGCTCTGAAAAGGTCAGTGGTGATTGCAATATTCATAGCATATTTATCATAGTCTGTAAGTCATTGGCTGGGATGTCTTACAGGGCAGTAGTCATATCTGGGAATCTGTCCAAATGAAGTGGCATTTCTCTTACTGGTTTGAAAAAGTGCAAAAAAATATTCAGTTTAGGGAATGAGGAGACAGTAAGCAGCAAGTCGTCAGACGGAGTTGAGATGAATCCAGAGATGCACTAAGCACCTTTTCTACGAAAAGATGAAATGGGAATTTAGTAACAAAGATAAAGCTATCATCAGGGGCTATCTCACCTGTTTTATGTGCATTATCTATGTAATACCCACAAACAAGACTTCAAGGTGGATAATAGTGTACCTATATTACAGATAAGAAAACTGTGACTCAGAAGAATGAAATTAGTTTGCCAACTTTACATAGCTAGTAGTTGCCAGTATCAGGAATCACACCCAACCATATTGTTGTTTCCAGCATCTGTCTTGGCCTGCTGTGGTGTTTCCTTTATTCCTTTGGCTCTGCAGGACCCTTGAGGGTGGGGGTTCTTAAAAGCTTTAGTACTTAGGTACTCATGCTGAGCCAATGGCTCCCTGGAACAAAAGAAAAATATTTTCTGTATTTTTAGGGGCTTCACTATCGAAATAACTAGTATTACCACATGGACATAACGTCTAATACCATATATCACATTTGAAGTCTCTGCCTCCGTGAAATTTCATGCAGTATATTTCAGAGCAATGTATCCATTTCCTTCCACTGCCCTCTGGAAGATCTGGACTTTGGGATTGGGTTCATTGCTAAATGGTGGCAAAGGGGGACACATGATTGGAAAAATGATACACACTATGCCCCTTTGGGTATTAACTGTACTTGAGTCTAAGAAAGTATCTTCTTTTTAAGAGGCTCTGCATTCATGAGTCAACCCTCTCCATCTACTGAAATTAAAGACATTTTACTCCCATTTCAATGAAAAAGTTCAGGAAAAATATGGACTGATATGTGTAGACCCTAAAATTTCATTTGCAAAAGCTTAAAACCATAAAACCATCTGAAACTCCATTTCAGTGAAAAAGTTCAGGAAAAATATGGACTGATATGTGTAGACCCTAAAATTTATTCCAAGAGGAAAGCTGTCTCTATCTAAATTTCTTTTTTTTTTTTTTAGATTTTTTTTTAAATTTATTTATTTGACAGACAGAGATCACAAGTAGGCAGAGAGGCAGGCAGAGAGTGGGGAGGAGGAAGCAGGCTCCCCGCCGAGCAGAGAGCCCGATGCGGGGCTCGATCCCAGGACCCTGGGATCATGACCTGAGCCGAAGGCAGAGGCTTTAACCCACTGAGCCACCCAGGCGCCCCTCTATCTAAATTTCTAATGCTCTTTTCTCCATCCTGTGTGGCCTACGCCTTTGTTGCTTTGTCACCAGCATGATTAGTAAGAAGCACAAGGCATATTCTTCAAGTGGTATTTGTTTCAGCATGGTTATAAGCAGAAACTCAAAATAATAGAGGCAGAAAAGTATTTTTAGACCTTATGTTTGAAAAGAAGTATAATACTTATCACAATAGTAGAAATCTGAATACACACTTACCATGACCTAGACATTGTCCTGACATAGTTAAGTATGCTGTCACCCCCAATTCTCACAATAGCTGTGTTTCCTCATTTGCTTATTCAGAAACTGAGATTTGGAGAAGTTATGATGCTACCAAGGTCACGTGCTGTAGAAGAGGAATCTAGCCATTATTCATACTCAGGCTCATCTGTTCCTCGAGCTTGTGTCTTTTTACATCTAACTTTTTTACATCTAACTTGCTGAAAATCTCTACTAAGACTTGTGCTGCCCAGTGAGCCATGAGACAAGGGGAAAGCCCCATGCTATCTCCTAGAACAGCGAATCCTTAAGTAACATGCAGTGAGAGAATTTGGGTATTAGGAATTCCAACAGGGAGTGTGGCCAACCAGAGGAGCTGAAACCTCAGGGATGCTGCCTGAGAATTTGGACGTTTTCTCATATTTTAATAAGAAACAGCAAATTTTCACACAAAAAGAAATACCAGTTGACACATGCAAGAAGCCTGTTGTTGGGTCAAAAATTCTTCCCTGGGATCTTGAGGCATCTGTTTCCCAGCATCCCCTGGAGGTCAAAGACCATTTTCCCTTCTGGTTCCTAAATCTACAAGACCATCTCAGAGCTGAAGCTAGCAGGCGCCTCTATCCAAATGGAACATTAAACATATTTTCTCTCTTGTTGTCTCCTCATGCAGCCAGTTTCCTTCTGTTGCTAGCTTGAGGGGTTATCTGTTTTTAGTCACAGCACAAGGGTGACATTTTTGCAGCCTTATCATGGAGTTATGTTCCGTGCTTTCTCTTTTATTCAAGCAAGTCTGTCTAATAGAATTATAATGCCCAAACCAATCTTACCATCCTCACACCTTATTTTATGGCTCACGAGACTGCCTAACTAGAATACTCTCTTGTCCCTGAGAAGTGATGGTTCTGTGACGAGGCTTAATTTGTGTAGGAAAAAAAAAGCACTGGAATGTTTGCTTAATTTCTCTTCTTTCTCTCTCTCAGGTTTTCTCAATCTTGGCGCTATTGACAGCTCAGGCTGCAGATTTCCTTGTGGGGGCGGGGGCTGTTCTGGGAATTGTTGATTGCTGAGCAGCACCCTAGCCTCTCACCACTGGACGCTAGTAACACCTCCAAGTTGTGACAACCAAAAAATTTCTCCAAACATTGTCAGATGTTTCCTGGAAGAAAAAACAGCCCATGGTTGAAATCATTGATCTCATTCCTCTCTCCCTTTCTTCACACATGCACCCACACACACCTCAATAGCATTTTGAAGGGACAGGTATTTTCTTAATAAAATTACCAGTTGTAGGCATAGGACTTGCATCGTTCTGTGCGTTTGACTATGGAAGAAATTCTTCTACATCTAAAAATACACGGCTTGCTGTTTCTTTAAAGACAAAACCTGGGGTTGTGTGAATTCTTAGGCCTTGCAAAAGCTTAAAACCATCTGGAGTTAACTCCCCACCCCCACCCCGGGCACAACCCCCCTCCTGCAAACCTGACATCCTTGCCCTGGAACCTGCAGATGGAAAGTGCAGGAGGGGTGGGGGGATGGGATGTGGGAATCATCTCAACTTTATAAAAATGAAAGCTTAAGAATAAATTGCTTTTAGCTCCCGAACAATCCTGGCTTCTGGATTTCAATTCAAGGCAGTAATAAAAGCTTCTTTCAATTGCTCTCCACTCGGTGTAATGGCGCAGGGTCAGAACAATAGCAGGGAGGTCCTCTGTGCAGAGAGGCTGTTTACCGATTAGTTGTACTGATGCTGAACAATGAGAAGGGTCTGGCTTCCCTTGGGGACTGGTGTGAATGGCAGTCGCCTTGCTTCTCTGGGTGGGATTTAAAAAAAAATTAATACAAATTATCCGTCTTAGTCTGTGTGACTTTCCCAGAAGTTGCACCACCATGTGGATGAACCCCCTGAACTCCAAGTAGTGGTCCTTAGGTTTTAAGTATGAAAAAATTTCTGACTCATGGAGTCAAGCAGCTTAAAGTCTTAAACACTGGAGTTCCGTGGGGATTTATCTTTGACTCTCCATTTTATTTATTTTGTATCATTTCTTTAAATGACCTATTCTAGTCTCATTGGTTTAACTATAGAGACTGTTGGTTCTCAGTTATACTGTCGTCCATCCTAACTTCTTTCTCAAGCTTTGGGTTTGTGAGCGGTTTGCTGGGTATATCCATGTAGAATCCACAAGAAATTTCAATTCAATACATTAGAAACTTGAGGGTTATGATCTTATCCTCAAGCACTGTGAACTTTTTTATTACCTTAAGTCTACTAAGAGCTCTGTCACCTCCCTAGCCATGCATTTCAGAAACATGGGGATATCTTCCTTCTCCTTCTCCCTTCTGTTCTTCCTTCTCCATCCCATTCCCCTGTTCTATATTTGATTTTTTTCCATTAAGTTCTGCTGTTTTTTCCTTCCTAACTTTTTTTTTGTTGTTGTTGTTGGTGGTGGTGGTGGTGGGGTGGGGGGTTGTTCTCGCTAAAACTGTCCTCTTTTCTTTATTTCTATCGTTACTGTCCTAGTAAGTGTCCTCAGTGTCTTTCTTCCTTCTCGCCAACCTTGCTTGTGTTAAATTTCGCCTTCTTGGAGCAGCCAGAATGAATTATCTTGAAAAGGAATCCAACTCTGATGCATCCCTCCTCACTCTAAAAACTGGTTTTCTATGGAACTGAGCCCAACACTTTTAACATGTCCCCATCCCCGTCTACTTCTCCAGCTGTGCTTGTTATAACTTGTTCTAGCAATAAGTTACCCTGTGACTTAGAAACTTAGAATATCCTTTTTCTTTTTTAAAGATTTATTTATTTGTTTATTTGACAGAGAGAGATCACAAGTAGGCAGAGAGGCAGGCAGAGAGAGAGGAAGGGAAGCAGGCTTCCCTGAGCAGAAAGTCCAATGTGGGGCTTGATCCCAGGACCCCGAGATCATGACCTGAGCCGAAGGCAGAGGCTTAACCCACTGAGCCACCCAGGCACCCCTAGAATATCCTTTTTATACATTCTATGGGTCAGGAATTCAGATAAGGCCCAGCAAGGATGGCTTTTCTCTGATCCATAACATCTGGAGATTCAGCTGGGAAGACTTAATGGCTGAAGTGGCTAGAGGCCTGGGGGCTGGAGTGATCTAAAGGCTCATCTCATATCTATGTTGGCATAACTCAGAGGTTAGGACACAACCAGATTGCCTCCATGTAGTTTGATTGGTTTATAGCATGGCGACGTCTTAGGGTTGGGCTTCTTCTTCTTCTTCTTTTTTTTTTTTTAAAGATTTTATTCATTTATTTGACAGACAGAGGTCACAAGTAGGCAGAGAGGCAGGCACAGAGAGAGAGGGGGTAGGAAGCAGGCTCCCTGCTGAGCAGAGAGCCTGATGTGGGGCTCGATCAGAAGACCCTGAGATCATGACCTGAGCCGAAGACAGAGGCTTAACCCACTGAGCCACCCAGGTGCCCCAGGGTTGGGCTTCTTATAGTATGGTTCAGGGCTCTGAGCATGAGTGTCTCACTGAAAAAGGCGGAAGCTTTGTAAATCCCACAAAATCACTTTAGGCAATTCTCTGTTTGTCAAAGCAATTACAAGCTGTGGTATAATAAATAATACTCTGGTCTTTGTCCCTGGTTCCTCTCACAGAGCTTCAAAAACCCTTCAAAACCCTCTTCTGAGGGTTCAGGGTGTCTTTTGCATCAGACTGATTGACAGAAAAACTGACCATATGATTAGAGTGCTGGAATTTTCATTTCTACCCTCTGACCTCCAGGGAGAGGAGAGGGGCTGGTGAGCTTCCTGGCTGGTGAAACACATATGTACCAGAAGTTGATGTACTCTGACTTCACAGGGACAGAAACTCCTGGGCTTGGGACCCTTGCTTAATGTACCTGTTCACCTGTCTGTTCTTTCGTATCCTTTATAATAAAATGGTGATGTCGGTTATAGCACTTTCTTGGGTTCTGTGAATTGTTCCAGTGAATTATTGAAACTTCAAGGGTTCAGGGCAACCTCTGAATTTGTAGCCAAGCCCTTTGTGGTAAAAGTGTGGTAATCCTCAGGACTTGCGGCTATAGTGTGAAAGGGAGACAGTCTCATAGCACTGAGCCCCTTAACCCATGGGGTCTGCTAAATCTGGGTAGTTAGAATTTAATTGAATTATAGGACATCCATTTGGTTTTAGAAAATTGATGTTGGAAAGCACAGCCCAACCCAGATTCAAGGTAGGGTCATGGACCTCTTGATGACAGGAGTATCAATATTCCTCTTATCATGTTCTTTTCCCAGCTATATTGAGATATAATTGACAAATTATATTATGATTTATGAAGTTTACAACATGATTACTTGATATACATATAGATTATGAAAGAATTCCTGCCATCAAGTTAATTAACACATTCATCACTTCATATATTTATTTACATCTCCCCTTTTCTTGGTGATAACACTTAAGTTCTATTCTTTTAGAAAATTTCTATTATACAATAAAGTATCATCACCGTATTATACATTAGATTTTCAGACTTTATTCATTTTCTTTTCTTCCTTTTTCCCCTTTTTTCTTCTTTTCGATGCAGGGTTTGAACTTATGACCCTGTGATCAAGACCTGAGCTGAGATCAAGAGTCAGATACTTAACTGACTGAGCCATCCAGGCATCCCAGGCCTTATTTATTTTATAATTAAATGTACATACTCTTATCAGCCTATCCCTATTTCCTCCATCCCCTAGAAGCCACCACTCTATTTCTATGAGTTCAACTTAAAGAAAAAAAAAAAGAATTCTCTATATAGGTGATACCACACAGTATTTGTCTTTTTCTGTTTGGTTTACTTCACTTGGCATGATGCCTTCCAGATTCATCCATGTTGTTGCAAATGGTAGGATTTCCTTCTTTTTCAAGGCTGAATGATATTCCTGTGTGTGTGTGTGTGTGTGTGTGTGTGTGTGTGTGAGAGAGAGAGAGAGAGAGAGAGAGATCTTACATTTTCTTTATCCATTCATCTGTTGATACACATTTAGGTTGTTTCCATCCCTTGGCTATTATGAATAATGCTGCAATGAACATTGGAGTACAGGTCTTTGAGATAGTGACTTTGTTTCCTTTTGCTATATTCCCAGAAGTGGGATTGCTGGATAATATGGTAGTTCTATTTTTAATCTCTTGAGGAACCTCCATACTGTTTTCCACTGTGGCTGTACCAGTTTACATTTCCACCAACAGTGTTCAAGGTTTCCCTTTTCTCTACCTTTTGTCCAGCATTTGCTATCTCTTGTGATTTTGATGATTGTGATCATAACAGGTATAGGTGACCTCTCTTTGTGGTTTTTCAGTTGCACTTCTCTGATATTAGTGATATTGAGCACCTTTCCATACCTGTTGGCCATTTTTATGTCTTCTTTGGAAAAATGTCTATTCAGCTCCTTTGGTCATTTTTAAATTAGATTATTTGTTTTTTCTTGTTACAGAGTTGTAGGAGTTTCAGGTGTATTTTGGATATTAACCCCTCATCAGATTGTGATTTGTAAATATTTTCTTCCATTCCATAGGTTGCTTTTGTCTTTTAACCTTTATACTAGAGTTGTATGTGACTTACCTACTATCACCATTATAACATTATGGATTTCTGATTTTAACTATTTATTTACCTTTACCAGTGAGTTTTATACTTTCATATCTTTTCATGTTAATAAATGGTGTTTTTTTGTTTCAGCTTAAAGAACTCTCTCTAATATTTCTTACAGATATTCTGCTGGTGATGAATACTTTCAGTTTTTGTTTGTCTGGCAAGCTTTATTTTTCTTTTACTTCTAAAGTGCATCTTTGCTAGATTCAGTGTTCTTGGTCGGCAGCCTTTTTTTCTTTCAGCAATTTGAATATATTATCCCACTCCCTTCTGACCTGAAAAGTTTTTGCTAAAAAATCTGCTGAGAGTCTTATGGAGGTTCTCTTCCATGTAACAACTTGCTTTCTCTTATAATTGCTTTCTCTTACTGTGTTTTAAAACCACCAAAGATCTATCCCTTTAAACTACATACTCTCTAAAGTGGAGCAACTGTAGTTTCTTACACATATTTATTAATTCACATACTCTTACAAATCCATACCTTTGCTCACTATGTGTTTTCTTTGCTAGAACATCTTTTCTATCTTTATTCACCTAATAAGTGGAAGACAAGGACCATGTCTTATTCCTCTTTATATTCCCAATAAGATATAATAAAATGCAAAAGTCAGTCATGCTTTTAAGTTTTTTGTGGTTAAATATTTTGGACTTTGTGAGTAAAATCTGATATATTACGCTGCAGATATCTCTGAAACATGTTAGTTCAGAGATTGTAACTGCATAGTATATAAGTAGGTACCATCTCTTCCTTTAACTGTGTAGATACTGTTTTTTTTTTTTTAAGATTTTATTTATTTATTTGTCAGAGAGAGTGAGCACAGGTAGAGAGGCAGGCAGAGGCAGAGGGAGAAGCAGGCTCCCTGCTGAGCAAGGAGCCCGATGTGTAGATACTGTTACTGATACTGTCCCACTGTGTAGATACTGTTAACCAGTAAGAATACCCTACCCACATCGGTCTTAACTTGACCTCATAATATTTTTTCAATACAAAATTAAAAAAATATTTTCTCAACTCCTTGGATTACTTGGATTACTTGGATTACTTGGATTACTCTTCCTTATTTTTTTTTAAAGATTTTATTTATTTATTTATTTATTTATTTATTATATTTATTTATTTATTTGTCAGAGAGAGGGAGAGAGAGAGAGCGCAAGCAGGCAGAGTGGCAGGCAGAGGCAGAGAGAGAAGCAGGCTCCCCGATGAGCAAGGAGCCCGATGTGGGACTCAATCCCAGGACCCTGGGATCATGACCTGAGCCAAAGGCAGTGGCTTAACCAACTGAGCCACCCAGGTGTCCCACTCTTACTTATTTTTTAATCAGAAAATAATCTAACATTTCTTGATTATTTGATTCTGATATCATTAACGTTCAACTCTTAAATGTATTATTGGAGGAGATGGAGTTGATAGGCAACACAAAGAAGAAAATCATAATTGACTGGGTATTACATGCCACACCATATACTTATATCATCTTTAATTCTATCGATAGTTATCTAACCTAAGTATTTTCTCCATTATACAAAGGAGCTAATTGGAATTCAAAGTGTTAAATCATTTGCTGAAGGCTCCAGAACTGGTAAATATGGTATAGCTAGGATTTAAGCACAAGCAGTTCTATTTCAAGAATTCCTTCGTCTTTCTTTGGAATATCACTATACTTCAGCACTGTGCCTCTGTATGAAAGGACTATCTCCCTTGACTCTCACATGACTGCTGGACACTGATGCCTTCATCAGGGTACATTATGACAGGAGTTTATTAAAAGGCATGTGGTTCCTTGTCTATCCATGTCCTTCCTTCTCTTGATTGCTCTGAATAGGAATTAATTTTCTGATTATTTCAGAGGCAAAAGTAGAGGTAAGCTTTACTTCCTACTCCAGATCCTAATGAGATAAAAGGTTAAGGGATTTAATGTTTACTTTCTCATCTCTTCAGATAGTGACCAGCAAGGAATTGTCCAATCAGCAGCAGCATGGACCAAGTTCAGGCTCTGTTGTTTTAGGATTCTCCAGAGAAAGACAGGGCCATTGTGCTTTCCCTTCTGAACCTCACTGAATATTATTTTGATTCTTGTTGGAAGGGCCAGGAAGAAATGAGTAGGCTGCCTTATTACATTAAATGTAATTAGTTTCAGGAGCTGCAGTATTCAGATACAAATCCTTTAAAATATGCATAGTTAAATAAATATGTATTTATATATTTTTCATAGACTAAGCTAACCCTCCCACTTCAAAAACAGTATTGTTACCTCAACTGAAGTTACTCTATTATAATTAATGGCACCAAGCAGCTTTCTATCTAAGTCTAAGAAACCAAGCAGGTTTCAATTACTTCGGGATACAATCTGGTAACTGAAGATAGAAATTCTTACCTCAAAGTGGTATTCACTAAGAATTTCCTCCCCTTGGGGATGATACAGAGGAATCCTACCAGTGTGCTTTCCTTTCCCAAAGTATGGGGCACACATATAGTAGTGTGTGTGTGTGTGTGTGTGTGTGTCCTCAGTGACTAAATATTAAAAGTACAGACATTGTACATTTAGGCACTCTCTGCTATGATGATAGAGGATCTTCTACAAATATCTGTTGGAGCACTTAACTCTTTGAATTATTACTCTCTATCTACTCATTTTCTAGATTTTAACATTTTAGAGCATGTTCATTGTAGTAGTAGTGGGTAGTAGTAATTGTTTTTGCTGTAGAAGTATTAGTATAATATAAATTATAATAATAAGAAGAACTAACTTCTTGAGAATACACTATGTTCCAGGTACTGTCCATCCATATTTATTTTGTTTGTTTATTTATTTATTTATTTATTTTGTTCTTACGACCAGCCCTTTGAAATAGATACTATAATATCCCAACATTTGAGGGAATTATAAGGATAGTAGTAATTCTAATGGACAGAAACTGAGATAGGCATAGGGGAGTATGTCTGTCGGAAATTGATCACCCACCAGTTAAAAGCACTCAGACCCACTTAGCTGAACACGTAAGCCAGGAATTCAGGTGGCCAAGTCTAGAGCTGAGAGATATAAATAAAGAAGCAGTGTGTGTACCTGAAAGAGTACGATTGTTAGAGTCAGACAAATCTTGTTTAAAGGTTTTTTTTGTTTTTTGTTTTTTTTTTAAGGCTGGGAATACAAGCAATGTGTTAAGAGACAAATATTAGAACTAACTTGTAGAATTGTTCAAGAATAGTGGTGCCTGCCATTCTAGCTGGTACTGATTGGTGGGATAAGAATTTTTAAAAGTTGTTTCTAGGAGTGAAGATGTAAGGGAATATAGGGCCAAGGGTTCAGTTGTGTTATGGGCCTTTCCATGCATGGGGTGGTAGGAAGAAGAAATGTGGATGGGACAAATGAATGATTAAAGAGGCAGAAGGAAAAGCAGAATAGGAATTTGTAATGGAAACCTAGTTCTTTGGTCATGGGTATAAAGTTTAACAAAGATATAGGTCAAGGGGATTGTTAATAATGAAGTCATCTCTGAGAGAGAGGACCATTCTGATACAATTGCGACCACAAACTTGGGAAAATTATTCTATGATTTCCCCACAGACCCAATAATATAAAAGACCAGGATCCCTACAAACTAGAGCTCAGCGAAGTTTATTGAAATGTGACGTTTGTTAGGGAGTAAACGTTAAAGAAAACTTTGGGCCCAAGTTTGTCTGGATCAAGGTCCACAGGAGTCAGTATTTCCAAAGCATGAACCCAATTGTGACAGATGCAAAAATGATAATTTTTTCCCTTTTCTTCAGAAGTTGTGAATAGCAATTGAGATCAACAGCTATTATATAACTAACATTTTGGTAAATCCCTAGTTAGATAGATATGCATTTTTAAAAAGGCATAGATTAAATGGGGGAAAGATGCCACAGATCAATAAATCAACACATTTTATAATTCCTGGGTCCTACTTTGACCAAGTGTTCAGTGAATACAAGCTCAGTTCTTCAGGGGTCCTATTTATATAACTATAGCCTAGCCATGTGAGGAGTAAAACATGATATTTTCTGTACCTTTTAGAATTAAATGGAAGTAAAGGGGCTTTTTCTTTAACAGTGGTTATATAAAACAAATATTTATGGTAATTTTTGAAAGCTTGTTTCAGGGCAAAAAATAAAGCAATTTCTAAGACAAAGGAGGTAAATGGCTAAATAAGACAGTTGAATGATTAAAATGTAGATACACGTGAATCAAAAAGCATGCTTAAATTACCCCCTGAAATCCCAATAAAAGAGGAGTATGTTATTGCCAAATAATTAACACTCTCTTTAGGTGTACTTTTTTTTTTCTATACAGGCAAATTTAAAATCTTATTGGGTCTTTTTCTTTTTCTCAGAAAAATATGTTGTCAGATAAGCCCTTATCATCCATATACAGAGTTGTCATAATTATTGATTTTTGTTTATAAACATGTCCAATGGAGTCCATGCTTGAGTTTGCAGATCTACCCATTACTTATATGGAGTGAGCAGACAGATGAAAGAGTGAAGACATGGACTTCTATAGCTCACTGAATAATAACTGTAGTTAACATTTATCGAGCATTTACTAAGTATCAGGGATGGTGTTAATGCTTTAAGATGATTGTCTGCTTCAGTTAACTCTATGAATTAAATGTGAGAAAACTGAACTATGGAGAGATTAATTTAATTTCCCAGAATCAAATAATTAAGAAGTGGGTAGCCTAAGAGTCAAAGCAGCTAGACTCTATAACCCTATTTATTTGTTTGTTTACTTATTTACTTTTTTTTAAAAAGTAAGCTCTACACCCAGCATGGAGCTCAATAAGAGGTTTGAACTCATAACCCTGAAATCAAGACCTGAGATGAGATCAAGAGTCAGATGCTCAAGCAACTGATCTATCCAGGCATCCCTAGTATCTATACTCCTAACGAACAGTTATATTCTTCATTTTCTTATCAATTTGAAGACAAATTGTGAGTTTAGGCTTTCACACTGACTGGGTGCTGGATCAGTATACACTTAACATTGAAAAAATTTTGGTATTTCTTAAATTTGCTTCTGTGATATTCTCCCTCATAGAGCTGAATTTTCTAACAGTAGAAGATATTTTTTTAAATGAGCTTACGTTATCTGTAACTGACAGCTTTGTGACATGATTTTTATTATTATTAATAATGGTGACAACAGCAACATTAAAAAACAAGATAAAAACACTTAATATGTACTGAGCATTGACATATATCAGGAGTGAAATTTGAAGAGTATCTGTGGTTTTTGCTTTTTTCTTTGGGAATTTGCTACTCTAGTTAGTCCAGATATTTAGCAAAATGCCTGTTCCTTCTCTCTCCCTCTCACTTCACATTGGCCACAAGGAAAATACATGACCCAAGCTCAAATAATCAATATTCCTCTTCTAGGCATTTGAATATTGAACAAAAAGATTGAAGGTAATTGGAGTTGTGTCTTTAAGAATTACCCTAGAAATGGTTCGTGAGTTCCCATGTCTGAGACACTCAGAACTATTTCTGATTTTCCTGTAACATAGTTACTTAACTATTTCTTAGGCTCTATAAGTTCTCCCACTCATTTCCAATAAGTTTGTGGTTATTTTATTTTTTTTATTGTTTTGTTGTTATTGCAATCCTGTAGTTAGACCTATTTGGTTGGGAGTGAAAGAATATAATTCCAGCTCAGTACTTGTGATTGGGGTTCTGATCTCAGGTTCAGAAGATAAAACTAGAGTGTGAAAAAGTTAAATGGAAAGATAGACCAAGATACATTAGATTATTACTCAGTGTCCAGAACAATGAAAAGTTTGTCATTTTATTGTACTTACAAGCTATCAGGTTAGTCTGCTATAGTGTCATGGACACTGGCTGAAGACATGAAACTCCTGGCTCAGAGAAAAATAAAGTTATTATTCCCAGTAAAAGCAGGACCAGAGCTTTATGTTTATTTGTGTTGGTCCCCCTCTTGCGATTTCCAAGGAGTGCATTACTGGACAGAATCTCTAGATTATGGGATTAACCACTTTCATAGTAAGTGGAAGCAAGTCTGGTTTTTGTTGATGGGGGGTAGTGGTGGTGTAGGAGGAAGAGACATTACCTCATCCCTCCAGGTTACTTCTGCGAACATAGCCCTGAGAAATGGTCTATATAAAGCTCTAGGTCTTGCATTCTTGACATACCCAGCAAGAATATGCAGGGATGTTCAAGGTCCATGGCAGATTTCTTCTCCCAACTCTTATTGTGCTCTAGTGCTTTTCAAATATTGGGGTGGTCATATTGATAGTCCAATAAATTACAACATAAATCTCCCATATCTCCTTCTTTTTGTGCCCCACTCTTATTTGTCAGAAGCAAATTGAATTGGAGAGAAAAGGAACAAGCTTAATTAGTAGAGGCACCATCTCTGCTTAAAAATATTTTTAGGCCTTTTCAGGCTGGTTAGTAGGCATAGACTTGGTGGATAGTAAAAGAAGCACAAGAGAGAGATCATGGCATCACATTTGTTTTGATATACTGTTAACATCTTGGTTTTGATGCCTTTGACAGAAACAATGCAGGATCCTAAATGAAAGGGATGTATGTGTACACACAGTTGTATACACATTGAAAAATAAAAGCACAATTATTACCAATGGATATTTTAATAACAGATACTTAGTGACTATCTGCTTCAGTCTGGGTACCCTGATGGATGCTATGAATGCAGGGATAAACAAGGTAGATTTGGCTTTTGGTTCAAGAGGCTTGCCATCTAGTGACAGTTTTAGAGGAAAATTCTTATTAATGGGAGACTTAAGTGAAGTTTGTGCAGTAGTTTACTGAGCAGGTCCTTTCATGTTCACTCTTTCATGTGATCCTAAAAATAATCTAGAGATGGCAGTATTATGAATCACTGTGGCCAAAAAATAATGAAACTAATTCTTAGACAAGTAAATGATTTGGCAAAGACTGTACTTCTAGCAAGTAACTGAATCAACACTCACAAAATAGTTATTAGAAATCTCATTCACTCATTCAACAAATATTTATTGACCTCTGTGTGCGAAGCACTGTGCCATGTACTGAGTGTACAAAGGGGATTGTTATTTGACCCCATATGTTCTGTAATATCATAAAACACTTCGATATCATTCTGTCAATATTGAATACTTTTCTTTCCTTTACCTGGTAAATTTTCTATCTTCTAGATTGATGATCCTCAATACAGCCTTCCATACCCTCAAATGGCCCCCGCCAATTTCTGCCTTGTGGTATGTATCACCATTAGAATGATATACTTATGTGTTTATTTCCTAGATTGTGGATTTCTAATTAGACTGGATGCTCCCTGAGGGGAGGGGCTGACTGTGTTTACTTTTGTTGCCTATGTCTTATTCAATATGTAGTAGTTTCTGACACATACTATGCATTCAACTAATTGAATGAATTTATGAATGACTTGGAAGATTATCTTAAATATGGTTTATGGTGGTTATTTAATTTTCAGGTTGTGACAGGTATTATTGAGTCTGTTTTTCAGGAGAAGAAAAGTAGATTCAGGGAGTTTAACAGAGGTCCCGTAGCTAATAATCCACAGAGCTGGGATTGGAACCTGCTCTACCCGGCATTCAAGTCAATGATTCTGACAACCTCAACGAAGATTTTATTCATGTCCTTAAGGGGATAATTTCTCATCAAGTGACTCTTTCTCCCATTTCCTTCTGCATGCAACTTGCAGATTTTCTTTCTCGCAGATCATAGCTTGATCCCCAGCTTTATATTTCCTTTTCTCCTATCTCCTGCTAAACATCCAAACAGCACACAGCAGGAGGTGATCAGGAAGGAAAAGCTGGCAAGGGGAGAATCTGTAATTAAGCAAATGAGCAATAGCAGACAGTATCCATGGGCAGCACCACCTGGACCGTCCTTCTAGCCAATGCAAATGTGACCTTCCAGAGGCCTGGGCATGGGGGTGCTAGAGGCTTTAGCTGCCACAGCAGAAATCACTTGGGGGAGAAGTCAGGAGGACTGGGGAGAGATGACTTTGTTACATGGACCACTGTTCCCCAGGCAGGCACTGCAGGCTTGGTCTTCAAAGACCTGCTGCTGTTTTGTACGTTCAGAAGCAATTTGGAAAATGCTGTCATGTCAACTTTATTTCTTTGCTCTCTAGGGGTACTCGGTGGTTACCCATAAATAATCCCCTCTGAGGCTGAAAGGTACTGTAAGGTGTTCACTGCACTGGGCTTAACTTCAAATGTATAGGAGCCAGAAATGTTAATTTATAAAGTTTATCGATTTTTTTCTAATTATAAAAGAAAGGCACACTCATTATAGAAAAACTTCAAATTACAGATAAGTATCAAGCAAATGAAAAAAAAATCTGTAATCCATGTTTTATCTTATATTTATTGCATAATTCACTCCAAGGGTTTTAGGAAATATTCTGAAGTCTGTCTCTTAAATGCTTACTAAAATATAGTGGCTTCTTAAAGGAGATGGGGCTCTTGAAGCATTAGGTATCTTAAGAAGCATTGGCACCCTGTATTATGTTTTCTTCTAACTCCATTACATAAAGTAGAATCTTGGTGAGTTAGAGTGCACTGACTACTCTTGTCAGAGTTCATGGGTTTATAAGCTTCACATTTATTCAATTTTACTCTCTCCTGGATTTACCACCAAGTCCTTTCCAGAGCTCCCTGCATATTTATACCCTTCAAATAACTGTAAAGCCAACTCTACATGAGAATGTTATTTATTTGGGGATAAGATCTGTGGAAACTCCAAACGGTCAGGAAAGAAAGTCAATGGAAGAAAGAATTGGCAAATGAATGAACAGATGTATGAACGGGTATAATGAATTCTGTTAGACACTTCAGTAGGTGTACTTTATCTTTAATTTTTTCCCCCCACAATTTACTAAACAGGTGTGGAATGCTTTTATAGTGTTCTCAAACCGGGGGTGATTTTGTATCCCAGGTGACTTTTTGTGGTATGATATCTGGCATTTTTGTTTTCACGACTAGGGGATGGGTGTGCTCCTGGCATCTAGTGGGTGAAAGAAAGCCAGGGACATTGCTAGACATCCTAATATGCACAGGGTATTCCCCCATACAGCAAGGGATTATCAAATTGTTCATTCCCCAAATGTCAAACCCTGCTTTAGCATAAATCTGGCTGCATTTCCCTGGTTTCCTATGGGAGAGTAGGAGAGCAGAGGAGACTGTCAGTGAGCCCAGTGAGTACCTGCAGGTCAAACATGGAGGATTCTTGTGTGCAGATAAGCAAGATCGTAAAAGTGACAATAAAACAATGCCATCTTTTCTATTAAGAAAAAAAAATCATCTTCTTTTCTTGGCACAGATGGTCTTAGGCCTGTAAATCTGCCAGTCTTTCAGTAATCACATGAAGAAAATGGATGATTTAAAGCAGTTATAAGGTTTATCTTGCAGAAGGAAAGTGTGGGTGTCTGAGGAAGAATAGTAAACATAAATTCCGTTTTACATCTGAGAAGCAAAGCCATTTAGAGTACAACACAGCTTCCATCTGAACTGTGGCTGAAAGGGAGGTGTGAGATATGGTCAATGATTTTAAATGATTTATGAGGATTTCTGTAAAAGAAATACAAAGGCCTGGGTAAAGCCGGGCCTTCCTGATGTGCCATAATAGAATTTTATACTGTTTTTCTCACAGTCAAATAAAGTCCCATAGTATAGATAGATTGTTACCTTGTATTAATACTTTTTAGTCTGCCTGTCAGAATGCTTTATTCAACAAGACAGATTTACATTTCACAAGGAAATGATCTCTAAAGCTCTTCCGTTAATAATTTTTCATTGAGAGAAAAGCTAGATTTCAGTCATTCCACCCATAGATTGAGAAATTTGTCCGGAGTGAGCTCTGCACGTAAAATACTTTTTTGGTATTTAAATAAGGAATAGCATTTTAATGCTGTGAAAGAGAACATAGAAAAATGACTCATCTCTTTACATAAAATTCTACTTTGGTTGTCCTTCGGTTTTCTCTCCATGAAACCAGCTGTTGATGAGGAATATCCCTAATAATTCGTATTGCTTGAGCACACAGCTGTTGGTGCAATGTGCTTGCTTGATTTGCATATATGTGCAAGGTGCCCAAACAAAGTACCTAGGGGAAAAGACTTGTAAATAGGAAGATATGCGTTTGCTTGGAACAAATTTCTTCCTTCCTCTCTTTCTACTCATTCATCAATGCTTTTACTTCCTCAACAAACCATTATGGAGCATCTACAGGGTTCCTAGTACTGTTGTAAGATCAGAGAACAGGAGGGCGAAAAGAAAAAGAATATAAACAACAACAACAAAGGGTCTATTTGTACATCCTGAGCACTGTCCAGGGTGCTGAACTGTTGGACGTGTCAAGCTTATAGGAAGGAGAATTTGTATGTAGAGAATGGCATACTGGAAAAGAACAGGATTAAAAATTGGGATCTGGGCTGTTACCCAGTATTATGGATCATCAGCTCTGTGACTTTGACTAAAATATTTAACCCTTTCAATAAGGTTATTTTCCAGATGTAAAGTTGAAGTTCAATGTGAGATTCCAAATTGAAGGAAAGGGTAGCTTCCAACAGACATTTAATTCAGTTCAATACAATAAGCAATTTATGGAGTAACTACACTGAACTAGGTACATATTGAATGTTGGTGAAAACGGATACAAAATGGAATAAATCCATGCCATTAAGGAATTAACAACAAGAAAAATAAATATATGAATTCTTGTTTGACTGTTAAGCTAAAGGAAACCTGTTATCACAACATTTGATGTAACAGAAGAAAGCTTTATGCCTAATTCAATAATGAGCATACATATGTTTATATGTTTTTTGCATATGTACAGAAGCTTATTTATTTATTTATGTATTTATTTATTTAAGAGAGCCTAAATGAGAGAGGGACAAAGGGAAATGGAGAAAATCTTAAGCAGGCTCTATGCTTAGTTCGGAGCCTGCTGTGGGGCTTAATCTCATGACTGAGATCATGACCTGAGCTGAAGTCAAGAGTTGGAGGCTCACCTGACTGAGCGACCCAGGTGCCCCAGAAGCTAATTATTTAAATAGACCTTCAGTGAACATTTTCCTCTTGCCTTTTCAGATACACTTTGTACCCTTTACCTCTCTGTTTTGTGCCATGAGAGGCTGACCTGTATACATTATATCCATGGAAAGAAGGAAGATGGAGATAGAGTTAGGGGTATTTAATCCACTGGATCCTTTCTGTGACCTGCTGCAGGCTTGTTCCCTCTTTCAACAAATGTTCTCTGCTAGCATACAATGGCTCTCTATATACAGTCCTGTCCACTTTGAGCCAAACCTCCTGTCTTTTTACCCAGTCAGTAGTAGGGGTCAAAATAGAACTCCAGGGTACTGTAGTATCTTTTATGGGTTCTGTATACTCTTTCTCACATTTTAAAATAGGCTCCTTATTAAAGTCTCCTCAAATTATCTTAATTTTGAAGTGCCATGTTTTTAGCTTGTAGACTTTCTATTTTATGTCTACTTCATATTACCTTGTAGTGCTATGTTACTTTAAACAATCATGTATTGAACATGATTGAACATACATGAACATGTATTGAACATGTGTCAGCCAATACAAGTACTATGTAAAATTTCCCTTTTAATTTTCTGATAAGAAATAATAATTTTCTCATTAGAATCTATGTAATTTGGGGTGCCTTGGTGGCTCAGTCGGTTAAGTGTCTGCCTTTGGCCCAGATCTTGATCCCAGGGTCTTGGGATCAAGCCCTGTGCTGGGCTCCCATCTCAGCAGGGATTCTCCTTCTTTCTCTCCCTCTGCCTTCTGCCCCCACTCCTGCCCTGTCTCTCACTTTCTCTCTCTAATTTTAAAAAAAAAATCTTAAAAAAAAAATCTATGCAGTTTTACCGAGGTCTACAAAGTTCATGATATTTCCATCAATTTCTGCTCACAATAAAAATGATGTTGCATTATAAGTCTATGGAAAATTTTGGGGCAGTGGAGACTGATATTGAATGGTAGGCAGGGGCCTAATTATGATTAAGATGATGGTGATCATGATGATGATGATAATACTCGTGGTGGTAATGATGATGGTAGAGGTAAAAATCTTTAAAATTGATAGAGCATATGCTGAGCTAAGTGCTACATGGTGCATCTCATTTAATTTTTAAAATGAACCTATGACATTTTCCGTATAAGTTTCCACAAATTTCTCCCTATACTTCTGCTCGTGTCTTCTTCTCCCACACGTTAGCACTACTCCACTTAACTCCTACTCTTATCAGTATCAAGTAAATTTCTGTCTGTGTCTCCTGGAAATTTTCCTCTTAGTCCCTGGACTAAGGCTTCCTCAGGCTTCAGTGAGCTGCTAGGAAGATCTTCTTGCTCTGTAGATTGGCCAGGAAACAAATTGAAACACGTTTTGAGAGAGTGGTGGTTGTATTTAAAGTAATTAAAAATTAGGGGTTCTTGGGTGGCTCAGATGGTTGGGGATCTGCCTTTGGCTAGGGTCGTGATTCCAGGGTCCTAGGATCGAGCCCCACATTGGCTCCCTGCTCCATGGGGAGTACGCTTCTCCCTCTCTCTCCCCGTTCTCTGCCCTGCTTGTGCTCTCTCACTCTCAGTGTCAAATAAAAAAAAACCAACATAATTAAAAATTAAATAAAATTAAATACCAATGGTGATATTTATATAGGTAGCTCTTTAAAAATTGATATATCACTGACATATAACGTTGTATTAGTTTTAGGTGTACAACATGATGATTTGATATGTAGGTAGCTTTTTGTTCAAAAGCTATCACTGTAAAAAATAAATGTCCTTCTAGTACTTCTAGATATGATTGGAAAGACTGAAAAAACAAACCAAAAAAAGAAAAAAGGCAAGCCATTGTACTTTACAGTATCTAACTCCATTTTTGATGTTTGAATAGAGCCATCCTTCCCATAAATATCCTTACATATTTAAGTTACAGAATATAGGCTTTGAAGTCTCAGCCAGAATGCTAATTTAATTATGTCTATCATTGCAACTGAGTAACCTTTGGTAAGTTATTGAATGTCTCTGAGCCTCAGACTTCATCCCCCAACTAAATCCTACCACTTAAGACTACTGAGAAGATGAACTAAGTCATTATGTAAAGCACTTAGCACATAACAATAGATCAAAAATAGTGCTGAAAGTTTCTATTTCCAGTATGAATTTATAATATTAGCTATCATGCAGAGGTCAAAAATTAAATAACTTTGGAAATGAACTCAGAAGACACCCCAGCTTTCCCCAGTCTCTGACTGAACTTCTCATGATTGGATTGCTTTGAATGACACAGACACATAACACAATATGAGGCAATGTATGACAGTGGTTAAGGCACCACTTCAGCATGGGACTGGTTGGGTAATCTTGGCCAGATCACTTAAGTCCTGTGCCTCATTTTTCTAATATATAAAGTAAATATCATGATAGAGCTATGGTATAGAGTTGCAGTGAAAATTAAATTAGCAAATGCATGTTTAATCTTAGAACATTGCCTAGATCTAATATCAGCTTAATTAAAAATTTTCATTTATTATTGTTATTCTTTGCCCCTTTCTTTCCCAGCTAATACAGTGAGAAAAATCATGTTAAATAAAACAAGAACACCTGCCTAAAAATACTGAGGGGAAAAAATAACACACATACCTATCAATAAGATCAGAGGCAAAGGTGGAGAATGTGTATTTAAGATTTTAAAAATATTTTTCAAGAGTCACTGAGGAAACTGAGATTGACTTTCCAAATTTAATAATAAAGTGATTATTTCATTGCCTATTGACCTGTGGTTATGAGAAAATAATTTAAATTTTCAGAATGTGAGTTATTTCATCAATATATGGAACTAACACACATCTCAGTATTAAATTAGGTAATGTGTAGGCCTGGAATATTTTTCTGTATTTCTCTACCCTACCACCACTACACTTAATCAGTTTCTTTTATTATTTAGTTCTTGCCTTACCTATTATTTTCTCCCAATGCCTTTGCTTAGCGGGGAATACCTGAGGGAGTCTGTTGGGAAGTTAAGGAACTGTAGAAAAAGCAGTAAATGTCTGTAGGCAACCCTCGACAAAAGAGGAAAAGGGGTCACTGCTTATCTTTTCCTTTCATGCCTCCAGGGAATAATTCTAAACACTCTTTAAAGGGACCTGTGGGATCATCAGGGCCAACTGGATGATATAATTTTTTCTTGGTTTCCCTCCCTCCTCTATTTTTTTTTTCTCTCTAGTCATAACTCCTGCTTCCCAAGATCACCTCCCAAATAAGCCACTTGTACACAAGCTCCTATCCCAACCTCTACTGTGGAAGCTAAGACAGAAGTCCTTAGATTCAATCAAAATACTGTAGCGGACTTGTTTGATGTACCTCATGTTCAGTATCCTCTGACATTTTGCGAAAAAGATAATCAGGAGTTACCAAATGTAGGCCTTATCTTATGTAGTGTTTTTTGTTTGCAAGATGCAAAAGCAGCTCTGGCTATCTGAAGCCCAAAGGGAGTTTATAGAAAAGAGATTGGGTGCCACAATACTAAAATTTGCATCTCAGGAAGGTCAACAGCCTGGAGAACTCTTGGAACATTAGGAGCAGAAATTTATGGGGCATCTCTTTTAAGTATCACCCTGAGGTGCCTCAGAGGCAACTGTTTCTGTCTCTAAGTCATACTTAAGAAGGGGAAACTGTCAAGCTGCAGGTCCCTGTGTCTAGCAGTAGGTTCCCTTATTTTAGCCCCCTAAGAATTCTAGAACCGCAGAAAGGCAAAATGCAAAGGTCAAGATTGTGGGCAGATATAATGCCTAACTCAGTTGTAAATCCCGCATTCCTTGTTTCTTACTTTATGACTTTCAGCCCATCTCTCTCCCTGTCCAGTGATTTCTGGAAGAGGGGTATATGCAACCAAGTTAACTTTATGTTATCTATCAGCTGTGACTTATTTTTAAAATATGGCCTGTAATTTTCTTCTTGCTGGATCACAGGTATCCTAGTCTTAACATCTTTTTCTCTGCCTCAGTAGCTATTTATGCTTGAAATCTTCTGATGTCATTTTATTTGACTACTGGAAACTCAACTGACATACCCATAATGGCTGTAGTTTGCAATTAAAAAATTACACACTACATACATACAAGTAGGGAATTGATAGCTAGGGGACAATGATGGCTGAGCACATATGTATACAGAATTCAGAAAGTTCATGAATTAATAAGTGAATGAATGAGCCCTGGTGTGTGGCACTATTGTTTGTAAGGGGATTGATGTTTGAGAAGGTCAATATTGTTGTTTATCAATTTCTCCAGCTTTTTCCAAATTCTATCCTAAAAGACCATTAGAATATAAATTATATTGTTCATTTCATCCTTAGCATTTACTGAGAGTTAAGGTGATAGCAAATTGAATAATATGAAAATGCCTTCCATAAAACCGTAATTAAGTATATTATGACTTGGTTGACTCCATGTCTTCAAAAGGAAATCCAAACAGTGGCTGTATTAATTAAAAACAAAAACAAAAACAAAACAACAACAATAAAAACCATGCAGAAAGTACCCACTTTCATTTCTTTCAACATTTACTAAACAATGACTATTCGTCAAACCTCCTCCCATGATAGTGATGTCATTGTATTCGTTATTGCCTTCCTTGAACCAACCACAGTGCATGCCATACTGAAGAAGGGCCCTTTCCTTTGCTTCTAGAATCATCCCCTGTACTATGTTTCTCTTTGTCTTCTTTATTCTTGGCTCCTATGGCCCCATACTTTCATCACATTCATTTCTTTAGATAGATTCAGAGGATGCTTCCTATTAAAAAAAAAAAAAAAGGTGGTGGATGGAGATTTATGTGCTTAAAAATATTCATTTTTTTTTTCTTCTTGTTTTTTGAATTAGCAATTAGAAAATATAGAGGAACTTGTTTTTCCCCCCAAAGCAGGACCTGGTATTAATTCTGGTTCTGAATGTGTTCATTCCTTCTGCTCTTTTTGATTAACTTACCACAGGTTTATGTCTCATTTTACCTATGCTTTCATTTACAGACTTCTCATGCCCCTTTGAAGCCAGATGGGGCATGAATCTTAAATCAATAAATAAGTAAAAAAATATGATAAATGATCACTATCTTGGTTAGTTTATACCATAAAAGTGAATTCAATAAGCTTATAAATATACGTGAATTCTGAAATAAAATTCCATCTGCTTTTGTAGGAAAAAAACACACATTAATTTTATATCGTAACATGTTATAATGTGCAAATTCAATTCAGTGATAGAAATAAAGTAAGTATCTAAATATGTGGAAGGCTCAAATTATGTTCCTGCTTCTGCCAAATTAAAAAAATTATTTTATTTTATTTTTTGCAATAATGTGCATTTAACTGAGTTAGATTTTAAAGTCCGGAACTGGCAGATTTCCCCAGAGTTGCATCAGATATTAGAATCAAGGGTTATTAACATTACAAAGAGCACCACTGTCCTACAGTGTCCCCTTTATCATTTTGAGCAGCTGCCTCAAGGCAACGCATTTAACCTTGGGAAATGTGATAGAAAATCTGGATAGTCAAAACCTGCCAGTAGATTCCCTCACCTGGGATCTACTGTAAAGCTTTATTTAGCTGCAACACGGGAAAAGGATGAAACTCTTATTATCATTTGGATGTTTATCATTTCCATTCATCCCTTCTAAATCCCTTGCAAACTGTTGCTTTTACTTATAAACAGTGATATTCCATTTACTGGTAGGACATTGTTTTCCCCACTGAGAATGTAAACAAAGGTCTCCTGAGACATATGTGGTGAATATTTTTTAAATAGGTGTCTAGATTATTTCTTTCCAGGTGTTTTAGAGTAAGACTCTAACTTTGACTTGTGTGTGTGTGTATGTGTGTGTGTGTGTGTGTGTAGAATTTTAGTTTATTTTATATTTTGGCTGAAAAAGGCTGTTGTTTACATGATTACTTGCTTCAAGTTAGAAAGCCAGTGGAAGCAGGGCTGGTTGACTAGATAATGAAGAGGCATGCTCGAAAATGACTGGTGGCATAACCATGGACATAAATCTTTAAAAAGCAAACTTGGCAAAATTTCTTGAAAGACTTAAAACCTTTTATAGCTTTGATCCAGTAATTTCAGTTCTGGGAATCTACCCTATGGAGATACTATTGTTTATGAAGAGAACAGGCTATTATTTTATGCCTTGTGCGATCATCTCTTTTGATTCTTAAAACAACTCTGTGAATTCAGTATTGCACATGAGGAAACTGAGGCACAGAGAGTTTTAACAGCTTTGGGATATCCCACAGGTAGGAAATAAAGAATCAGGTCTTCAGCCTTCAGGATCTAACTAACATCTGTGTTTAAACACAAAAATCACTGAATGTTGTGCAACATTTTATCTCCTAAAGTATTTGTTGCCATTGTATTTATGGTCATTCAAAAGTTTAAAAAATAAATAAATAAATAAAGAGAATGGTTACATAAATTATACTATGTAAAATTATATAAACAAAGTTCGTTTATTGACAGCTTTAAAAAAAATCCTAAATGTAAATGTAGCATAAAAACATATTTATTTAAGCTACAAATTGGAAAATAAAAATCAAAATGTCAATAGAGATTATATTTAAGTTGTGAAAATATGATTGAGTGTCTTTATTCTATTTTTTCTATTATAATGAGTATATTGTTACAGAGATAATAAAGATATTTTTTAACATTGATATTTTAAAAAATACCTGTCAAGGACATTGGAAACATGTTTTTATCTTTTTAAAGTTGAAAATCCTCTACTTTGATTTATAGGTCACTCTATACTTGCAAAAAAAGAGAGAAAATATTGACTTTCATCTTCATTTTCAGTTGGTATACCAAGAATCATAGGACATTCTGATACCAGGGTCAATGTACTAATCTATCTGGAAGGTTAGAGAAAGAACAAACTTTGCCTTGGATCACAGAGGCTTAGATTTACAAAAATTTCAGGTTATGTATATTTAGTGACATCTGGTGTCACAATTCATGCTAAATCTGGAGTTAAAAAAAATACTTTATTGTTTCTATTTTAAGATCATGGTTATTTGTATCCATGATCTGTTTACTCAAACAACACCATTTGAGTGTAATTGTTCACCTAAGAAAATTAAGAAAGAATGCATTATTTTGTATTTAATTCACAATAAAATTTGCAAGCTCTAGCATTTGCTCAATGAAACTGATAGAGCAACCTGATCGATTAGCCAACTTATAGTATATTTTATGGCAGTTCCATTGAAAGAAAAACTACATTTTTTTAGGCAGATGAAAATTCCTCACCTTGAGTGGTGTGTCTCTGATCCTCAAGTTTGAGGTTTAATTTAACTCTGTATATTGTCATCAGGCCCCATATTACAGATCCTGTTTTCTCACTTCCAAGCTCAGACCTTATCTCTTCTTTCTGATATGAAGAGATTTATCCACATCCACTAAAGGCTGATCTATCCTGCCCCCATCAGAAATCTTATTTTTTTTTCAGTTCTGATTCTATTTCTCCCAGTATGGATCATGTTTCTCATTATTTTGCCTGCCAAATTAAGGCTTAAGAAAGCTCAGGTTGGTTTTTCTTTTTTAGAGATCAGTGCTGTTCAATAGAACTTTCTGCAGTGGTGCAAATGTTCTAATATTCATGCTGTCCAGTATGGGTAGCCACTAGCTACATGTGGCTCTTGAACACTTGAAATGTGGCTCAAGCAATGAGGAACTGGATTTTTAATTTTATTTAATTTTAATTTGGTTAAATGAAAGTAACCTAATGTGGCTAGTGGCTACCATATTAGGTGGTACAGATTTAGTATATCTTTGTAGATTAATAAAATCCTAATTTATTATTATGTTTAGAGAGAAAATGGAGCACACTGGAACATTAATTTATTTTCGTATTCCATTGATTGTGTCCTCCTTCTTCTACGGCATTTCCATCATTTCCCCTTTCTTCTGTTCTATTGCTCTTCCCTCCTTCCCTCTCAACAAGATCTTTGACACTTGTTTAGCAGTGTGGGAATAGGAGATCTTGAGGGCATATGGAAGAAAGGGTGACAGCTGGCTCACAAAAACAAATGGAGGGAATTGAGTACGAGAGAAAGCTCAAAACTTTCCTTCTCTTTTAATCATCTCCACTTTCTAATAGGAGGAATTCTGTCCAAGGACAAAATAATATAAGTTTGACAGGAGTATCCTCTAAGGTATGTGATATTCATGAAGCCAGACCAGCTAATAAATTCTCTTCATTGTGTAAGCTAGTTTGAAATTGGTTTCTATCAACTAAAAAGTTCTCCCTAATTCAAAAGGTTAGTATGAAGATCGTTTGAATGATACATGTGAAATAGTGTGGCACTATGATTACTTAAAAGGTACTATTTTTTTTTTTCTTGAATCTCATCTGGTACCATGCATAGTGATATGTTCTTTTACTGCATCCATTCACCCAGCACATTCATGGAAATCCTGTGATTTTCATATTTTCAGAAAAGAAATATACCGTAGAGCCCATGGTGCTTCCAGAAGCTCTTCCCTCTAGTTCTCTTAAATACTCTGATAGGTGCAGGTTGTTTTTAGATTTCATTAAGTGCACCATTGATGTTTTCCTTTGGCTTGATGCCACGTGACAGGCCACAAGACCTGCTTCAGTTTGGTGGTTTTCACACTGGGCACAGCCGTTGGCATCTCTTTGCCTTCATTTCAGAGGGTCGATGCTACTGGCAAGACATCAGAAGGCGAGCAAGAGAGTAACTGGGGTTTCTTTTTAGCAGAGAAGATGCGGAAAGATAATCTCCCAGGCCATTTCTCTACCCCGACTGTATTTTAGGCAGTTCCTCCATTTCACTGATGAAAAGTCAGATTTTTTTTTTCCTTTATTTTTCTGATTCACACACCCCAGTGCATAGAGGAAAGGCTGAATTGTCCCATTTTTATTACATTACTTGCTGTTTTAGCACAATACTGCACTTGAAATTACAGCACAAAGAGACAGCTGTTACACAGAAGGCATATGCCCTGCCTGCTGGGAACAGACTCTCCAGATTCATCCCTGAGCTGTGAACTGTGAATCAACTTATTAGTCTTTTCTAGAAGGCAAACGCAAATGGAAGGACTGTCCTCTTCAGTTGTTCAGTTGACTGATGCTTGTCTCAGTAGTGATTTGGAATTGTAGGGTGGCAACCAAGAGAAACTGAAATGAGACTACTCACAGGCAAGGGTGGGATATTGGAAAGTCCCAAAAGGGTCAGGGAAACGATACAATACAAGAGGAACAGGGAATAAATGTAAAAGTCCTTCAAGTAAGTAAAAAATAAATAATCAGGATTGATGAGGGAACAGAAGGCAAGCTGAGGACAAAGCAGAAGCTGACAGCCTCTCCCCTACCACCCCATGAGATATATGTGACATTCCTCAGGCACTCCTGGCTGCCGGAAAGGAAAAACAAATAGTTAACTTGCAGAGATCACAATCCTGCAAGACAGGAGTCTCCCTCAGTTTACTTGCAAAAGCCTTAGCAATAGCTTCCAGAAGGGAATATAAATACAATTAAATGTCCTTATAATCTGCAGCCCATTGGCAGATACTTGAAGCAGGGAGAGTATAATGTTCCTCCAGGAAGTTCCCAACTATCTTCATGTTAATACCTTGCTAGAGGTAAAAACAACCTTAACCTGACAATGGCAAGGCCTCTGGTATCCTGTGTGTCTTCTTTAACATATGAAAATTCTTTGAAACCTCCCTTTTTCCTTACCTCCCCCAACCCTATAGTATATAATCAGCCACCCCTCACAACCTCAGTGCAGCAGCTCTTTCTGCCCACAGGTCCCATCCCTGTGCTTTAATAAGCCACCTATTTGCACCAAAGACCTCTCAAGAATTCCTTTTTCCTCTTCTTTATTTTTTTCTATTTTTAAAAATTATTTATTTATTTATTTACTTATTATTAACATATAATGTATTATTTGTTTCAGGGCTACAGGTCCATAAATCATTAGTCTTACACAATTCACAGCATTCACCATAGCATGTACCCTCCCCAATGTCCATCATCCAGCCACCCCCTCCCTCCCACCCTGTTCCTCTCTAGCAACCCTCAGTTTGTTTGCTGAGATTAAGAGTCTCTTATGGTTTGTCTCCCTCTCTGGTTTTGTCTTGTTTCATTTTTCCCTCCCTTCCCCTATGATCTTCTGTCTTGTTTCTTAAATTCCTCATATCAGTGAGATCATATGATACTTGTCTTTCTCTGATAGACTTATTTCACTTAGTGTAATACCCTCTAGTTTTATCCACATCGTTGCAAATGGCAACATTTCATCTTTTTGATGGCTGCATAGTATTCGTGTGTGTGTGTGTGTGTGTGTGTGTGTGTGTGTGTGTACACACATCTTCTTTGTCCGTTCATCTGTTGATGGACATCTAGGCTCTTTCCATAGTTTGGCTATTGTGGACATTGTTGCTATCAACATTACAGGTGTGTGTGCCCCTTTGGATCACTACATTTGTATCTTTAGGGTAAATACCCAGTAGTACAATTGCTGGGTCGTAGGGTAGCTCTGTTTTCAAATTTTTGAGATTAGTTGTTGGCTCCGGACCTTACCTCACAGATATCCCAAAACCACATCAGGATGCGGAGATAAAATTTATAGATATTTATATATTTGAGAAAAAGAGTGCATAAGAAAGCATCTGAACAGTGGGGAGGGGTAGAAGGAGAAGCAGACTCCCTGCTGAGCAATGAGCTAGAAATGGGGCTGTATCCTAGGGCCCCTGGGATTAGGACCTGAGCTGAAGGCAGACGCTTAACTGACTGAGCCAGCTAGGTGCCCCTGTAATGCTCAAAGTTTACTATGAACTATACAGTGCTAGGTGATTTGCTAACATAATCTTATTGACTCATCATGATAATTTCATGAAATAGGTATTATTAATCCCATTTTACATACAAATTAACTGAGGCTAAGACTTAACCATGCGAATAATGAAATGGATTCAAACCTAGGGATAACTGACCGCAAGCCTGTCACTTTAACCTGCATTGTGATGCACGATGGAAGGTAGCCCGTGTATCAGTGGAAACTAGCAAGGCTCCCAACTGGTCCTTTTTGGGCATCAAGCTCTGATCTCAGCTCCATGATCTCCATGCTTCCTATCCCGGTCTCATATCTCTTTTCTCTGTGAGCTTCACTTTTTCTTCTTTTGTTTGCTTCTAACTTCATTGTCTAATTTGAAGGAGCATTTGGATACTTGGAGTTGGAAGAGGATATTGCAAAATACTTTAAAGAGTTGGGACATGATGGATGGAAGGATGTTGGTGGTATTTGGGAAAATTGGCAAGAGCTTGATTAATTTAGCAGTGGGGAGATTGGACTATTTAAAGTGAGTAAAGAATGATAACAAAAACCAAAATATTTTAAGTTACAAATGTCTTTCCTTGGTTTACTCACTATAAATAAATATTGGTTATTTTGTGGGTGGTTAATAATTACTCAAATAATATTATTGTGCCATCTGAAATTAGTTTTCCTAAAGTATTTTTAAAGATTTTATTATGGACATGAAAAAATTATTTTATTTATTTTTAGGTTTTATTTATTTATTTAGCATAATGTGGAAAATAATCAGACTGGTGAGAAACCAAATGACATTCGGAGGAGTGGGAGAACTCAGATGGATTTTATGCCAGCAGACCCAGATCTCATGCTTAAAGTTCTGGGTTCCTGGTAACTGGGTTATAGGGTTTTTATAGGGGTCTGCAGGCAGTCAGGTTCCAAGGGCTCTGCTGACTGCTGGTGGGTGGGTTTAACCTGGGGGAGCGGGGGCTGCTTTAGGCGGGAACAGTAGTGCAGGAAGCCTGTGGCGGGAAACCTGTCCACAGAAGCAGAAGTGGCTGGTTATCTCTTGCTCCCAGTAGGGCTTCTGGTTATCTCTAGCTTACTGTTAGCAACTTCCATTTTCTGGTGCCTTCTGATCTGGGCCTGTTGTGGGTAATTTTCCTCTTCAGGCACAGGGAGAGAGAGAGAGAAAAAAAAAAAAAAAAAGAGACAGAACACAAGCAGGTGGAAGCTGTAGGCTGAAGAGGGAGAAGCAGGCACACCCCTAAACAGGGAGCCCGAGATGGGGTTCGATCCCTGCACCGCGGGATCATGACCTGAGCCCAAGACAGACATGTAACAGACTGAGGCACCCAGGCGCCCATGAAAAAAGCAATTTATTGCGGCAGTAAAGACATACCCGTGTGTGAGAGCAGCTCTGCTGGGAGTGATTCGGGGGGGAAGTGGCTCAGGATTTGTTCCTTTATTGTGATTATTTTTTGGGAAGAGGTAATTTCTTATTTTAGAAGCAAACCGTTCAGTCTTTCAATTTCTCGATCTCTGTAAGAGTAAATGTTGTCAACTTTCAGAGTGTGTTTGATTTCAGATGAATATCCTGAAGCTTTGGAATTGAAGTTAAAAAGTACTTTTGTGGACAAAAGATCTTGTTTTCCTGTTTTTAAAAAAGTTGGGGTGGAATTCACATAACATAAAATTCACCTTTCTAACCATTTTAAAGTGTACGATTCATTGGCTTTTGGTATATTTACAATGTTGTACAACCACCATTACCACTTAATTTCAGAAAATTTTCCTGTCCCCAACAAGAAACCCCATACTTATCAAGCACTCATTCTCCATTCTCCCACCCCAGCCCCTGGGAACCATTTATTTGCTTTCTGTCTCTATGAGTTTGCTTACTTAAGATTATTCATATAAATGGAATTATATAATATGCAGACTTTTGTATTTTGTTTCTTTTACTTACCATGTTTTTAGAGTTCATCTATGTTGTAGTATGTAGTTTTGTGCTTTAACGGGGTTGAGGAAGTCAAACTTTTCAACATAGATGCAGAACTAACAGCACTGATTTTCATGTAATCTTGGATATAATCAGGAGTTTTCTTATTTCTTTCATAGCACCCATGCCCATCCAAAAACACTATTTATTATATTTTTAATAAATAGAGGGAGATGCTATCATGCAAACTTAAATATTCTCCCCACTAGAATAATAAGGAGTAAAGAAATAAATATTGAATGGACACTGAAGAATAAAAGATAGGAGAAATTCAAGATAAACATATACATTGCCGCTGAGGCTAAGACTTATAATTGTAGTTTGAGCTTCCCTGAAGACAGTGGACAAGAGAGCACATACCCTGCCATCTGATGAGATCAGTGTTTATGTTGCCCGACCTAATCTGTACCAGGAGTACAATAAGTAGATGCTCATATGAGCAATGCTGAATCACTTCATGGAAAATGCCCTCAAAAGTACAAACATGTTCTTACCTCAGCTGCCACAGGTATAATTTGCCTTGACCCATCTATCTGGTTGTCCGCTGCCCACTTAAGGTTTTTCATCGGTTGAGGGATTTTTGTGATTGCTTCCCTTTGCCAGGACACTATCTCAACCCCAAACCATATCCCACACCTTCTTGGGTTGATGGGTCCCATTCTCCAGAGTTGGCTGGACTTGTGATAAGCAAGTTTTGTTTCATTCAGTTTTGTTTTGTACGTTTACTATGTAAACTGTGCTAATGAAAGAAGCTGAGAAGGTGATACTAGAATCAGTAGTGACAGGGGTTCTTGTCCAGGAACAGTTGGTATTTAGTGAGAGATAGCAACATTTAAACAAACTAGAACTGTGCATCATAGTAAGGGGCCACTGTATACACAGGGTAAGGAGTCATGGAGAGACAGGCTGTGCTCAGTAGAGAGGGCCATCTAACCTCATTCCTTTCATCTATGCCAAGTCAGAGAGAAAGGGAAAAAGCCAAAGACAAACTATCAGGTTCACTGAGGACCACCTTTTTGTTTGCTCACCAGACCTGTGACTGACTCTCTCCCCTTCTTTCCAGTCACTGGCTTTGTAGTCTGCTTTTATATAATGATCTCAGTATTCCTCATGTAGTTTAGCATGGACATCCCTTTACATTAGTCACTAACTCAGATGCTCATCTTCTCTTTAGTTTTCCTGGTGCACCTCTGCCATTTTTTTTCCATTGGAACTCTTCCTCCAGCCTGTTTTCATGTGCAGAATAATCAACATAGAGCCAGACATATTTTAGATTCCCAACAACACATTCTTTATTAAATGAGTATGTTAGCAGTTAGTGTAGTGTTTAAATGGTTGTTCTCTGGAATCGTTGGTTTCCATACCTGGCTCTACTATTTGTCAGCTACTAGTTGTTGACCTTGGCAAGTTATTTAGCTTTTCTAAGCTTCAAGGGCTTCATCTGTAAAATCAAGATAAAAATCACCTTTTTATAAGCACAGGGCTATTCTAGCATTCAATATGATTTGCACGTCAAATGCCTGGTGTATAGTAAATGCTTAATAAATATTTGCTACAACTCAACATCTATATTTGCAACTCCTCTTGAAATTCTCTGGACTATATGTTCACTCTCTTGGGACATCAGAGGCTCTTCTATGGTAAAATTCATTATATCTAAGTTTTTGGTCAGCAGGAGGATTTAATGTTTTTTCTTTAGTTAAATTTTTATTTATATTTATCTGGGATAATGGAATTCTAGCAGTGTTTCCCTTGTTATTATGAAAATATAATAAGCAAATGAAATTATATACTTATTCAACAATTACATATTGAACATTTGTTATGTGGTAGGCACAGCGTGGTTACCCAAGATACAACAGTGCATAATATAGACAAAAAAAACTTCTGCCCTCTTGGATCTTACATCCCAGTACTTACTATAGCTAACAGTGTAAAGGGCTTATTATGTGCCAGGAATTTCCCAAAGCTCTTTATAAATATCACTCCATTTATGATATCACTTATATGTGGAATCTAAAAAAAAAAAAAAAGAAAGAAAGAAAGAAAAAGAAACATTAAAAAAAGCCCAGAGTAAATGGTGGTTATCTGGGAGTGGGTGTGGGGGGGTAAGATTAGTAGTGTTTAAGGGTACAAACTTGTAACAAATACTAAAATAGCCATAAAGACTTAATGTACAGTATATTGAACATAGACAAAAATATTGTATTTTAAATATGTAATAAGGTTAATATCATTACAATGGCAACCATATTACGATGTGTAAGTGTATCGAGATAACAGGATGTGCACCTTACATGTACACAATATGACAGATTTATCCAATAAAATATGTTACCTCATTATGAAGGAGATTATATTATTCTCCCCATTTTCACAAATAGGGAAACTGAAACACAGACCAAGCATTGTGTCCAAGATCCATTGTGTTGCTGTGAGTGACAGTTGAGAATTTAACTCAGGCAGTTTGGTTCCAGGGCCATGCTTTTATGCTATTATTCTATGTACATGACTTACAGCAGTCAGATTTGCTGAAAAGGCAAATGGGGGAAAATAAGACAGCTTTTTGCTTAACTAATGTTGACCATCATCAATTTGATATCAAAGGGTAAACTAGACTAGAGAATTGAAAGAAGAAAGAAAACCCTTATAATCAACACAGTTAGAGAGTACTTGGCTTAAAAAAACAAGTTAAAAGCCATAAACATCTTGGCTCTTTCTTTAGTGCCTCTGAAAGACAGTTAAAATAAAATTCCAATAATGTTATTTTTAAAAGGGTAGAAAAGCTCTCCAGAAAGCACTAAGTACTGTGTGAGAATGGAGGGGACCATTAAGGTAACTGCCCCAGATGTCAATTTGCATCTGAGAAAAGGTTTTCAATACACAATTGTCTTCTGGAGACTTCTTCTCTACTAGGTTACATCATCTGCCTTGTGATGGGAAAAACCCTGCAAAGCTGCAAAGATAGGATTTAGCCCACAATGGAGACTCCATCTTTTATTTCCATGCAAACCTTATTAATTATCCACGGGACTCACATACAAATACACAGCAGAATGACTAGGCGGATTACATGCTTGGTATGTTTATCTTATATTTTTATTTTAAGAAAATTTTAGATAAAAACATTTTACTGAAAGACAAAGCAATCACATTTTATGACAGTTGTATTTCAACCCATTCTCCAAATTATATTCTTCCCACCTTTCCTACCAATGGAAGTCATTCCATCATTTAGAAAAAAACATTAGAAATAAGTTTTATTGTAATATGTCATGTGATGTAATTCTTTCCCCACCATTCCACACCTTTACCTTGCACCAGCCTCTCTGTGTTTATTGCATATTTATTACTCCACCCTTTTAAATGTCACGCTCAAGCCTTGCTTAATCAAGGAAAACATTCCTGACAAGTTCAGGTCCAGGTACAGTTTTTTTCTTTGAACTCTTTTTGTATGATTGTCTAGGTTTCTTAACAACCAGATGAGCAAGTCTAATGGGAAGTGTTAAAAAACATAATTCACCCGAGTAAATTTGAAGATCAAATTGGTTTTATTAAACAATTCATGAATCAGGCAGCATCCCAACTAGCAAATAGAAAAGAGCTCCTCCAAACTGCAAAAAGGGAAAGCTTTTTAAAGGTGCAAAGGGGATAGAAAAAGGAAATTATTAGCAAGGAATGCATTGTTTCAGGCAAGGTTGGTCCCCTTCCTAAGGGCAATGGAAGGGGTCCATTGGGCAGGTTATGTTCACTAGTGCCGACCAGGTAATTCCATGTTGACTGGTTAAGAAGGTTACATTCCGGGGTGCTTGGGTGGCTCAGTCAATTGGGCCGCTGCCTTTGGCTAAGGTCATGATTCCAGGGTCCTGGGATAGAGCCCTGCATCAGGCTTCTTGCTCAGCAGGGAGCCTGCTTCTTAAGGAAAAAAAAAAAAAAAAGGTTACATTCCTAGGGGGCTGAAACTGCAGTTAGGGTAGGTATTAAGTCCTGGGTTGCTGACTTCAGGTTTAGCACAACTGACTCCATTTTGGGCTCCTTGTCTCCTTTTAACAGGGGGAAAGCTGTTGTAAAGCATAGGTAAATGCAAATGTAAGGTAGGCAGCTTAGCTTATCATCAAGGAATTAAGACAAAGGCATGCAAAAATTTTCAAAAATGCACTTGATTTGGTTACACACTTGTGTCTTGGAGGCAAGTTAGAGACCAGAAAGGTAGCATGTATAAAGATGCTTCCAGGAATTGGGATGGTAGGGATTCTGGTTTCAGTCCAATTCAAAGGTAGGAAAAAAGCTAAAGAATGCAGAAAATCAAGTAATGCAGGGAACATGGAGATGGATTAACATGGATGTACATCAGTTTGTGTGTGTATATTATTCTTTTTAATTGTGCATTTTGAGAGCTGCCCTGAGCCTAGAGTTCTGTGTCTACTCTACCCTTCACCTTCATTGCAAAATGAGTAGAAAGTGTGCTTCTAAATTAACAGGCTCCAAAAATAAACTTGGCTCTGTTGGGTGACTTTGAGCAAATCACCCAACTCCTCTAATCCTGTCCTTTTATATCCAAATGAGAAAAATATGAATACTCTTACAGTTTCGCTTCAGACCCTCAAATGTTAGATGACTTCTCTCATATCAGTATTCTTTCCTTCTTGTTTTCACTTTGCCCTTGGGTCCTTTGTGAATGTACATGTGTTTAAGCAAGAAGTAAGTAAATTGTGCTATCACTTCACATATGCTTGTCTTATCCCTAGAGAGCTTGCTGAAGCTCTCTGGGGATAGAAATTATGTTCTGTTCCTTTTTTTTTTTTTCTATCTCAGGATTCTTTGTACTACACAGATACTCAATATACCTTGTTTGATGATGATTGACAAGAACAAATTCAATTGCTCTGCTTCACCTTTCTGAAAGATGCTTGCCTCCCCTGGAATGCTGCATCCATTAACTGTCCCCTCCCTTCTGTGAGTTGTGTTAAAGCTAAATTCTTAATAGCTGTCTATTTTTCAATTACTTGAATTTGATTTCTGAGAGATAGAACAGAGGATATTTTTGAGGAGTGGGGATAATGTAGAGGCCTTTATTCTGGTACATTTTTGTCTCCTAACTAATCACTAAAGCGCAAGAACAGAGCTAGATTTCAATGCCTTAAAGACTACTTTAATGCTTTTGGTTTAGCATAATGGCTTAATGAATGTCAGCATTCTACCCCATATTTTCTTTTACCTTTCTTGTAACTCAGTCTTTATTGGTTCTACTTATCTGACCACTCAGTTCGTTAAAGGTGATTTGAAAGCTCTATGTTCTCTTCACTGAAACACCACATCCTTACTATGAAAAATAATGGGAAAATATAATTGGGAAAAATAATACTCCTGGATCAGACACATTTAGCTCCAAAGCCTAGCTTGGTGATGCATCTCTCAGTAATTATTGCCCCAAACTTTAGTGGCTTAAAACAACTATTTTATTTTGCTTATGATTTTGTGAGTCTGAAATTTAAGTAGAGTCTGGCTGAGAAGTTCTTACCTGGGATCTTTCCTGCAGTTGCAGTTGGATATTGGTGGCCATAGTCATCTGAAGGCTCAACTGGGTTGGATGTCCTTGGTGGTGCACTCACATGACTGGCAGTTGATGTTGGCTGTTGGCTGGAAGCTCAGCTAGGGCTATCTAAGGAATACCTACATGTGACCTCTCCAGTGTGGCAGTCTCAGGGAAGTTGGAGCTTTTACACGGTCTCCCCAGGGTTAGAATCCGAAGAGAGCAAGGCAGAAGCTGCATGCAACCAGCCTTGGAAGTCCAATAGCATCACTTCTGTTATACTCTGTTGGTTAGAGCTGTTAAAAGAGTTCCCAGAAGAAAGAGGAGGAAACATAGACTCCACCTCAAGGTTGCATTGTAGAAAAACACGTGGAGGCATTGTTGTGACTGTCTTTGGAAAATGCAATATGCCATAGCCTGAGATGTTTATTAAGTTACTGATGCATTTTGAGCCTCGGTTTCCTCAGCCCTAAAGTGGTGATAACTTGTAGGGAATTTTATGACAATCTGATCGATAGGTGAATGTTTGCTAAACACTTTTCTCTGAAAAGTTTGACCACATTACAATTATTTGGGATCACAAAATCCAGTTTATTTGCAGAAACTTTGGACCTTTAGGCATGTCCATGGATGCATGTCTCTGAAAGATAATTCTGGGACTCTATCTGCATTTTCATATAGAAAGGGCTTTCAATTCCATTGTGACTGTAATATATCCAAACACTTCAGTTCTCTAATGGAACATTCCCTAACAGACTGTCATATCTAGTGTAGTTAACGGTCCAAATTTAATTATTATTCAAGCAGTGAGACCTAATATTCATTTTCTTGCAAAGAACTTGGCTTTGGTACTATTGGTATGTGCCAGGCAATAGGTTATTACTGAAATAGGAAGGGAGACCTGACTGCCATCCTGGTTCCAGGATGGAGCATTTTGGGATCATGATTGTTGGATTCATTTCCAGTGTTGAAGTTCAAGCTGACCAAGCCCAGGAACTGTGCTTCCAGAAAATGAGCTCCCCACTCCCATTTCTATCCCAATTAGCAACCCATAGAGCCAACTCTCTCCTTCAGTTATAATTAAGAGGAAAGCAAACAGTACAAATTTGCAATGATCTTTTATGTCATATTTATTTTCTTATGAATTATTCAATGGCTTACCATCCAAATTTAGTTAACATACCTGCTAATTTGAAGGTGGGAAGGACTCAGACCTTCACATCCATTTATTTAATGGGCATGCCTAGCTGAAAATAAAAAGTTCTCCATGTAAAGGTTCTCTACTGTTATTGCAGTGTGTAGTAGGACAGGATCACTATATGTAATACTCATAAATGTCCAGTTATGCTAAGAATGTAAAGGGAGAGGCCTGAATAAGAGAAAAGTATGTTTGGAAAGACATAGTGTATGGGTCAATTTTTAAACAAATCATGAAAATACAGAGATATTTAGGAAAATCTTAGCTTATCAAGCAACTAAACTCTAGGACCTCCATTTACAAAACAGTGGCAGGATTTATCTGCCTGAATTGGTTCACTTTGTAAGCAATGTTTGCTTCCAGAAATTAAAGAGACTTAGGTGATGCCATCACACTGTGCCCAGTTTTCTGTTGTTTTACACAAGCAGTGCAAGAGTGTGCGTGAAAAGATCAAAAGAAAGATGCATAGATTTTACAGTAAAAAAGAAAAAGAAAAGGTTCTTTGCACATAGCACTAACTTTCTCATGAGATGTTTGGTAGAAAGCTTGAAAATTAAAATGAAATGAAAGGCATATTAATAAAAGGGCTGGCTCCAGTCTTGTGCATATGTATGCGCAACATTGCATTCTTGTGGCACAGATCTAAAATGTCTTTTAGATCTTTTGGATATTTAACAGGATAGAACTGATCTCTTACCCTAGTTGGATTACATGCCTCCTGGGAATACAGATTCCCAAATGGAAAGTTTAGAAATGCTCTCTAGACCTAGACTGTTTTTTGTAAACCTGAATCATTTTTTACAAATTGGGCTCTGTGCCATAGGATGCATCAGTCCTGACAATCTGAGTTCAGAGGAAGAAACAAGCCCAAGAACTGGCATACTTTATTTTTCCTAAAACCCAAAATCTTAAATTTAAATCACTGCGAATGAGTGTTTGGGAATATTTCCCAGCTGTTTAGTTTCAAGACAGAAAGGAAATGCAGTTTATGGGCAAAAAAAGTGAAGAAGTCATTTAAAATTCTGCTTCATCATAAATCATGTCTCTGGGTCTTAAATGTGTAAGGATATGTTACATATTTAATATCTCTGATGTGTAACATTAAGATAGAGTAGTATGTTGCAATCCAAATCATCTTGGACCACAATATCGCAAGAATAGTAATACAATTTCATGTTTTTCTCATTTGTTAAGATGTTGTCATACTTACTTGAATGGCTTTTGTGCCAACTACTGTGCTAGGTGGTTTAATTATGTTATCTCATTTAATCTTTGCAATACTGTAATAGCTATTTGTTAGAGCTGGCAATTCGGTACGCTAAATTCTAAAGCGTAAACTCCAAAATAGTAATTTCAAATTTACTTTTCTTCCTAGCTTAGTGACACATTACACTTAATTACATTGTTAGGCTTATCTTAAAATTGTATTTCCTTTCCATGGAAACTATCTAAACAGGCCCTTCCAGTTCTACCTCATGAGCTGCCCATGCAAAGTTTTATTTGTTGACTTGATGAAATTGTAAGCATATGAAAGCCTTGGCTAAAACCGGTCCTATGTGAATTGAGGGAAACATGAAATGCAAAGCTTTCCAAAGAAGCATAATCAATTTCAGAGGCAATTAATACAATTGGGCAAGAAATTAGCCTGGAAAGATTTAGCAATACCAAAACAAAAATAGCTCTGAGCACCTTCATTGTGCTAGCAACATCAAGTCTATTATTATTAATTTTCATGGAATCCTTGAAAATTAGTCATTGTTATTCTTATTATATAGATTAAAAAAATGGCCTAGAGGGATCAAGAACTTTGTTCAAGGTCACACAATCAGTGATAAATTTAATTAGCAGTATATAGCTTCAAGGATTCTTTACTATCTCTTGTGCTTGGTTATCAATGGGAACTCTCACTTTGAGCATAGAGATAATCTAGTCTTAATATTTGACATAATATATTTCAAAACGTTGAGATAGACTGAGAATGAAAAAATCAATCCAATTGATCAAGACTGTTGAATGTGAAAATGGTAAAACGAAAATCCAGTGGTATTACAACTGGTTCCATTAAGGGAGGTAAAGATTCAGGAGAGATTAAAATAGTAATTTGGCAGTTGTATCATCAACACAGATGAAATCTCGTCTCCGTGTAACTTTATGCCTTGCATTATTTGATTTGCCATCTATTTTGATTAAATTATACCAAATAATTGCCAAATCTTCTCTTCATTGTATCTTGCACAGACAGCTGAAAGGGTAACATTGGACTAGAAAAGCACTGAAGATAAATGATTAGATTTGTTTTTTTTTCCCTTGTCCATGAAGCAATCTAGTTAACTGTGTAGAACATTTTTGCTTCTATGATCACTGAGTTAGTGTCAGAGCAGGCGCTAAAAGTAGAATACAGACACCTGTAGGAGGTGTGCACTTAATTTACGTGTATGAAGCATTCAGTGTAATGAAAAGGTGTTAAGTTGCAGGTACTAGAACTGAGCAGGACAGCTACCTATTTGCATTGCCTTTTAAAACACATTGGGCATAGGATGCCATGTGTTACCATTTTTTTTTAGCATCCTGAGGGATGTTGTCCAACAATGTGTCTTAATTTGAATTTCCCTAGAAGCAGACCTAAGACAAGATGTAGCACCTGGGACGTGATTCCAGAAGGTGCTAGAAGGGGAGGGCAAAGGTAAGACAGGAAAGAAAGGCAGAAAATATAGGGAGCATGAATCAGATGATTACTTCTGTGAGCCCTGGTGTCAGTCCCACTAAGGAACTCTGGGTGACATTGCTGAGTATTTCTGAGTTGTTCTGCCCAAGAGATGAAGATATTGTGTCATTAATCCACCAGCTCCTCCTGTCCGTCATTCACTGAGGGCTGTTTCTCATGCTGTTAAATACTTAGCACTGATGGCTTGCCCTTTGCGGGATGAGAATGCTCGGATAATGGGAGAAACCTTTAGGCAGAGCGCTGCCTGTGTTTGCCATCAAATGCCGTTGGTGAGTACAGAGCTTAGAAGTGAGAGCCAAGCGTTTAGGAATGGACCACCAACTGTACCTGCTCCACAAAGATAATAATGTCAGGCAGGCTTTTATTTGTCACACTTCAAAATTGTCTAAGCACCTACTTACCTTCTCTGCCCGGTGAACTGAATTAGGTGCTGAGACGTGTAAAAACAAAGAACAAACCTCCTCTACCTATGAGGATTCACCATCTTTAATAGTCCAAAGCTCACCTAACATGGTTTCTCGTGTTTTCTTCAGTCCTCTGTCGTGTCACCGGAATTAGGCCGAACCAGAGAAATGGGAGCGTGGAATTTTAGGCACTGTCACTGTGACAGGTCACCACATGCCTTCTTGAATCAAGGGTGGAGACCTGTGCTCTAAGCCCTATGTTCACTGCTACTTTGCCTTTCCTTAAACTTTCCTTAAACACTACATTACACTCTTATCTTTCTCTTCTTCTCTAAAAAAAAAAAAAAAAAAAGGAAACTACATTCAGGGAAACATTTTTTCCCTGACTCTAAACTCCTATGAAATTATTGCCCCCTTGTTGACATTTCACTGTTACATCCACATACCCAAAAGAATAATTATGAAAATATAATGTGAAAAAAAGAGAAACATCATCATTTTAATTGGTGAGGATTAATCAAATCATAAAACCACTACATATTAACCTCAATGAACTGTTTCAGACTCTCACCTCCAAAGTTGATATAAAGGTAACCTGAGCTCTCCTGTGAGGGCTATTCATATCCATTAATTGTTACAATACAAGATACGCTGGGTCTCAGCTGGTTGCCATTTCTTCTGTATTTGAAATGTGCTTCTCAGCAGAGATCGGAGGACACCATTGGGACTCATTTGAGTCTGACTTTCACATTAATTTTGCTGTGCTGTGAAGAGCAAAGACAAAATCAATGTCCATCAGTGATGATTCAAGGTAAAATATCTAGTGATATTGAATACCAATGGCAGCACCAGGCATAAAATTTACTTAAGGTTTGTTGAGTTGACAGCCATTTATTCTAGTCCTGATTCATTTTTCATGCTGCACATATTTTTTTTTAGGAAAATAAAACAATTATAAGGAAAAAAATAAATTCTACTTACTAACTCAATTTGCCAAAAACCAGATCTATTTCAGAATGGTAGAGAAGAATTAAAGTGGTAGGATTTTAGAAACCTAACTAAGAATAATATCTTTCCCACCGGTAGAAGCAAAATATTTCACAGTGCACGTTGATACAAAGCCACGTGGCTCAATTAAATTTTCATAATGAAGGCTCTTTGTAACTCGTGACTGAACTTGAAAAAAAGAAAAGCCTAGAGCTATTTTTGGGGCCTGAATAAATATTCTTAAGCTGAACACATGCTCATGGCAAAAGAGCAATAATACATTTGGGTTTAAAAGTTTCTTTCCCCTGTTCTGTTGAAATCCATACAGACTCTCAATGCTATGTAATGCTTTTGAAGAAATTACAAACAAAAAATAAGTAATAACAAGAAAATATTAAAACCTTATTTATTTTTATCATGATTGAAGCTCTAATGTAGGTTGTCTATACAGTATCTAACTTTTTGGTTAAAGTATGATAGAAGCAGGGATGCAGAGGGGAGGAGGTCCCTAGCTTGGACCACAGGCCCTGTGCCCGATATCCTTTCCCACCAAATGAAGTTGATGGTGCTAGGTAGGTACATGCATCATTTCTGTTATTTCTCTCTGAACTGTTGTTTGTACATTGAACGCTGTAGAACAGAAAAGAAAAAAAAAATCAGATATGAGGCTTTTTTGGGGGGGGGGTCTTTCTGATAGTAGCCATTTGAGTAGTCTGTTTTTCCGCTGCGTATTTTGTCATAGTATACTCAGTACTTGGCACTTATATGAGACTTTTCTTCCAAGTAGTATCTTCTAAGAATTATCTTCCATTTTTCCTCTTCTCTTTCACATGAGAACTTTAGGATATAGCCCTGAGGGATACTCACTGCTTTGTTTGTTCAGGTTTCCAGTGCTGGGAGGCCAAGGACCATGAGCTGAATCAGATAAGAGTTTTATCCTTCCCACTTTGCTCCCTCTTTCAAAGCCTGAGGTCTGAGGTTTGGGGATTCTGTTCTAACTCATGATCAATACATGCGTGTCCCACAGCAGATCTAAGCCTTTGGTGGAGCCATTTTCCCTCCAGAGCGAAGGATACACGGGGCTATAGAACCTATATATTAGATAGATCCACAGTCCCTGGAATAAGACTATAGCAGCGGGGGATGGGAAGGGTCTAGTCTGCTAGGCAGAGTGTAGTATTTAGGCAGTCGGCACACGAGGGTGTATGCTCAGTGGATAGAGTGACAAATGAAATAATATGCTGCCTACAAGGAGTTCACAATATTGTAAAGAAAACAATCAGATCTAAAACAACTACAGCTTTACCATAGTAGTAAAGTAGGGGAGACCTCACTTTGTGGAATGGAGGAGGTATTGGAGATAGGGCAGGAAATGGCAGGATACTCTCACATGGCTGCCTTTAAGAACAGACCTGTAGCCTCTATCCACCTTTGAGAAAATTAGGATCCAAGGACTGAAGTCATTGCTTAGCAGATTCCTCTCTTCCTAGGTAGGGGAAGGGTGAGGGCTTAAAGGTGTGAGATGAACAACCTATATTCTATTAAGAAGTTTTATTCTGTGTACTACGAATCCAATGTATTTGGTTTGCAATAAATGCGTTCTTATCTTCTGTGCTTTATTGCCAGTTAGGGCACCGGCCAAGTTTATTTTTATCATTTGATTTTCATGCCTAGCATAGCACCTGGAACAAAGGGTAGGGTGTACAATCATGTGTTGACTGAATAAATTTGAGCCAAGAGGACACAGCCTATGTCTGGGAATTTATATCCCAGTTTTGTTGCTAATTGTTCTCATAACCTCGCTAGTCTGCTTCGGCAGCCTCAGTTTTTTTTTTTTTTTTAAGATTTCATTTATTTGACAGCGAGAAATCAGAGCTAGGCAGAGAGGCAGACAGAGAGAGGGGGAAGCAGGCTCCCGCTGAGCAGAGAGCCCGATGTGGGGCTCGATCCCAGGACCCTGAGATCATGACCTGAGCCGAAGGCAGAGGCTTAAACCACTGAGCCACCCAGGCGCCCGCCTCAGTTTTCATTATGTGTATAATGAGGGGGCCCTACTGGGTACCCCAAGTAGAATCACTACTCAAAATATTTTTGCCTTGGTTTTGCCTGTTCTTGGAGCTCAGTGTAAATACAGTATGTACTCCTTTGGTTCTGACTTTCTTTCTCAAAATAAAATTTTTGAGATTCATCTGTGTTGCTGTTATATTGATGGTTTGATATTTTTTAAATCGCAGAACAATGTCTTATTCTGTATTAATAAATCACAACAGATCACCTTGTGTGAATCTACCATCCACACAATGTATGAATCACTGTGCGAATCAATAAGTAATTCATACATTGTATACTCATGTATGAATGAGTATGCCATATTCCTCTTGAACATTTGGGTTGCTTCCACTTCTCAGCTATTAGAAACAAAACTATTCTGAATATTTCTGTGCAAGTCATTAAATGCCTCCTCAATTTTATCTGACCTCTAAAAATTTGGTCAGTTGGATATTGGGCATATTTACCCCCACCCCCATTACCATACAAAAACCCAGACAATGTCTTTTCCTTTTTCTAGGTTTGTCCAGATAAAATTAGGATACATGGACACTCCATCAATTAAACAAGTGGACGTGATTACTTTTCACTCAAGAGACATATTTTACAAGAGAAGCACTGCATGTGTTCAACAAAGATAAGCTCTTTCCTGTGACTGGTTCCATTGAGTCCCCAGTCTGATAGCTCTATCTTCTTGTCAGTGTTGCCGGTTATTGATGGCTTGTGTTTGACCTTCTTGCAAAAGCCACAAGTAAGCTCAGTGGCTGGTGTCTGATGGGCACATGACACCAGTTTCTTTGTTAGAATCTTACTACAGAGTAGAAAAACCATGTCGCCAGAAAGGACCGCTGGCCATGTACTCATAAATCAGTCTAGGTGTAAAATGCAGTTGTTCCTCCAATAAATATCAAGAAAAGAAGGAGTGGAAAACTAGGCTATTGGCTAGAACTCAAATGACTGGTAAGCTTTGAGGAAGGCGTATGTCTGAACTATTGATTGGTATAACAAGAGGACAGGTAATTGGAATTTATCTATTCTAGCCTGTAGGCTAGAATAACCATTGTAGATTAACAATACTCACTTTTTTTTTTCTTGAGGTAATTCTCGAATTCATCTTCCACATTAGGAACTCATTCCTGTCGTTGATTATAAAGAAATTTGTTGGGAAAATGTAAAGAGCAGGGTGGATGTGTCATCCTAAATTCTTTACACATATAAGTGTTTAGCATATATATCCATAAATTCCCTGCACCACACATAAATACACATACATACATTTAAAATTTGCCAAGCGTCTGAACACACCTGTGAACTACCACAGTGGAGTGATCAACAGGATTGCTGGAGTCTTTCCAAGTCTAAAATTTCTCAACGGAAACATTCAGTTTACTTTTGATCTTTTATCTCCTTCTTTGTTTCTTGGATGTCCATTCATTACGCCATGCGAAGTCAAACCCATGTAGCTGACTTCCGTTAGTGTGTCTAGACAGGTGTCTCTCTTCTTACTGAAGAATAGGTTTCTGTAAAGTAGAAACCTGGCCACAGGAGGGCATGAAGGGGTAGTATAAGCTGTGGTGCTTACGTGTTATTACTCTCATTCTCCCCATCACCTTCCCTCACCTGGGCCCACGTCTTTCCAAGGCTGTGGAATTGGAGCAGTCATCGTCCGTGAAAAGCACAAGCTCCAAGTGGAGACCAGTATTGCCAAGACAAATTTCCCAGACTCCATTTAGAAAAACAGAAAATGACATTGTTAATTGGGGAATGGATATCTGGAGAGTTGTGCCAATATGCCCTTATCTAACTGGCCTTTCAAAATTGAATGCACTCGCCGAAACCGCTGGATCAGATATTGTCACTCTTCATGTTCTGAGGGAGATAATTTCAGGACTTTCCAGTTAGTCTCTGTTCAACTCAAATTATATCGAATTTAAAAGAAGGTGAAACCAACCACGATAGTTTCATTCCACTTCGTGGGGAGAGATATCCGAACCCCATTATGATGATCTACTTTATTTTTCATCTAGAAATTTTCATCAGACTCAGTGAGGAGTTAATCAGCTCACCGACAAAGCAGTTAGTTCCTGCAAGTCTCTAAGATGAAAGGTGCTATAAAAACGTATAATGATAATAATTAGAATCATGGTATTAATGATAGTGGAATTAACACTTTGACCTTCATCTTCTTCCACAGGTAAAAACATCAAAATCTGAGCATCATCCCTGAAAGGATAGCTGAAAAAAGGCTTTTCTACAACTTGTCCTTCTCAAAAGCAATTAATTTCCACATAAGAAAGTGTTATTAGAATTCACAATAGTTTTAAAATATAATACTAATTTGCAGGAATATTCTGGCCAATGATTCAAAATAACTTTTGAAACTTAGCAATGACATCATCCTCCTTACAATTCCACAGAGATAGGTGGCAAATAGTAAGCACTTCATTTGAGTTTTCTCAATGAATAAATGGACAAACAATGAGGTAAGTATTGAATACTTACTACATTATGGTTTTTAAATGCCTAAAATGTTTGCTCTTAGCATACTTATTATGGAAAATTTTAAAGATAAATATTAAAATATATTATGAAACAAAATTAATTATAACTTAATCCCACTATTAGAAGACAACAGTGACATGGCATGATGAACATTTCCTTCTAGTCCTGTTTTGGTGAGCATATTAAAAATAGTAATAATAATAATAATAGTGATTTAAACTCAGTGCATAATTTGTATACTACTTATTCTAGTTAACCAGTTTTCAGTTGTTAGCTTAGATCTTTGGATTGCAAAGACAAAGCTGTTTTAGTTCCTTTAAGGGAAATAAACCAGCCAACAAAAAACACAGGAGGCTGCTCATTCCTGAACCGCCATTCTGACCTCTATTTGGAACTGAGAACTGTTAGAGGTGGCGGTAGCTCTGGTCAGTTTTTCGCTGTTTCTTTTGACTTTGTTTTATGGTCTCTCTCCTTCCTTCTGTAAATCACTCTTTCCTTCATCACCTGGCTCATCCTTGCTGTGGTCTCTAGAAGAAGCTCCAGAAGAAGCCAGTTTAGTCTGGCATAATTATTTACCATTGCTTTAATCGAGTAAGGGAGGTATCAGTTGTGTGTTACTTCTTAGCTGGTTCATGACGATCCCTGCCTCTCCCCTGCCCCGCCAGCCCTGCTCGGATCAGGCTCCATCTCTAGTTTGTTCAGGTGTGTACAACAGCCTCAGCTGATTTCACTTAAGTTGGCATTTTTGGTCAAATCACTTTCTACTGAAAGGACAAGTTGAATAGATATATATGCCCAACATACACCATTTACCATGTCAGTGTAAACTTTATTAACATTCATTCATTCAATGGATGTTTATTTTCTATTTTTATAATAAATATAATGATATATTAATATAATATAAATATATAAATATTAATATTATATAAACATACCATTATATTTTATTAATGTATTATTAATTGTTAATGATATAGTAATAAATACATCATTAATGTTTTGTTATATAATTATATAATTATTAATGATACATTAACAAACATATCATTAATATTTTATTAATTAATTCATCAATATAAATATTAATATTATATAAATATATAAATGTAAATATATTTAAATTTATTTTATATTTATATTTTTACCATGTGCCAACACTGCTGAGGATACATTAATAAACTAGACAAGAATCCTCTTTCTGGGCCTGAGATTCTATTGGGCAGAGATCAAGAGCAAACAGAATGAATGAATAAATGAATGAATGAATAACAGTGTGTTAGATGGTAATGAGTGCCAATGAGAAAAATAAAGTAGGGAAAGACATTATGGAGGAAAAAGAAAAGAGGGAATGGGAGTGTCTGTTGGTGGTAAAAGAGGAAGGGTTGTTTGTTTTTGGTTTTTCATTGGCCAGAGAAGTGCTTTATGAGATGAAACTTGACTCAAGGTCTGAAGAATGTAAAGGAATAAGCCCTATAATTTAAACTATATTTTTATTGCTTTTGTTAAATAACCATTGCAACAATTATTAAAATTCCTTAAAAACAGTGTTCCAGGGACCATTCCATTTTGTGGTGCAAAGTGACCAAAATGACCAAGCATTTTGTGCCCATTTCTGAGTCCTTTTTGATGGCTGAGTGGTATTCCATTGTATATATGTACCACATCTTCTTTATACATTCATCAGTTGATGGACATATGGGCTCTTTCCATATTTTGGCTATTGTGGACATTGCTGCTTTAAATATTGAGGTACAGGTGCCCGTTCAAATCACTATGTTTGTGTCCTTTGGATAATACCTAGTAGCGCAACTGCTGGGTTATAGGGTAGTTCTATTTTTAATTTTTTGAGGAACCTCCATACTGTTTTCCAGAGTGGCTGCACCAGTTTGCATTCCCACCAACAGTGCAAGAGAGTACCCCCCCCTTTTTTTTTTACAACCTCCCCAACACCTGTTATTTCCTGAGTTGTTAATTTTAGTCATTCTGACGGGTGTGAGGTGGTATCTCACTGTGGTCTTGATTTGAATTTTCCTGATGCTGAGTGATGCTGAGCATCTTTTCATGTGTCTGTTAGCTATCTGGATGTCTTCTGGAGCCCTGTTCTTAAATGCTATCACTGCTCTTCCAATGACATGCTAATTTAAAAAAATCAAATAAACTCACAACTGTACAAAGAAGAAAGATAAAAGCAACAGAAATTCCCTATCTAGGGTGTGCAAAAAATGATTCATTTTGATTACTGTTTTAGTTGGGTACCTTTCTATGTTTCTTAATGCAAATCAATGATTGCAAACATTTCACCCAAATAAAACAGTACATACAATGTACTGCCTTTCTACTCAGATATATATTATAGGCCTATTTCCAAGTCAGTAAATATAGATCTATGCCATTATTTTTACTGAATTTTGAACATTTCATCTTATGGATACATTGCTATTTAGTTAGGCCATTTTTCAATTTTTGAACATTTTATTTATGGAAATCAGTCTACAGTAATATCTACCCTCACTCTCTCTAGCCATTCCTAACAGCTGATGTGAATTCCCAGAAGATCAATATGGCCCTTTAGCAATTAGTACCCATTATGAAGATGACTTGAAGGAAAAGACAACGATTATAGGAATAGAAGTCACTTAGGACTTCGATAACCAATGTTTTAGGAATTTTTTCATTCAAGACATAAAAGTTGATTTTCCTTAGTCTTCCATTTATAGAATATATTGACTCCAGTTTTGGGGTTTGGGAAAGTCCATTTATGGTAGGATATTAAAACAGAATTGAGCTTCCTCTGGGAAGCATTCCAGGCTATCCCTGTTAAGGAAGGTACCCTATTTCTGAACACCTATAGCTGTCTAGCCTTACTACTGCCTATTTTCATACTTACCATGCTTTATTTTAGTATTGCTCCACTAGTCTATTTTTTCCACCAGATGAAAAATCATTAAATGAAAAACACGTCGTCTTAATATCTGGGTCTCCAGCACAAAGCTCACTATTTCTGGTATCTAATATGTACTTTAAGAATGTCTTAGAGGGGCGCCTGGGTAGCTCAGTGGTTTAGGCCTCTGCCTTCGGCTCAGGTCATGATCTCAGGGTCCTGGGATCGAGCCCCGCATCGGGCTCTCTGCGCGGCAGGAGCCTGCTTCCCCCTCTCTTTGTCTGCCTCTCTGCCTAGCTCTGATTTCTCTCTGTCAAATAAAAAAAAAAAAAAAAAAAAAGAATGTCTTAGAAAAGAAAGGAAGACTTCAAGGGAAGGTGAAGAACAGCTTAGATTAATTATTAGAGATGGGCAATGGGCTGAAAGTGAAGGGTGAAAGAAAGAGCAAAAATCAAGGAGAGGGGAGAAAAAAGCTGAAAGACAAAATACGTGAATAAAAATGTTGGTATTGTTGAATGAACAATATTGTTTCAGTTAAATGTATTAATATCATTTGAGAAGAACAAAATATTTATGCCAGGGACAGTATATTCACTTACTAAATCACAAACAGTATTTAAAAAATTCTACTCTGTATATTTTATAGAATTTATTAGAAAGACTGTTGTCGATGGCTGTAAATTCAGTTTCTTGATACCATAGGTATATATAATGGACTTAAAATATTTATTGAGGTTCTACTCTGTGCATGGTAATACATTAGATAGTGGACATTTGGATGTGAACAATTCAAGCCCTGCTCCCAAGAAGGACACAGTGGAATAGGATATTCAGAGTATAGTGTGATAAGTAGCATTATAGAAATGTTTATTATGCAAACCGTGTGTTGTGCAGGAATCTCAGAGGAGATCCTTCAGGCGTGCTCCAGAAGCTTTAGGGAGGAAATGACATCTTGGCAGAGTGGTAATAGAGTTTGTAGAGAAAGGGTAAAGAAAAGGAGTTGAGCCTGAAGAGGGAGGCAGATGCCAGATTATGAAAGATTTCAAGATTGGGCTTTACCCTGTAGATCATGAGGAGCCAGAGGAGAGATGACTGAATTGCTTGGAGCCTCATAGGCTTCCTAGGGACTGGTAATTATAGGAAAGGCAAAGAAAAACTTGACAAAGCAGCTACTTCTTTATGCTAAATGGCAAGTCTTTGGGGGCAAGTGAGTCTTAGTGGAAAAAGAATGAGATGCCCAGACCTTGAATGTCTCTCATCAACTCAGATAGACATCTTTGGGATTCTACAAATAATAGGGTCTACAAGTATTAGTGGTTCCTCCCAGGTCAAAACTGGGTAAGTGAGCCAGGCTGGACTTTGGGGCAAGTTTTATGAAATCACCACTATTAGTGCTGAAGGAGATTTAGACTTCCCCGTGCAATTCCTCTGTAAGACTCCTCTATAAACAGGCCAGGGAGTGTTTTACACAGGGAGAGTCTTCTTACACAGGCAACTCAGCTGCTTTTAAAAGAGTACATCTCAATATAAGGTCTTTTTAGATGGAGCTAAAGTTCTGTCCAATCTAATTGTCACACTTACTGGTCCTACTTCTTTCCTCCCAGTCGCCACAGATCATAATGCATTTTATTTTCCAGGGTAAGTATCACGAGGCCCTTCAATCTAATGCTATTCCCTGGTTTAATATCTGCCTTCTGCCTTTGTTTCTATAACCTTACCTCTGACCTTCCTCTGATTGTGTCCTGTTTTGGTCATGTGCCTTTTAAATTGTGGGATCCAGAGTTGGAGTCCGAGATCAAGATTCTCACCATTGTTGGCATGAAAGCGAGACATCTATAACCCTTAGGAGTTAAGAAGGAAAAATAAGACACTACTATATTTGCATGTGGGATATAGATCTAGGAAGAGAACTTTTCAGAGGCAATTTCCTGTGCAGTATTAGCATTTGTTCAATTCTGACCTTTGAGCTATAGGCAATGAGAGGCAGCTTTTATAAGTTTTTCTTTCCTAATGCTGATTTTCCAGGCATGAAGGTGCCAGCAGGGGCTGGCAAATAACAGAGCCAAGCTTTTCTCCTATTCCCTTCACCTCCTGGACATCTCATGAAGCACTCTCTTGTTTGATCAATTCTTTCCCACCTAGTAAGGAAGAAGCCTACAGGGCCTGCCTTAGCAAGACTTCCCAGAGGCTCCAAATGAATATTGAGTGGCTCCCTACAAACTCGCCAGTCTGGTGAAATTTAACAGGAGTCAAAAAGTTCTGAGATGGCAAATGGCAAGAGAAAAGGAAGGATTTTATCAAGCGTTTAGAGTGGCTTTGTGTGGGGGCCATGTTTTTAAATTGCATTCTGGTGGGACAAAGTCACCAAACTTGTAGGACATGTCTCAGAAGGTACGATTTGCATTTGCTCTTTTTTTTTTTTTTAAACATTTGTTGAGTTTTGTTTCCAGATTCTTCTCCATTTATTAAATATGTTTATTTCTTTAGCAATTACTATGTGCCAGACACTATGCCAGATGGTTGGAATATAAATGTTAACAGGAAAATTGTAGTTCCTTTTCCGAGGAGATTTATCTTACACACACACACACACACACACACAGAGGGAGAGAGCACGTGAGGGAGGTTGAATAGGTATCAACTGTGTTTAGCACTTTGAATGAAACAAAGGGGTGCAGGCATAAAGACATTCAGAGGTACCTCAGATAGGAGGCTCAGAGAATGCCAATCTTAGTCTGAAGGATTAAAAGAAGATCGTTACACAGAGATCAGTAGATTTGTTGGCTAGGGCTGCAATAGCAAAGTACTACAAACTAGGTGACTTAGAACAACTGGGATTTATTCTGTCATAGTTCTGAAAGCCAGGAGTCTAAAACCAAGGTGTCAGTTGGGACTTACTCTCTCCGAAGGCCCTGGGGAAGGACCTGTTCCCAGCTTCCTAGCCTCTGGTAGCTGCCAGCATTCCTCGATTTGTAGATGGCCATCTTCCTGTGTCTCTTCACCTTGTCTTCTCTAGGTGTGCCTCTGTCCAAATTTCCTTCTTTTACAAGAACATTCTTCATATTGGATTAGGGCCCACCTAATGACCTTGTTTTAGTTTGGTTACCTCCATAATGACCTTCTCTCCAACAGGGTTGCATTCTGAAGTTCTAGGACTTAAGTATATGAATTTGCCTGGGAAGGAGGGGGGCACAATTCAACTCATAACAAGCAGGACAGATACTGTTCCATGGAGAAAAAACACATGTTCGTGTTCCTGAGCTAGATGGAACCTGGAGAGTGGGAGAGACAGAAGGCTGGTGGTCTGTAGAGAGTGGGCAGGGAAGACCAAGAGAGGAAACCCTTTGGCAGCTCTAAAAACATCAATATAGATACTTCATTCATTTTTGCTACTAATACCTGCAGCAGTAGATTTTGAGGGACAGAGAGAGATTGTTCACATAGTTTTCTCTTTTCCTTTCTGTAGTTCACGGAGTGCAGCTGGGAAGGAGGTGGTAGGGAACCCTGACTGGTCACGGTAGTTGCCAATTTAGAGAGAAACATTAATTTTCTTTCAAGTCAAATTGCCACTTTTGTGTCCCCTGGCTGGATCAGGAACCACAGGAACCATCCTGTGAATCGTCTCCAAATAAAACTGTGAAAGACAGCAGGACGTGGGCTTCGCACCATGTCAGAGTCAGACGCCAAGTGGCCTCCTCCAGGGATCACACCACTTTTCTGGCTGCTGGGTTGATACCGAGAAGGCTGGGTCTTGAATGCAGTGGGAAAGGACACAGAAGAGGTGAAAATGAACATTGTGAAATTATGATCTCACTCCTACCAAATTGCTTTGGGCTTAGTATATTTAAGAAATTGGACTTTACGTCATCTGTGTCTTCAGTTTGACTACTTATATCCCCGGGGCCATGGATGCCAATGCATTTTTCATGAATCTGTATTTATCTTCTTGATGATGTTATTTCTATTTCCTTTACCCTGTCTTAATCTACTGTCAAGCATGGAAGTTTATACTTCTTATTTTATCTCATACACTTGAGAGCTCTGGGCCAGACTCCCTCTCACTGTAGTGATTAAATGGAACTTGTTTTTAATTTTTTTGAATTTCATGTATAATTCGTTCCTTTAATCCCTAAACAACTTTTTAAGGTAGGTAGGTAGCTTAACTGCATTTTAAAGATAAAAAGAGTCTGGAATGTGGAGAATCCAAGTGGTAGTAAGACAGTGACAGAATGTAGAGTGATAACAGTGTGAACAAGGAGCCACCTGCCTGGGTTCGGATCCCAAGTCTGCCATTTACTGGCTGTGTGACCATAAGCTAGTTACTAAACTTCTTTGAATCTCAGTTTCCTTATCCATCAAATGAAGGATACACACACACACACACACACACACACACACACACACACACATTTATATTTATATTTATATTTATATTACAGAGCTGATATAAATACTAAATAAATAAATATGTCTAAAGGACTTGGCCCAGTGTCTGGCATGTAATATACACCAAAAACTGAGTATGAATTTTAGCTGTAGAACTTACTAGCTATGTACACTTGGGAAAATTCTTTAATTTTATTAAATCCTCATCCCTAGTGTTCTCTCTACCAACCACTGTGCCAACGCACTATTGTGATGAGTAAAGGTGACATTCCTTGTTGAGGAATTAAGCCACTGTATCTGGCCTAATGAGCATTACACAAGATGAAGTCAGAATGGGAAATGTGCATGGTTTTGTAAGTCAAGGTGCCGAGTTTGGACTTTATTTGAAACACACTAAGAAAGCATTGGAGGGTTTTACCTAGAGAAATGACATGTTTTAAGTTTCAGAAAGACCACTTTGGCTGTTGTGAGTTAAATGAAAAGTGGGGATTGAGAGTTGAAATGGAACAGCCAGGAGGATATGTCAGATAGTTAGTCAATAAATGTGGCAGCCAATACTATGGTAGAAGTGGAGGCTGGGAGAAGTGACTTGATCCAAGATCTATTTTTGAGGTAATACTGGACACATTTGCTGATGGATTGGATGTGGGCAGTGAAGAAAAGGTGAGAAGTTGGTGCTGGTTCCTGGAGGACGATGGTGCCATTTATTGGAAAGGCAAGGATGACGTTGGGTTTTGAGGGGGAGATATGAGTTCTGTTGGGGCATTTGAACTTTAAGGTGTTATGCTTGATACAAGATGCTGCTTGATTAATAAAAGAATAAGCATTTAAGGTGCTCTATAGGTTTTTTAATATTGCAATCCCCCCCTCCAAAAGTTGATATTAACATTGACACTGCATCTACTGAACTAGGAATAAAAGATCAATGTCCATAGAAGGATGAAAGTCAGCTCCTAACAATAAAGATTAATAGAGCTCTGATAGAGTGTGTGATTTACATTTCACTACTCATAAAAAAACTCAGGATCATTCACAACATTTGAGCATCTGAAAGTCAGAAGGCCACAAACCATTTGCATCAGGAAGAATGTCGTTTTTGAAATGAGTGGCATAATTAACAATGTCTGTATCAAGAATTTTAAAGCAAATCAGAAGCCAATGTTATACTAATTTTAACCATGTTATCTTAAATCAGGGGTGAGAACATTAAAGTACCGCCTCTTAATGTACATGACAGGGATCATGGTGGTTTCTCTTCTACCTTTGAGTCATTGGTAGTTAGCACAGCAGCAGGCAAACAGTTTGTGCTTAAAAAGTTAGGTCATGAACAGAAGAGTGAGTAAGGAGGGGAAAGTAGGGGCCAGATGCTAAGCCACAAGCAGCATTTGTCTCTCCACGACAGTCATCTGGAGGATACAGTAAAATCTACCAAAACTTGGCATTATTAGAGTTCACCTGGGAACTAAAGAGAGGGATTAGTATTCTACCTAGGGTGACATGGCTGTGTGTGAGAGCCTTTAAAACAAAAGTGTTAGCCCAAAGCCGACTATTTGTAAAGTAATGAATGCTTAAACTTAGGGAGTGCCTCAGGGCTATGTGTTGAATTGTACCCCACTCCCTGCTCCCCAAATTCATACATTGAAGTCCTATAACTTCTAGTATTTTAGCACGTCTTCTAGTATTTCATACTTCTAGTATTTCAGGGTCTTTACAGAGGTAATCAAGTAAACATGACGTCATTAGGATGGGTGGGCCCTTATCCTATATGACCTATGTCCTTACAGAAAGGGGAAATTTGGATAGCGATATACATAGAGGGAAGATGATTTGAAGAGATACAGGGGAAGACAGTCATCTACAAACCCAGGAGAGAGGACTACAAAAGATCTTTCCCTTGCGGTTGTCAGAAGGAGTCAGCCTAGCAGACATTTCGATCTTGGAATTCCAGCCTCCAGAACTGGGAGGCAGTAAATTTCTATTGTGTAAGCCCTTGGTCTGATTATTCTAGCAACTCTAGCAAACTAGCACATCCAGGCCATGGACTCCAGGTTTCAACAGTTACATTGACATCTCAGGGGCCAGATAGCTTTCCCACTGGCATTGAGTTATATATAGTTCACCACAGTGCTTCTCAAACACTGATAGGAATCACCTACAGAGCCCATTGAAACACAGAAACCTGGACCTCTACTCCTGGAGGTTCTAATTCAGTAGGTCTGAGGTGATGCCTGAGAAATTACATTTATAGCAAGGATCAGGTGTTGCTGACGCTGCCAGACAGTACCTTGAGGAACACTGGTCTAACACCATGCCCAGGACAGAGTAGATGCTCAATAAAAATCAAATGAGTTAATTTTGGGACTTCTGCTTTAGACAAGGGGTCACTCATCTCATTCAGTGATTCTTAATTGGGGGTATGCTGGTGTGCACAGAATTCAGATTTCTGGGGAGTATATTTAGGATATGTATATTTTGATAGAGACCATGCTCAAAGAGAACCACTCCAAGCAAGGCATCATTTGAAGCAGACTGCTTTAACAAAGTTACTCTGATGTTGTTGAGGAGGAGAAGGTTTTGAAGGATAGAAGTAATTGCTTCAGCCAGAAGTCTGTAGTTGCAAGTGATTGAAAATGGTGGCTGGGTCAGAGAATGCTAATCATCCATGAAGTGGGCTCACCATGACTCTGACACAGTGTCTCCTGGAGCACTCTGTGGTAGGTGCATCTTTGCTGAAAGAATACAAAGTGAACTTGACGGGAAAGGAGACCTCAGCAGTCCTACAAAGGCAATTTTGCAAGCTGTCTGGCTGTGGAATTAGTGGAATGTTTGCTCAGGAAGAAATAGCTGACGTCAACTTTGCTCTCTTTGTATCTCAAGGGCATATGCCTCTGGCCTGCGCCGACACACACAGAGGGAAGAATGGCTTCCAGAGGGAGAGGTTAAAGAACAGGTCAGCTGGGCATCCACGCTTTCATTTCCTCCCTCCCCCCATTTGTCATCTTTCTGGCAAGGTGAATCCAATGCCCAGTAATTCCTTCTGACTTTCTAAGAGCTATGGGACATACAAGTGTGAGAAAAGTCATCCCGGCACTAACAGGATTAGCTCAGCTTCATAACCTAATCACTCTGGCCAGAGAGAATAAAAAGGAAGGCAATGGGCAGGAGGCAAGAGACAGAATCATAAATGGGGAATTTCTTTAAATACCAAGAAGTGAGTGTACATACGTTTTGTCTGTCTCACAAAGGCTGACCTCCTTTCCATTGATGGGGGGCTTGTTAAATATGCAATGGGAGCATGTCTTATCTTTGCCTCCCCTAGAAGCGATCCCAAGGACTGGCGTATAAGGTCCTATAAAAGCTTCGTTGAATGACTAAATCAAAGGCCGTTCTGATATTGACAAAATAATAATAGAAGCAGCAATTAATTAAGAGAGGCAGAGTAGTGTGGCAGAATGAGGACTCAACTTGTTGACAGACACTAGGCTCTAATTATATTTCTAGCACCACTTGCTGGAGAGACTTGAGGAAATCTCGTGCTCTTTCAGGAACCTCATTTCTGTATGGGTAAAGCAAAGAGATTGGACTAATTTCTCTCCATTGTTTTGTCGGATACCCACCAATGAGTAGGATGTAATAAGTTAACTTCTCACTGTATGTGTTTTGTATAATAGATTGATAAAGTATATAGGGTCCATCTATGTTGGGTATGCAATTTAGGCACTTTTATAAATGTCTTGCGTAGAAAAAAGCACAATGGTTAGAGCACAGATTATGAGGTTTAGATAGAGCTGGTGTTTGGATCTTCTCTTTGCCATTTACTAGCTGTGTGACACCAGACAAATTGCATAAATTCTCTGGTCTTCAACTTTTTTATCTAAAAAATGGAGAAACTGATAATATATGACCATACTTGTTGACATCATAATTCTGCATTTTCCATGAAGGAGGTGATGGTAAGGTAAAGTTTATAGGTGGGACAGCTTAGGGAATTCCTGTGCTAGGCACATTTTTTCATTCATTTAACAATAATGAATGGATGGACTGATATGATTTGATACAAAGTAAATAAGATACAGCCCCTGAGTTTAAGGAGCTTAAGACCTAATCGAAGCAGATACGTTTTCATACTTATTTTCCCTTCACTAAAAGACAGATTTTTGAGACCTTCATGTATAGAAAAATTACCTACTCTCTCCATATTTTAATATCATCATGTGCAAAGATAGGATTGATGTTATTTAACTTATTTCATAGACTAGAAGGACAGTGCCAGCCACTAGGAATTTCAGACCACACAAAAATTCTGCTTTTCTCTTGGCTGCCTTTCCTTCCTCGGGTTCCCAGACCTTGTCTTCTCATCTCAACACAGGCTTGAGAATCAGTGCGAAGAAAGGTTGAGCTTATTGAAGAAAATAAAGACAGATGGATTGTGTGTCTGGGAAGGAAATGACATCAGCAGCTGTTTTTGACCAGACGGTGAGCAAAAGATATAGGGGAGATTGTTGTTATCTAAGATGGGTCAAGTCCAGCTTGTCTAGAGGAGTACATTGTACATTACACATGTGGCAAGGATGTGTGAATACCACTACCTACTAGTACTACTGAACTTTTCTAGGCCACACATTATTAAAGAAATGGAAAAATAGGGAACAGCTCATTTACTTAACATACAGTGTTATATTAGTTTTAGGTATACAACATAATGATTCAGTCATTCTGCATATTACTTGGTGCCTACTACCATAAATGCAGTCACCATCTGTCACCAAACAACATAATTACAATCTGGAAAACATAGGTTTTTGAGCATGAGGAGAAATTGAGTTTTACAGGTAAAATCAAAGAAATTAGCCCATAATTGATTGGCAGAAATGACGGAAGTTCACTTCCAGATAATATTTCCACTGAATTTTCATGATAGCATTTACTCATCAAAATTTTATTTGATGTCATTTCAGTTTTAGATACTGGTTTGGGTTGTGGATAAGAAGTAGAGAGAAATATGTCAGAGCTTATTTAGGAACACATAGCAATAAGCCCTGTGACTCAGTACTCATTATTACCATGGAGGCATGGATGGGCATTGTAGGAAGTAGATGTCATGGATGAATTGAGATAGTAAAAGTGGATTTCTCAAAAGATGTAACATTTGAACATAGACGTATTTCTCTCAATGGAATATGAGTTATCCTGGAATCCTCATCTTAAAATGTTTGGTATGGTTTCCTCTAATCAAATACAACTTACTGAAGAATCTATAGGTTAAAAAAATTTGATCATATATAAGGGATTATGAGCATAAAGTAAGGATCAAGCTTCAGTCACTGGACTGTGCATATGTGTGTGCACACATGCGCACGTGCACATATAAGTATATCTTCTCCTCCTCTCTTCTTCTCCTCCTCCCTTCCTCCTTCTCTGTCTTCCTCTTCCTCCCTCCCTATTTCCCTCTCTCCACTTCTCTTCGTCTCAGATCTGAGAGTCCTTTTCCAGGAATGCTTTTGCAGAATTCAGATCACATATATTTCATCAAAATAGCATCTTTAGGATAATCTCCTCCAAATCTATTTTTGTAGAAGATAAGAGGAGGATAATGTGCAGCTTTTAGAATGACTATGAATGAATCATGAATGCTGACTTTTGCCTAGTTTGTTTTGTTATGAACATTTTGTGGCTATTAAAAAACAACAACAACCAAAAAAGAAACATTGTACTGTTGGCAGGCATAATGAAAGTATATAATTTCAGCAAAGCCCAACTAAAACATCACGGGCTTATATCTAAGTTTTTCATTACTAAGAAATATAAACTCTTTTTAATTTTTCTCTCCAAATGGAAGATACCAGATGTTCATCTGTTACCATGAAAGTCTATTTTAATTGGCAGTTGTGGTCTCAGAGTAATTTTAAATTGCTACCAGGCTGTCACTTTTGCTTTTGCTGACTTGCAAGGAGGTTTAATGGCTCCCCCACTGGGCTAGACTTAATCCTTCTAGTTGGAACTGTTGGATCACCTCAATTTATGACAAACTTAGAAGAGATTTAAATAGTCCACAGAAATGGCAATGAAAATGCCTGAGAGTAGTACGATGTTTTAAAAGCGCTCTGAGATCCACAGAAATTACTTGTTATGAGGAAACATGTACAACAGATAGAGGCATCCCAGGTAAGGAAGAATAAGGCTCTTTAGTCAGACTGAATTATTATAATTATTATAATATACTTGTAACAACTATTGGTTAACAAGCAAGCAATCACCTCTACATATAATCTATCAAATTTTATTTTTAGAGTGGGTGACGGAATTAGAATGCTGGTTTCCTGTCAGCTTGCTTGCTTTGTCCATCTTGATGAATGCATGGGGAAACTTTTATGACAATTCTGTGTGAGTAGGTATTTAATCAAGGTGTAGGTGCTGGGAAGAATGGGGGTTAGGAGACCATATAGGGTGAAAGCAAACACAGGTGGCTGGGAACCAAAGGATCTGGAATTTATCCTAGCTTTTCTGCTAGTTAGCCATGTAAGTGGTGTGAGTGTTTTGTGAAGCGGGGATATTGAGCAGTATGATTCTAGAGATTTCCTCCAATAAAAAGAATTTATAATTTTTATTCATACTTCGTACACTGTGTGTTTTTCTGGCTTTGCTTCTTCTGCTTCTGGAACTTTTTGCTTTCTCCAGATCTGTGGTCCCAAATGTCTCATGTGTTCTCTGTGTATAGTACTAATAGTACCATAGTACTAATCTTGTGTATAGTACAGGCACGGTAGAGTAAGACAGACCTGGGCATGTGTCCTAGACCTTGGAAAAATTATTATACTTCATCTGAACCCCCTTTATCTGTATCTGTAAAATGGATGTATATGCCTCACAGGATTACTATGAGGATAGACTGAGAATTGATGGACAGTGCTTAGTAGAGAGGAATTGCTGAATGATAGAGTATGTATATATTCAGCATTTCTATTGCCTCCTTTTAAAATTTGTGCCATTCCAATCCAGTATGGTTTTATCACATTTTGACTGTAATTTTAATTCTTCCTTTCACAAAAGAAGTTGAGTATCCTTTTTTTTTTTCTTAAAAAAAGATCTATTTATTTATTTGAGAGAGAGAGCTTGAGTGTGTGAGCCAGGGGAGGGGCAGAGAGCAAGAGAGAATCCCAGGCAGACTCCTGCTGAGCGTGGAGCCTGAGAGTGTGGGTCGATCTCACAACACTGAAGTCATGACCTGAGCCAAAATCAAGAGTCAGATACCTAACCTACTGAGCCACCCAAGCACCCCAGTTGAGCATCTTTTATATATTTACTGGCCACTTGAGTACCATCTTAGGTGAATTTCTTGTTCAAGTGTTTTGCCCATTTTTCTAATGGTTGTTTGTCTCTTAATGATACATCTAAAAGAACATGTATTTTGAATACAAGTCCTTTGCAAGCTGCAAGTTGTATTGTTACAGCATTTCTTTAATAAATTACACAAACTTGGTGGCTTAAAACAACAGAAACTTATTCTCTCCATTGTAGAGGCCAGAGATCTGCAGTCAAAGTATCAGCAGAGCGGCAGTCCCTCTAGAAGCTCTGGTGGAGGGGATTCCTTCCTTGCCTCTTCCAGTTTCTGGTCGCTGGATTCGTTCCTCGGCCTGGGGTTGCATGACTCCCATTTCTGCCTCTATGTACACATGAACCTTCCCATGGTCTTCTGCCCTGTGTGTCTTTGTCTTAAATCTCCCTCTCCCTTCTCCTATGTGGACACTGGTCATAGATCCAGTATGGGGCTTTGGGTACTGGATCCTAAATCGAGGATGATCTCATTGCAAGATCCTTAATTTAATTTTATCTTCCAAGACTCTATTTCCAAATAACATTATGTTTGAAGCATCAGTGGTTAGGATTTGAATATATATTTTTGAGATATGCTCTTCAATCCATTACATATGTACTATAAATACTTTCTTCAGTCTGTGGCTTGCCTTGTCACATTCATGTCGTATCTTTTGGTGAATGAAATTTCTTATTTTAATGTGGTACAATTTATCTTTTTTCCTCTTTATGATTAGGAATATTGGGGTATTTTTAAAGAAATATATGCCTTTCCCAAAGTAATGAAGTTATTCTCATATGGTATTACTAAAAGTTTATTGATTTTTTTTATTCATTTATATGGACGCCTACACTCTATTTGGAATCAGCTTTTGTTATGGTTTGAGGTAGGAGTTAAAATTAAATTTTTTCCTTTATGGATATCTAAGTGACTCAGCATGAATTATTGGCTCTTCTTTCCCCACAGAAATGTATAAACATTCTCAGAAAACAAATGATTATGTATAGGTCTGTTTTTTTTTTTTTTTTTAAGATTTTATTTATTTATTTGACAGACAGAGATCACAAGTAGGCAGAGAGAGGAAGGGAAGCAGGATCCCCACTGAGCAGAGAACCCGATGCGGGGCTCAATCCCAGGACCCTGAGATCATGACCTGAGCCGAAGGCAGAGGCTTTAACCCACTGAGCCACCCAGGTGCCCCAAGTGTATGGGTCTGTTTTTTGATATTCTGTTACATTGGTTTGTTTGTTTAATTTTGTACCAATATGGCATTGTTTTAATAGTGCATCTAAATTTTGATATGCTAAATCTTTCAGTTCTGGTAAATCAATAAATCTTCCTGTACTGTCCTTTGTCAATTTCCACAATTTCTCTCTCTCTTTCTTATACACACACACCCCTCCAGGGATTTTAATTGGGATTAGAATCAATTCATAGATTTATTTGGGGACAATTAATATGTTAATAATATTGAGTGTTCTAGTCCATGAATATTGCTTATCTGTAATTTCTTTATATTTTCTTTAATTTCTCTCAATAATACTTACTGTTTTTAGTGTGGCAATCTTATACATCTTTCATTAGATTTGTCTTTAGGTATTTAATATTTTTGAAACAATTATGAATGATATTATTGCACAAATTCACTTTTCTATTTTTGTTACTATATGATTTTTACATTTTGACTTTATATCCAACCACTTTGCTACATCCACTTAATTTTTGAGTGATTTTAATAGTTTGCCTATAAATTACAGTCATGTTATTTGTGAAAAGTGACAGTTTTATTTTATCATTTCCAGTCCTTATGCCTTTGGGATTTTTTTTTTTCCCTTACTGGATTAGCTATAGCCTCCTCCTCCGTAGAGTTGAACAAAAGTGTTGATACTCAGATCACTTTCTAAAAAAGTGATAATTACTTTTTATTCAGTATTTTCATTTCACTCCATGGTACCCTTTTAGGACTTCCACTTCACCTAAATGTATTCTCTTTAATCCTGATTATTTCCCCAGTTCTCCTTTTTGGGGACATGGGGATAGTAGTTCCACCTTCTTCTCTTTGCATGGAGTCCAAGCTTCAGAGCTGAGGTTCTCCTCTGTCTTTCACTCCTCTAGTCAGTTGCAGGGGTTCTGTTGTATCTTTCTTCTGTTTCCATCTCATCGCTGCCTTGTGTCAGTGCCTTCTCTTGCTTTGTTGTAACCTCCTAAAACATTCTGAAGTCTATAGTTTTTCTGCTTTCCAGTGCTTCTTCCACTTTGGCATGGTCTGACCGTTTCAGTTCCCTCAAAACCACAAATAGCTTCTCATGGGAGGAAGAATGAGATCTATACTTCTTACTATGGCACTCCTGGCCACTAAAGATCTGGAGAGGTAGTAAGGCCCGGTGACCAAAACCTACATTCAGGAGCACATAGTCCCAGTTTGGAGTCTTACTACATTTACCGACTGGATAATCTTGGGCCTGCTGTTTCACCTCTCTTTACCTCGGTTTCTTCATCTAACATAGTATCCACCTTATATGTGGATTAAACAATTTAATGTACATCAAGCCCTCTGCACAGTCAAATGGTAAGTTTTGTAGAACATGAATTTTGTTAGTGCGTTATTAATACCTTTTCTTCCAATAATAGTAGTACTGAGGACAAATTACAACCAACATTTATTAGGCACTTAGTATGAACCAAGAACACTGTGACACACTTTCCTTGCAGTTTTAATCAGTGACAACCCTGTGTTGTAAGTATCATTTTACTCTAGGAGTAAACAGTAGTAAGAGACATATTTTCTGACCCTTCCTGTCTAGACCCTTCTTCTCAAACGTGCTTTTGACACTCCCTTGTCACAACTTTGCTCCCAGTTCCCTTATTCCTTGAAGGCTATTCTGCTTAATGTCTCAGGATAACCTACCAATCTTTTGATGTTCCAGGCCAACTTCTGCCATTCCAAGGGGGAATAAAATGGAATGGAGAAGAAATTAGATTCAGAGTTTCTAAGCACATTTGTTGGAAGATAAACGTGCTAATTCCTTCTCCCTGCAGCATCAAAAGACAGCTTTACACTAGTGAGCTGGACTTTCCTGGCCCCTTCATTAGCAGGTTGATTCTTTACAAACTGACTACACTGACCCTCTGGCTCTTTTTTGCAGTTTCAAGACAGCCTCAACTTGGTTCTTCCAAGTGGCTCATCAGACTAAGCTGAGTTAGTGCAGAGCTTCCAGCCAAGTAAGTCCTCTCAGCACGAGGTGTCAAACATAAGACAGCTAATGCTGAGAGCCAGAGGAAGAAGGCTCTTCTTGACCCTGCTCTGAGACTAGTGCATTCACAGAGAAGTGGCTGGCAGGCTCCCTTTGATGCACTGAACAATGAACAGCAGGAATTAAGTCTCCCCACATCCACTTCATGCCTCTGTGTGTGTGTGTGTGTGTGTGTGTGTGTGTGTCCATGTGTGCGTGCATGTGTGCACGTGGGTGTCACGTGCACACACTTCATCCTAGCAAAAGACAATGTGGAGAGTCTATGACCTATGATTTGAAAATAACCTACAGAGGATCATAACGAGGCAGAGAGATCCTACAGGCTGGACAAAGGTAATGGTAGGCAGAGCTGGCATCCTTAGACTCCCTTTTACAAATGAGGAAACGGAAGGCAAATGAAAGGTTGTACGTTTCCCCCATGTTTGTGTTTAATCTATGTTCTAAGCTTCCCCCAGTGTGGACATTTGGGTACAAGGTTCACAAACCATAGTGGAATTTTAAGTCTTCGTTAGGCTCTTCTTGAATGAGATAATAATGATGCCCATTCAAACCTAGATGGTCAATATGGACATAATCTTTCCCTTCACAGTTTCTTGTTCTTGGGGGACAGCTTCTCATTCTAGTGGTTTCTAGACTGGAACTCTCATGTTTAGAGATACATACTTGTTTGTCAACAGTGTTAAAGATGGAAAAAAATCTGAAGTTTAATTTTTTTAAGGTAGGGCATACACTCTGATGTTACCATGAAATAGCATCACCTCTGTTGTCTCAAACCAGGTTTTTTGTTGATTTTTATTTTTTATAAGTTTATTGGTTCTGTCTGGCCCCTGATGGCATATGAGTTTGTGATTGCTGCACCAGACACGTTTTACTACTTCTATGAGCCGTAGAGTTACAGACTCAGAAGAGGCCTTTGACTCTAAAACTTAGAGTCAAGTGGCTATCAGGCTTGATTTTTAAAAACTTATTGTTAGAAGTTGGGATATTTTCTTTAAAGATAATCCTGAGCAGAAATCCAATATATCAAACTGATAATAGTACAGATGTGTTATGGGGTGGAGGAATGAGAAGGGCGGCCTCCAAGTACTGTATCATTTGGTTTCCTCTTGGGCCTCCGAGGTACCTAGAAGGCAGAGCTCTGAGGTGCCCAGTCTGAAAGGCACTGAGAAAGCATGCTTCTTCACTCTACAGATCAGAGGACAGGGGCCTAGAGGTGGCTCAGCTGTAGTTCCCAGGCACCGTTCTCTTTCTCACCAGTGTGTCTAACATCTTGCCCAGTCAGATCTTTAAAAGTAGCTTAATAAACCCCCGAAACCATGGGGTTTAATGATCAGGACCAGTTAAATAATTTTAATCATATTACTAATTTATACGTGTACTTTATTAGTGAAAAATAATTTATTGTAATTAATTTATTCATAGTTTACTTTATTTGCATATTTAATTTATTTTGTACATTTGATTTGGAAAGTTTCTTTGCACTTTTACTTTAGAATGTAATCCAGTGGTTCCTTGGATGCTGTGTCTGTGTATACCCCTTTCGAGTTCTTCTCAAGTTAGAATAATCTGTTAGAGCAGAAATATGCATGGACTGTGGGCATGAAGACAGTTTGAAATCAGGGTATAGGGTCTTTTATCTATGTGACCTTTGGAAAGCTATTTAATCTCATGGAGTCTTACTGAGCTCTTTTTAAGAATAAGAATCTTAATGCCCAATGTATGGGGGTGTTTGGAATATTAAATTATATAATGTCAGGGGTTCACTCAGTGTTTGGAATGTAGAAAGCAGGCGGTAAAAGTCATTTCCACTATACATATACCATAATTTTAAGGGTTGATTGCACCTTCTGGACTCCTGTGTAGCCCAGCTTTGCAGATATTAGGCACTCAGGAAATGTTTGTGAGAGATAAATAACTATTACGAAACATAAGGAATGTATCTGGTCTTCAGACTCAAGGATATGTATAGCTAACAATTTTCCTATGTTCAGAATAAAGGGTGGTGGTGGGGAGTGAATCTGTGAATTTCTGCCTGCCATACAATATGTGTTTTATAGACCAAAGGAGGCTATCTCAGAGGAAGGAAACTTTCCTAAAAAGAAGAAGAAAAAAAAAGATGAAAGATCTTTCTTTCAACAAAGAACTGCTAGTACTTAACTTGTCAGGACAGGATTTTGAAAAACAGCATTCCCAAGTATACCTTTGTAAAAAGCCTTAAAAAGAAGCAATGCAAACCTGGTCTCCACTAGCCTTTTATTATTTCTCATTGATAATGGCTTGCAAGAGCCTCATTTTAGAAAACTCAACACACAACTGTGAACATGAAAAGCAAACCTGCTTTCATAAAGCTGATGTTCCATTGGGTAAGTAAGGGCTCAGCGATAGCCTGGCCAATTATAGATTTTGGCTGTGTTTACGCTGTGCCCAAACAAGGGAAGGAAATGTGAAAAATTCACTCCAAACATGAAAATGTTTTGGAAAAGAGGAACAAACTCTTGCTTGTATTGAATGCAATCACAAAGCACACATACTTGAAACTCTTCTCTCTCTCTCTATGCCACTTTTATGAGACAGACAAACATACTCGAATTAATAATCAGAATTCTGCAATCTTTGAATTGTAGTCACTGACATTCCCAAAGATGAACTGATAAAAATATTAAGTAACCAGTAGATCATGAAATGATGTTTATGTAGTTGAAAATTGATGGCACATTAACTTATTCTTTAAATACTCATCAAATATTCAGATACCAGACAGTGCTCAATTTGCTGGTGATCCAGAAGTGAACAGAACAAAATCTCATGTAACTTTTATTATAGTAAGAGTAATTGAAAACTAGTTCCGAGGTATTTGAATATAGTACTGAGTTTGGGTAGTGGAAGACCTTCATTATAATCCCAGTTCTTATAACATAACAGGCACTTGCTTAGTATTTATTTACAGAATTAGTTCTGCCACTACCTGGTTCTGTGATCTTGTACAGACCAGTTAAATTTGAGTTTTTTTATGTTCATAAAGTATGAAAATTGTACTAAATGGTCTATGCAGAAGTTTTCAATTTTTTTTTTAAAGATTTTATTTCTTTATTTGACAGACAGAGATCACAAGTAGGCAGAGAGCCAGGCGGAGAGGGAGAGAGGAGGAAGCAGGCTCCCTGCTGAGCAGAGAGCCCGATGCGGGGCTCGATCCCAGGACCCTGGGATCATGTCCTGAGCCGAAGGCAGAGGCTTTAACCCACTGAGCCACCCAGGTGCCCCAGAAGTTTTCAGTTTTAAATTTCTACAATCACATAGATATGAGAACTTCATATTCTGGGATGAAAATCTTTAATTTTGTTCTAAAAAACATGCACTAAATACATCACACATGACAGAGCTCTATGTTCTATGAGAAACACACATAAAGTAGTCATGGGCACCCAGGTGGCTCAGTCATCTAAGCGTCTGCCTTCGCTCAGGTCATGATCCCAGGGTCCTGGGATCAAGTCCTGCATTGAGCTCCCTGCTCAGCCAGGAACCTACTTCTCCCCTTGAGTGCTGCCTCCCCTGTGTGTGCTCTGTCAAATAGATAAATAAACTCTTAAAAAAAAAAGGAGTCATGATATTTACCCTAAAATAATAATCTGTTGAAGCTTAATCTGTAGTAGTTGTTAGTATGATTGGAGAAGAAGAGTGGAGGCTGGGGTGACAATGGGAAAGCCCTAGAAATGTAGTGTTGTCCTGTGTAATGACAGTACGGCTCTTTTCTGTTGGTATCAGGTTCAGTGCCCAAGTTGATGGTTACTAGTGAGTTGGGAATTCAGACTCAGGGGTCCTTTTTATGCTCTTGTGAAGTGCTCCTGCAACAAACCTTCTGCTTGTCATTACAAAACATTCTCTACGTATCTTACTATATTTTGACTATTCTTGCATTATTAATCAGAATGGTATACAGGAAAAATTTATTTTGAAGGCAGTTGGAGTTTTCCCTCCAAGTAAACAGCAGTCTGCATATTTAGATGGGTTGCTTATTTCCTTTGAACATCATCTTCTTCACCTTGAAATGAGTGGTAATGATAATTGCCTCTTAGGATTGGTTTTATAGATTCAATGAGGTAAGAGATACCAAGTGCCTAGCATAGCTTTTGACACATAATTGGTGCTCCAGTATCCGTCTGGAATGTTAGAATTTTTCCCCTTCTACTGAGATCTTTGTCAAAAGTTTAAATTAAGTTACTGTGAGCATTGATTCAGTTATTTTAATAGGATTCTTTTTGCAAATAACCAAAATTATATATCTTTAAAAAACTTTCTACAATCTGATTACCATTAACAGCTACCCTATTTTAACTCATTTAAACTTTATTGATTATCAGATATAGCTGGTTATAGTGGAAACCCCATATGGCTCTTGGTCACGAACTGAAGCATTAGTACACTCCTGCGAGGCTGGATTGCCAGATGGGTAGCTTGTTTGTGCCTTCTAGTTTAGTTTGCTCTCAATGCTGAATGTATCATTTCATATCACAATGTATTGTTGCTTAGCTTGTCTTAGCATAAAACCCTGTGGATCAAACTAAAACCATGATGAACACAACTAATGATGGAGTTGTGTTTTGGTTGTATGGACGGTGTTACACCATCATCAGGCACTTTTTCTCTGTACTAGGGCCTAGAAGCATGCCAGGATTTTTTTTTTAAAGATTTTATTTATTTATTTGAGAGAGAGAGAGAGCAGGAAAGAGGTCAGTGGGAGAAGCAGACTCCCTGCCGAGCAGGGAGCGCGTTGTGGGACTTGATCCCAGGACTCCAGGATCATGACCTGCGCTGAAGGCAGTCGCTCAACCAACTGAGCCACCCAGGTGCCCCAGGATTTTTTTTTTTTTAGGGATATAATTCTTTGTTTCAGATGGCACGCCTCTACTCCAGAAATGTAGGTGGTCTCCATTGTGACTTTTTACTCTTGGGTTTGTCATAAACTTCACAGTATCTTTTTCATGACTGATACCTCAAAAACCTTATGTTCTTCTGGCTAAAATATCCTGTAAGGGGTAGAGGTTTTGCAGTGCAGCCTGGATCTTCTGCACAGTCCTTTCATGCTGTGGTCACCATTCAAAGATGACAGCCTTTTGTGATACTTGGTATATGGGTAGTAGACCTAGTAGTAATAGTAATAGTAGTAGTAGTAGTAGATAGTAGTAGATCCAAATAATGAAAATAGTGTTTCTAGGGATGCCTGGGTGGCTCAGTTGTTGGACATCTGCCTTCAGTTTGGGTCATGATCCCATAGTCTTGGGATTGAGCCCCGCCTCGGGCTCTCTGCTTGGCAGGAAGCCTACTTCTCCCTTTCCCACTCCCCCTGCTTGTGTTCCCTCTCTCACTGTCTCTCTCTGTCAAATAAATAAGCAAATAGAAAGAAAATATTGTCTCTAGAACCCAAAGAGATCTACCAGGTAATAGGCTTCCTTCATTGTGGAATGAGGTTTAAGAGGTAATAATTTGTCCTTTACTGTGTAGGGGATATTCTAGCATGTTCCTGACCACCGGATCCCTAAAATTTTACATAGATAGAAAAGTGCTGAAACTTTGTGGGGCTTATCTTTTCTTCTCTAGAGCACATGAAACTTCCCAAATGTTCTAACTTGATAGACATTTCTTATTTATCCTTTTTTTTTTAAATTAGCATGGTGTAATTGATGTATTGGAGCAAGATCCAAAAGTATCAGGCTGTTTCCAGGTAGTTTAACTATGTCTCAGAACAAAGTTTTAGAAAGTTATAGGAGTATGAAAAATAACACCAAAAAAGGTAAAATTCACAATTTGGCATCTAATTAAAAATTACCAGGCATCAAAACAAAACAAAAGAAAATGACAACAACCAGGACAATAGGCCCATAGTTAGTTGTAGACAAGACATAATTAGTGGACAAAGACATAAGTAGAAAAGTATAACTACATTCCAAATATTCAAGAAACTAGAAGAAAGATTAAACATACTAAGACATGGAAGATAAAAAAATGAAAATCAAATAATTAGAGGTAAAAATTATAATGATTGAAATAACTGGTTGGAATTCATGGTAGATTAGAAATTTTGAAAGAAAATATTAGTGCACTCAAATATATAGTAATATAAACTATGCAAAGTGAAACATAGAAAAAAGACTTAAAAATGCCTCAGTGAGCTGTGGGAAAACATATATATATCTCTCCATATATAAAAATAAATATATAAATAAATATATCTATATAATTGTGGCCATTATTCCTTCAAATAACTTTATGTCTTTTCTTGCTTTCTGGGACTTCAAATTTATATATGATAAAGTATGATAAAAAAATAAATATGATAAAAATTCTGAAGCCATAGTGCTCAAATGGGAGTACTTGTGCCCTCTTGTTTAGTTCGCCCTCAATACTGAATGTATCATTTCATATCACAATGTATTGTTGCTTAGCTTGTCTTAGCATAAAGCCAACAAATACCAATAAATAAATAATACTCAATAAAACTTCAAACACAAGAAATATATATACTGAGGCACATAATAATCAAATTGCTCAAAACCAATGACAAAAAGAAAAAAATCTTAAAAGAAGCCAGATGAAGAACCTTTATGGAGAAACAAAAATAAGGATGGAAGTGGATTTCTCATTGAGAACATTATAAACTAAAAGACAGTAAAGCAATGACTTTAAAATGCTGACAGAAGGGGAAAAAACCTTATCAACTCAGAATTCTTACCTAGCTAACCTGTCTTTCAAAAACAAAGGTGAAGCAAAATATTTTCAGACATACAAAAGCTGAAAGATTTTATCACCAGCAGATCTGCCCTACAAGAAATATTACAGAGGGTCCTTCCAGTAGAAATGGTAACTGTGTGCGTAAATATAAGGAATTATTCTCAACTAAATCTATTTAAAAGATAATCTAATCAACTTATCTTTAAAGCAAAAATAGTAACAATATATTATAAAGTTTATAACCTGTGTAGAAATAGGATGTATGACAACAAAAGCAAAAAGCCTAGAAGGGGAGAAGTGGAAATATGTTGTCAGTTTTTTAATTACTATTATTATATGTGAATTGATACAGTAAAATATAACAAGGTAAACACTATATGCCCTGAAGTAACCATGAAAATAACAAAAGAAGTTAGAGCTAACAAATCAACAAAGGAAATAAAATGGAATCACAGACATACTCATTGCCAATTAAGGTGGAAAAGGTAAAAAAAAAAAGGGAAGAAAAACCAAACAATATATAAACAATTAGGGTATCCCCCTCTCCCTAGATAAAGTACAGTGATTGTCAGAATGGTAATGGTGACAGATGGTTACTGCACTTATCATGGTGAGCATAGCATAGTATACAGAATTGTTGTATCACTATGTCATACACCTGAAACATTGTATGTCAACTATACTTCAATAAAAAGAGAAAAAAACCCATATAGTAGCAAGTGTACACCCATAGTATCACTGCAAATAATACTATATGTGTTAAAGGGAGAATAAAGAAATATTATAAACACCTTTATGACTATAAATTTGACAAACTAGGTGCAATGGATAAATTCTTTGGAAGACCCAAACTACCAAAGTTCATTCAAGAAAGGATAAGTAACTGGAATAAACCTGTGTTTATGAAAGAAATTGAATTTGTAGGAAAAACAATTTCACAAAGAATACTCAAGGCCCAGAAGGCTTCACTGGATAATTCAGTCAAACACTTAAGGAAGAAGTAATACAAATTCTGCACAAACTCTTTTAGAAATTGGAAGAAGGAAAAACTTCCAGCATGTTCTGTGAGACCAGCATTATGCTCAGACCAAACCCAGAAACACTCAATACAAGAAAAGAAAGTTAAAAAGTAATATCTCTCATGAAAACATAATTAAAACTTCTTAACATTTTAGCAAATTGAATCCAACCAGATATGAAAAGTATACTACATTATGCCTAAGTGGAGTTTATTCCAAGAGTGCTAGATTGAATTTTTAGAAATTAATTGATGAAATCTACCTTATTAAGAAATGGAGAAAAAAGATCATTTCAACAGATACAAAAGAGCATTTGAAATAATCCAACATCTATTCCTGATAAAGACATGACGCAAACTTGAAATCGGTCAGAAGTTGCTCAACTTCCTTAGTATTTAATGGTGAAAGACCGAATACTTTCCATTTGAATCAGGAACAAAGCAAGAATATTTGCTGTCACCACTCCCATTTAACAGTGTATGGTGTATCTAACCAGCACAACAAGGCAAGACTTTTTAAAAAAAACTACCCATATTGGAAAGGAAGAAGTAAAATCATCTTTTCTTGCAGAAGACATTGCCGTTTATGTAGAAAATTGGATGGAATCCACAAAAAAAAAAAAAAAAAATCAAGGGCGCTAATTGAATTTAACGAAACTGCAGGATAGAGGATCAGTGTACAAAAATCAGTTGTATTTTTATGTATTAGCAATGAATCAGAAATTGAGATAAAAAACCAAAACCACTTACAGCATCAGAAGTATGCTGTACATACTTCCACATACATCAGAAGTGTGAAATGTAGGATAAATATGACAAAAGATTTTAAAGAGCTATACTTTGAAAACTACAAAACATTGCTGAAATAAAGATTTAGTAAATAAGTAGATTGAAAAATTCTATATAGTTACAATGACAGTTTCCCCCAAATTGATCTATAGATCCGTTACAATCTTAAATCCTAGCAAGCTATTTTTTTTTAATTTGCTGTACATATCCTAAAATTTAAATGAAAAAGTTGAGGATCTAGAATAGCCAAAGGAATTTTGAAGGACAACAACATTGGGAGGCCTTTTTACTACCTGACTTTAACATTTATTTTATAAAGCTACAAAAATGTCGACAGCATGGTACTGTCATGGTGATAGAGAAATAGATCAACAGAACAGAATAAAGTCTAGAAATAGACCATATGCATATGGTCAATTTATTTTTGACAGTGGTCCACATCTTGCACCAAGTGCAAAAACTTACTCCAAATGGATCATAGATTTAAATGTAGAATTTAAAACCATAGCACTTTCAGAAAAAAAAAATAGCTAGGAGATCTTTGTGATATGGGGTCAGGCAAAGATTAATTAGATGTAACACCAAAATTATGATCGATAAAATTAAAAAATGATAATTTAGACTTTATCAAAATTAAAAATGTCTGCTCTTCCAAAGACACCATTAAGAGAATGAAAAAAAAAAATGACCCAGACAGGGTGAAAAGAGTTAAAAATCTCATACTTAAATAAAGGACTTGTATCTGGAACATATAAAAAACTGTCAAAACTCAGTAATATCAAAACAAACAACCCAGTAAAAATGGGAAAAATTAAACTCTTTAGCAAAGAGGGCATATGAATGTCAAATGATCCTATGAAAAGATGCCCAATGTCATTAATCATTGGAGAAACCCAACCACAATGAGATACTCCTGCACAAATGTTGGCAAGAATGTGGGCACCTTCAACTCTCATACACTGCTGATGGGAATGTGCAACCCCATTGGAAAAACAGTTTGACACCTCTTAAAGTAATTCAGCATACACTTTTTACCCCGAGCCAGCCACTTCATTCTTAAGTGTTTAGGCAGAAGAAACGAAAGCATGTATCCGTTCAGAGACTTAACAAATGTTCATCATAGCAGTTTTATTTGTAATAGTCAAAATCCTAAAAAAAAAAAAAAAAAGCCAAAAACAAAACCCAAAAATCCATCCAGGAAAATGAATGGACAAATATTATGTTGGATAGTCACATGTTGAGATACTCCCCTGCAAAGGAAAGACATGAACTATTGATGTGTGCATCAACATTGATGACTCTCAAAATAATTACTCTGTGAAAGAATCAAAACGAAGACTACATACTATATGATTTTTATTTACTTCAAATTCTATAAATATAGACACATCTCGAATGATAGAAGGTAGATTGACAGTTGACTGAGAATGGGGTGGGGTGGGGTGGGGTGAGGGGCTGGACCCTTGATAACAAAAGGGATGAGGAAACTCTTGGTGGTGAGTGATAGGTTTATTATCTTAATCGTGATAACAGTTTTAGATTTACTTATCTAAATGTATACTTCAAATATATGCAGCTCATTATATGTCAATCCTACCTCAAAAATATTGTTTAAAAACTCAAGTTGTACACCATGATTGGTGAACCTTATCATATGTAAATTTTACCACAATAAAATTGATATAAAAAGGAAAAATCACAGACATGGTAAAAAAAAAAAAAACCCCAAAACCAAAGAACTCCTGTTTACTTTGGTCATTTAGAATTTTTACATTCTTAGGAAAAAGTCACTCATAATTCTATGGTATGGCTAGTAATGTACGAGCAGGATGAGTTAGTTGTCATTTTCAGAGATTTTTTTCATTTTATCAAAAAAAGTAAATTTGTAATATCTTTCATGCGCGCAAATTTCCCTACACTGTGTCTCATACCTCACCGTCTATCTGTAATAAAAACATGATTTACAAAAGATTAGGGTATTCTCATCTAATTTGTCCCAGTTTCTATTTCATATGCCACATTAGAATGTGACATATATAAGTAATGGACTCTTGTATCTTGAGGAACAATGAGTTTTAGAATCTCTTATAACTGCTGTGTGAGCCACAAGTGGCCCTATGTGAAGTACATTAAGACAAAGGCCTAATTGAGCTACGTTAATTTGCTTCCACTCTGCAGTATAATAAATGCAGATGTCTTTCCAGCATTAATTTCTATCTACATGGCAGAATTGTATTAAGTACAGCCAGCCCCATTTTAATTAAGCATCGTTACTTGGGTTGTGCAGTGTCTGTGCTTTCGGCCCATCAGAGGGAGCACTTAGTCAATTAACTATTTTATTAACCAATTGATTTTTGCTGTAGGTCCCTACCTTCTCTTACAAGTGAGACATGATCGCGAGAGGTAAATAAATTGGTTCCTTTCATCTCTAAAAAGCCACAGTAAATAATGAAACGTTTCAAACAGGGTTTCTGTGAGGGGGAACCCAAACACAAAGAAAAAAAAAAATCCCTGCCATTTATCCTGGAATGTAAAAACTGACTGCTTGCAGTTGCATCGTATTTGAATAAATCATATTGTCACACTGACCTTTATTGATAAACTGTTTCCCAACTTAAAGCATCAATCCTACGGCTTAAAGGATCTTTTGTTGTATAAGCCCTGCAGATCCATCAGGTAACGAAACAACGATTTGCTATCTGTGGACTTTGAGAATCGATAATATAACAAGATCCTTAGTAGCTTCGTCCCAGTCCCTCACTCCACCCTACTGTCTGTGTTTGCAAGTCTGGTTATTCAATGTCCTGCTATCATTGGAGACCCAAACTATTATTTCACTCAAGGAAAAGACAACGCATGGGGTGGCTTCTCAAGAGAGCGCGCATTTTTAGTGGATACTAATATGTGTTTAATTTGGCCTGACAGATGCTCTGTGGCCAGCAAAGGGTTTAATTTGATAGGGATAATTTTTTCTAGACAAATAAAATGTCTCACAGATGAATCAAAAGGCTTAAACTCAATTCACTGCTCCCCCTCCCCATTTGGTTTTGTGTCAGAGTAGTTTACGCAGATAGAGAAAGCTTATTTTCTTAATGTCATCATTGGGATTGAGGGTATGCTAATACATGGAAATGGGACCTGTTTTGGAATATGTGGTATACTTGCTTACCCTAATTACATACAAAATAGAGATTCTAAAACTGAAAGGCAGAAGAAAGGTTTTCTATGTCCTCATTCTCTTAAACCAACTGTTCTTACTGTCAATAATCTCCCTGTGGGAAAGGCCATTTAAGATACACATTTTCTAAGGACTCAGGGCTAAGAATGAAAGTTCTGCATTGGAATTCTGATGCTTTTGCTAACAAGCTATGTTATCTGAGTCAAGTACCACTACTCTGTTGAAACCAGGTTCTTTGTATGTATTTTTAAATATTTTATACATGCCCCATCTAACTTTAGAGTTAACTTTGAGGGTCTGACAATATTTGTAATAATAATGGTCGTTCTTTATTGAGCATCTGTTGTCCATCAGGATATTAGGCGATTTTCTTAGGGTTCCCTAGGCTTAAATAGCAGGATGAGGATTGAAATCAAAGACTGCCACACACCGTCTTATGCTTCTTCACTCTGCCAAAGCACTAGACAGATGCACAGTGGTGTTACAGCCATTATAATGATTAATAGTCATCATGAAATGTAGGACCTGACACCCAGAGGTGATGTTGCCCTTTCCTTGAATGGAAGTTACACCATGCCATTAGACAGATAATTATAGTGAGATTTTTCAAAGGCAAATTTTTGCCACTGTCTTCATGCATGGCCTTGCTAGCTCTCCAGGAGAAGCAAAAAATAACAACGCTGATTGATTTCCCTTTGCCACTTACTTCAAGTGGTTCCCATTTTAATGCCCTTCCCAATTGTGACTTCATTGTCATTTGAAACTGCTGATATTTCAACATCCACACAGGCTAAACAGTCGGGCTCCTCAGCAAGTTCAAATGTATGCACAGCATGGAAAAAAATACACCATCTTTTCTAAAAGCTGTTGTGGAGATTCTATTAGAAGGCCTGGCTCTTCCTTCTTTATACTCCAGTAGGCAATAATCCACTCATCCCCTCCCTTTCTGTGACCAAACTCAACTATCACAATAACACAGAGTCCAGCTGACTTAAATCACTATGCTCTTTTATTATAATCTAGCCATGAATTCCAAATCCTTTGTGAGGAAAAAAAAAATCCATCTTGTAAAATGCATACATAATATGCCATGACAAAATAGAAAGGTCCCACAGAAGTTCCACAAAATGGCTCATATAGTACAATGCTGTTATCCAGCCATGGTCTGAATTCCTGAAAGCTCCACAAAATGTCCTGTGTACTCTTAATGAGTGAGGCCTTGGGTCTCAGAATGATGGGAATATTTGTTTCTCTGACAAGTGGGTTACCTCTCCTGAAGATCCTTAAGATGACTCTGGGTCCTTTAGCCATTTTCTCTTCATACTTCTTCCTCTAATGAAGTCTATAAAGCATAGTGAAACTTCATTAAGTATACACTATAAACCAGGCATTAGGCATTGAAAGAAGATCACCATGTTGAGTGTAGATGTGGGCAGTTTATGTGTATTAAACCGAGTTGGTAGGCTGTATCTCACTACCCAGGGCAAAAGGAGGACCATGCACTATCCAAAGCTGGAAGGTACATTTAGGTTAAAATAAGAAACAGCACTGTTTGGAGAAGTGGACAGGAGGATTGTGTAGTTCCCATCTGTCCTCTAGCAAGTAAAACTATGGACAGTCCAATTTATAAATGGACCAGGTTTTAAAAACTGTCTTTGTCATAAGAAGAACAAAGACTTTACACTTTATTAACTACTAGCAAAAAAGCAAAAAAGGAAAAAAGGCCAAAATAAATGTTCAAGTTGAAGAGGAGGAAAAAATAAGTGGTCTGTTTTTTCCTAATAATCTATAATATTTTATGGTAGATGAAGATCGAATTATCTGTCAGAGTTTAGTTCCCTTGCTCAGTTTCTTGTGATATTCTATGCCAGTGCTCAGAAATATGAGTTCATTATTGACTGTCGGACCATTACTAAAATACTCTACTGTGCCCTACCTGGACTTAGAAGTGCTTAATGGCACCAAATAATTATTTCTTAACCCCAAATGAATTTCTTATTCTATCACCATAGCAGATAACAGTTAATATTTAATGGAGAGGTTTTATTGAATTAATTCATACCAATATATAAATGATTAATATCCTCTTAATGTTCCAGCGATAGTTTTAGTTTTAAAGATGAATGCCCATTATCACAGAGGATTGCCCAGAGATGTCCAGTTAATGAGACCCGAGACAAAACTGTAGAAGGCATTATAGGAGGGGAGGACATAATCAACTGAGGTCATTGCAACCTGGGATTCTTATCAAAGCATTTGTCAGGAATTATTCAACCAGAATTTGCTATATTTGCAATAGTTAGAAACAAAGCATTCAAAAGAAATGCTACCAATCAGTAGTTTCAACTTGAAGAGTTCCACCTCCCAGCGAGGGAAATAGATCCTAAAATAATGAATTTTCAGTACAACTACAGAGATAACAGAAGGTATCTGGCATATATTTCAAAGATTTTTCCTTCCAGATAAATTTTTCTGGTTTCTTAGGTTCAGATGAATGTCAAGGGATGAGTATGAACTACTTATATAAGGAGAGTGGGGATGGGAGGCGGTGAAACACTTTTGTCTACAACACTGTTGAAGTCAGAGTCTCAGCAGTTGGCACCCTTAGTAAGGTGATCAAAGAAACTTTAACAAAGGGACTATTTATGAGGCTAAGTATGGGGCTAAGGAAAATCAACAAGGAAAGGTTAAGCATCTTCAGGTCAAGTACAGCTGAAAGCTCTTGCCAATTTTAGGTTTGAAGGGACAAAAGGAAGGAGCAGTTACCTAAACTGAGCAAGACCTATAGCCATGGCTCCAAAGAGGAGTATGGTTTTTATTAGAGAAATGAAGCCATTGCCACACCATGGCCTGGCAGGGAAGAAGTCAGGGTGGGAACTATCCTGATCTCTCCTCCAGCTCTGTGATGTTCTAGAGTCTTCCATAGGTTGAACCCAGCACAAGATCAAAGAGTGCGGGAACCTGGGTCTTCTGAAGCAAGGGAAGAGTAAAGAGGGAAATTGGAAGAAGAAAGAGAATAACTGATGCAGATGTGAGGATGAAAACCATCGTTGTGCATCTTCTGTTGCTGGAATGTAAAGTGAAAGGAACGGAGTGGCAAGAATAAAAGCCAACTGTGATCGTATGACTTTTATGCTTGAGAACTTTCCGTAGAGATTTCCATCACCTTCTGAAAAAGGCTTGTAATGTGACCTGGAGACCCAGTAATGTCTGGTCTCCTCTCTGCTTCTTCAGACCTCTGGATGATTCTAGAAGCTCTGATGGGGAGGAAAAGCACTTGTCTGAAGGTGTATAGAACAATTTATCGTCTAAAAAAACAACTACTATTTGAAAAAGGCAATAAAAATTAAGATGGCAAGGAAGATAAAGCTTTGAGAAGTATGATTAAATAAAATCATCGAGATTTATTTTATTGAAGTATGGGAAAATAATAGCTAGGCAATGAAGGGGACAAACAGATTTCTTGATCCCCCCCCACCCCAGAGGAATAAAGCTGGAAAAAAAAAAAAAAAGGAAAATGTAGAGAAGAAATGGAGTGTTTGTGAATGCCCATTTGCAAATGTGTAGCAAATAACTGATACTGGAAGAGAGTAAGCATGACATGTTGGTAGAGATTTGAACTGGGATATATATTTCAGAGGCCCTCACCATTTATGTACAATGGGCACAGTCCTAGGACTTCCAGTAATTTGGAGATGGTGGAGTAGAAGAGATCATGAAAAACAGAAATGAAAGATAGTCTCCCACTACAAGAGGGATGAGGAGAGTAATAATGGTAAAACTTCCATTAGGCATATCATTTGGAAAGCCACTGGTGATTTTTGGAAAAAGTGGCTTCACAGGAACAGTGGGATGTGTGATAATTTAAGTTTGAGGGATGAAAAAGGGCTTGGCACATGGACACAATGAATATAGATAATCTTCTGGCTTGGGCAACAGTAAGAGGACAGAGAATATGGTAAAGGAAGAATCAGTATCAAGGAAGAGGATCAAGAGCTGAGAGAATGAGACCTGTCTAGCTGCTGGTGAGAAGGAACAACAATGGAAAAGCAGATCTGAAGCCATGAGAAAGAGAATGCTGAAGGGATGAAGAATTCAGCCTTGACTTAGCTAAGTTCTGAGTCATTTTAAAAATTGCAGTGGAAGTTGAGATTTCTGAGTTAGGCAGGTGAGATTGTTTTTTGTAGGTTGAATTTTGAGATTGCAATACAGATCATTTCTGAATGATGCAAATGTTCTGTATGATTCTTTCTTTAGGAGTATAAATCCAAAATCATGTGGAAATCAATTAGAGACATATTTCTAGAACAAATCACTTATTATTATTGTTACTACCAGTAGGCAGCCAGAGTATGGAAGTGACTTGTTTAAGATACAACAGGTAGTCAGTGGGAGGCAGGATCTAGAACCGACTACCATTCCTAAATGGTCACCATGATTCCCACCTATCTTTAAAATTTTATTTCAAAATCAACTTAGGTTTTACTGAACAAATCACTTCACTCCCTCTTTCTGGTATTAAGTGTTTATTCCTCTTGTCAATAGATTCTTTATCTCTTTCATTTTTTTAAGATTAAAAAAATTAATTTGAGAAAGAGTGAGAACACGAATGGGAAGGAAGAGCAGAGGGAGAAGGGGAAACAGACTCCCTGTTGAGCAGGGAGCCCAATGTGGGGCTCGATCCCAGGACCACAATATCATGATCTGAGCTGAAGGCAGATGCTTAACCAAGCCACCTAAGCACCCCTATTTCTTTTATTTCTTCTTATAAGTTTGCTCATTGGAAATATGAAGATATTCCATCCCATTCTACTTTGGTTCTTCAGTTCATGTATAATGTCCAGTGGCTTATTATTGTGATCACATCATGGCTAAGACTATGGGCTTTGAAGTTACACTGTATGGGTTCAGATCCTGTCCCAGAGACTTAGTGGCTATATAACTTTGCGCAAGATTTCACTATGCTATGCCTCAGTTTCACCATCTGAATAGTAGGATCAACATATTAAATTATCATAACCATAGGGAAGTTAAAGATTAAATGAATGTAATAAGCACAATACAAAGCACTTTCTGTAGTAGTAATGTTCATGGTGGACTAGTAGTAAGTCTGTTACTGGCACAAGTAATTATTCAAATAATAATTTATTTAAGCAGATAATTCATTCTTATTAAATAAATAACCCCTGCCATGCCACAAGATTCATATTCTAACTGAGTGAACAGCGAGCTAGCCAGAGTTGTAAGATGTAGTAACAAATAAATACAGTTCCAGGCAAACCAAACTGGGTTTCAATGACCGTATTAGACAAGTCTTTCTCTGGAATCGTGTAATGAAATATATCACCTCCTGTACCCTGCTTCAACCAGGGAGAAGGAATCCATAAGCCTAGGTGAGTGACTCAGGGCCCACCACCACCTGCATACCTCTTTAAATATGAAGCTCTGTGTTCATAGGGGCTTAAGATCTTGCTTAAGATTTGATATGGTTCTTGATCTTGCTGGCTAATACTAACTGCTTGGGCAGCTAAAATGTGGTTATCCTCTTACCACTCTTTTCAAATAGAAATGTCTGTGTTGAGGTATAAATTCTAGGTTCATTTTTTCATAAGCCCTTATCATCTGTATCAGTGAAGATGGAATGTAAGTGCCAATGGGTATTAAACCATTTGAATGTATTTAAAAAATTAATCTCCATATCTTTTCACCAGGCAATCTATATTTGATAGGTTATTTGCTCTGACCAAAGATGAGTTTTGACTGATAGTGTATCTCCCTACATCTTGTGGTTACATGGGGTGAGGTTTCTGCTGGATAAACTGTCAACTCAAAATGGGAAATATTACAGTATGCTTTCCTGCTTGGGACTGGAGTTTGAACATTATGTACCCTGTTTTCTGAAAAGGATAAACTGTGCTTTATATCTGATTTTTCAAAGGTTTCACAGATTATGGCTAGGTCAAAAGTAACTTATGTTCTATTATTTAAAATATTTTCTGAAATAGTGTCTGTGTAGAAAATTGCCATAAAGATAGCTGAAAAAATTAGGGATAGAGAGCTCTAGAGGACTTTATTTAGGACAAAATGTAAAATTTTTAGAAGAGAAAATGCAATACATTCTTTTCCAAAATGTATTTTTCAAAGCATGAATTTCTTCAGAATATGCGCAGGGGCAATCCATATGTCAAATAAGTTTGGGACACATAATATAATAAATATTCTTAAATGCACATACAAGGTGAACTATTATTACTATTGTTGTTTTCAATAATTTCTCAAACACACTTATCTAAGTTTTTTTTTTTTTTTTAAAGAAGCACTGATTGATATCCCATGGATCAATCTAGAGTTCTGTTGAACACATTTGTCAATTGCTTAGATTGAGAAAGTCCTTAGTTTGTGGAGAGTAGAAGGTGAAAAGCCACTGCCTCAGATTTTCAAAACATTTTTCAATAGAGTTTTGTAGGAAACCTTTCCATAATAAATTTCCTACAGTGATTTCCATTCAGTTTAGTACCAAATATGAGTCCTCCATCAGCAAGAACTCTGGAAAAGAAGATTAAGACACCTACTCCCAGGGCGCCTGGGTGGCTCAGTGGGTTAAGCATCTGCCTTCAGCTCAGGTCATGATCTCAAGGTCCTGGGATTGAGCCTCATATCGGGCTCCCTGCTCAGCAGAGAGTCTGCTTCTCCCTCTCGCTCTGACCCTCCTCCCCATTTGTTCTCTCTCTCTCTCTGTCTCAAATACAAATACACACACACACACACACACACACACACACACTCCCTCCAAACTAAAGATTGTTAACATTTAGTTTAGGATTAATTTACATTATATATTATAAGGCACATTATTATAGTTATAGTTATTTGCTCTAACATTTTAAATTTGAGGTATCTTTTTGGCTAAGAGATAAATTTGTAGAATTAAAGCAAAATTAGTGATTATGGGAGTACCTCTTACAAGTTCTATTTTGGCAGGAAAAAAGTGCTTCGAATCATGAAGATGGTGGCAGCTCTCATGAGATGGAAGGCAAGCCTTCAGGGAGCAGGGCCTAAAGATTTAGTGAAACTCAGTCGTCTCTGCTGGTTTTGGATGGGGAGCCCATAAGCACATCATTGCACTGCTCTGATCTGTTTCTCAGTTTCTCTGAAGCAGAGGCATTACTGCTTGTCTTGGAACGTTGTTGGGAAGAGTAAATAAAATTAGAAAGTGTAGGTAGAGGTGCTGGCACATACGACTACTCTTCAGACATTGGTTCCCTATTATTTTTCTTTCTACAGCAGTGGTTTTTCAACTGGAGGTGGACTTGCTCCCCCAGAGGATACTTGGTAATATCAGGAGACATTTTTGGTTGTCACAGCTGGGGAGAGTGCTCTTGGTATTTGGTGGCTAGAGGCTAGGGATACTGCATTCTACATGCGCAGGACAGTTACCACAACAAATAATGACTCAGTTCAAAACATCAGGAGCACTGAGATGAAGGAAACCCGCTGTGCAGCATAGTAATGGAGCACTGTGTCCACTGCTCCTATACTTAGCTGTTCCAGCACCCGATCGGAGCAAGTAGATGTATGTCTGGAGGGAAAAAAGTAACACTTTGGAGATGAGAAGCATTCAGGATCATGTAAGTCTAAACTATGAATACTGTACTCACTGTAATCATACAAAGTTAGCAGTAATGAATATATGGTGTTTACTTATGAACCAAAGTTGGTGACCAAAAAAAAAAAAAAAAAAAAAAAAAGGAGGAGTCTGGGAAATGCTCCAGTAGGCCCAGAAAAGTAAAAATGTTGAGCCGTCTTTTCTTCTTTTTGAACTCTAAACAGGTCTATTTCCCTATGGGATTGAGGAATCCAGCAACCAATTTCAAGTTCAAGATCTGTGATATTATATATCTAAGCTGTGCTTTTTTCTTACAGGAAAATCAGATGCTAAGACTCCATGCTGTGGAACTTTGGGGACGTTTTAGTATATAACTCAGATATGTTCAAAATATAAGACACCTTGAGATGCCATGATCTCTACCAGAAAACAGTGATTTGGAGTATTAACAAAAGAAGAGACAGATCGGGCTGTGCTCCCTCTCCTCTGTGATGTGTGGCCACATTTCTATGCCAGAGATGCTTCCAGAGGCTTATTATGCTCCACTGTCTCCCCTCTACCTGTGGGGCAGGTGTCCCTGCAGGCCAGGAGCGGAGCAGAGCTGCCTTCTTGTACCACCATGCCCTGGTTGGTCTCCCAGCTCTTCCATCACCCACATAGCTCTCTGTATTTAATTCCCTCTGCTTGAAACACCAGCTTTAGTGGTCTTTATTTTCCTAGTTGGGCTCTGAACAATAAAGTGTTGTATGGGCAGTAAAACAGAGTGAGATGGGTTTTTTTAACCAAAAAGGAATGGAGTAAGTCTTCTTGAAGGACATGAAGCCTGAATTCAAGATCCTGATAATAGTTCTTATTTATTCATTTTAGGATGTTTCAGGTACCATGCTACATGTTTGTGATGGTTAATTTTGTGTGTCAAAATGAGTAGGCTATGAGGTACCCAGACATCTGGTCAGATATTCTGGGTGTGTCTCTGAGGATGTTTCTGGATGAGATTAACATTTGAATCAATAGACTGAGTAAAGCAGATTGCCCTCCCTAATGTGGGTGGGCCTCATCCAGTCAGCTCTAGGTATGAATAGAACAAAAAGGCTGAGTAAGAGAGAACTGCCGCCCTTTTTTTCCCTGCCCTTTGACATGAATTAAACTATGAGGTTTCCTAGGTCCTTAGCTTGCCTCCTGTAGATCCTGGGACTTGCCAGCTTCTGTAATCACACAAACCAATTCCTTATCATTTATATTTCTATCTCTATCCCTGTCCCCATCCATCTATATCCATTTGTTGTTTCTGTGGAAAAGATGACTACACTGTTCTTTATACCTTTTGTTATTTGATCTTCATAAATCATCCTCCAAAGTGGTATATTTATCCCAATTTACAGATTTAAAAAATGAGGCTCAAGAAAGATAAGACACTTACCAAGGTCAGGTTGTAACAACGTGAATACATATTTCCCTGGCTTCCAATAATATGTTCTTTACACCTGGCAAATAGGGTGAGCCATGTTTTCTGGGAAAGACCCATCAAGATTTGCTTTCACATCAGTGAGCGTGCTCTCTCATTCTTTCCCTCTTTCCCTTTTCTTCTCTGCCATGGCTGGGTTTAGGGTGTGACTCACTGAGTACTTGTTGAAGAGCGTGCTTAGGAAAGCAAAGTGTGATCACCTAAGATGTTCACAGTTAATTTTACTTTAATTGCCCTACGCTTGGAAATACAAGCATGACTGTAGCCTGCCAGAGGTATTAGAGTCCACAAGTGTCTGTTGAGGAATGAACCTGGTTCCCAATGATGACACATCAGGGGTCTCAGAATCAAAACTATTGTTGGTTTCTTAACTGTTAGTGTTCATTTTTGACACTCATTTTGAGGTGATCTTTGGAAGCAAGATTTTTATATTCTTTTGCAAAACTCATCATGCATTTATCTTATTTCACAAACACTTATTGAACACCCATTGTTTTTAAAGCAAAGCATGCATTGTATTAATTCCATAGAGTTAGAAGTTTTGAGACACAAGGGTTCTATAATCCAGACCTCACTAAGGTACATTCAGTGACTTTGACATCCCCCCCAATTCCCTTTGGCCATCCAATTAAATAGGTCAGCTGCTAAAGTTTGATCAGACATTAAAAGATTCTGTTCCTTTTCAAGGCCTTATCAAAGATTTAGTATGTCTTTCTAAATGAACTAGGGGGCCATCCTTTGAAGCATTTGCTCAAAGACGAAGTGTCACCTGTAGAACAGTGGAAGGAAATGGTAATATGAAGATTAAAAAAATGTAGGGTCTAAGAGAAATAAAAATGTGGCAATGGCAGAAGGACTTTGCATGGTTCAGAAATACAGAAAATATAGGTAGATACTGTCTGTAGAGTAAATAAAAATAAGAACACTAAGTATAACAGAGAGTAATTACTCTATGCCCAGCACTGTGCTGCCTTATTCTTTGTTGTATTTATGTTTGTTTACTTCTTACTGTCTAAATAAAATAACTTTCCCAGTTTCTTCTGAACCGTAGTTTGTGGATAAAGGAAAGACTTGAATTACCTCTATATTCTATCTCCTAATGTAAAAATATAGAACCTACATGAGTTTTAATTTTTAATTCATTCAGTTAAAAAAAAAAACATTTACAAAGTCTTTATGTTGGAGACAAATACGTTGACATCAGACCTCCTTGTTAGAAATGCATAATTTTACATCCCATTCCAGACCTACTGGAATCAGAATCTGAATTACAACAGTCTTTAGGTGAGTCAAATGCACATTAAGTTTGAGAAGCGCCAAAACCAACTAATTCAGATGTTTTTAAGTATTGTTGTTGGCAGCTTGCTGGCAATCAAAAACAAATTAAAAAAAAAAACCCACTTGTCTTGAAAAATTTAACTCCTTGGAAGAATCAGATCAATGGGAAAGCAGTTAAAACTTCTAAATGCCCCCCAAAATGTTGATTACAAAATCTGGGTAATGCAGGTAGCAGAGTAAACTGTATTGTTCTGTAATTATTGGTCCCACTGAGAAAAGAGCAGCTATTTATTTGTTTATTTTTAGTTTTCCTTTACAAGTTGGCCAGCTTTATTTATTTTCTGATGTAAACACCATCAGCAATCAGTTGCAAGAACAGAAAGATTATTTGTCTCCTTAAGTGTGCTTTTCTTTCATTACCATGATTCCTTAAGAGCAGAATTAGCATGGTAACCCTAGAGCTGGGCGGTCTCATGTTTCGACTTCTAAATGGAGAGCGGTCACAATCAAATTCCTGCCTCCTAAAAGCTTTACTGTTAGGCATAAGTGTCTTATTTGGCAGTACATGGATGGTGTGCCTGCTGCTGTTTAGTCCTTTAATTGTAAGCAATTTTCCATTGTGGGAATAACTAATTGGACCAATGCTTAAATTAATCCGAGGGTGCCATTTTTGATCAAAAATTTCTGGCTGTTGTAAACAAGACAGTGTGGCATTCGTACAAGAATTAAAAAAAAAAAAAACAAACCAGAGAAATAGAAAAAAATGAGAGAGTGTAAAAACAGACTTATTTACCTATGGTCAACTGATTTGCAAAAAAAGACTCTATTGTATATGTGTAATAAATGGAGCCATATGTTACACTCAAAGATCTATTAGGCTGATTAGATCTTGGATACTAATCAATTGGATCCATTAAAGATTAAATATGTGTAGTGAGAAGGAGAGTAGTCCCTTGATCCAATGAAAAAGTTCTAGAGGTATCTGGAGAAAATAGTGCTTTAATAATGTTTTGTTTACCTTAAAGAAGTTCTAAAGTGGGCCAGGATCCCTCAGAACTTAACAGTATGTTGGAGGTTAGTCCTTAACTTGCCACTCTTCTGTTTTCACCTTGCATTTTTAATTTACTGTTTGCTCATTGCAATCAAGTTGTGTGGGTCTATATCTATATCTATATATCTATATAGATGTATATTACATGTTACATATATAGTTTAATTAAACAGTATATGAGGAAGGATGAGAAAATATTACAATTTTAAGCAACTTTCTAAGTTACTTTAATTTCCTCTTCTGAATCAATTAATTCTGCCCTAAATACTGCAATTTTATTCTCCAAGCATGCACATTCCCACAACTGCAAACAGTTTGGTCTCAATTAATATAACAATCACAACCCACTCTGACTGGAATATCAAGGTATTGGGGGGAAAGGTGTCTAAACTTTAATAATCTAGATAATTGCTTCAACTTTCCACTTTGCTGGTGAATCTAGCCATAATTAACCAATTAAATCACATCAGCAGTTACTTTTTCCCTAAGCACAGAATTTAGAGGGATGAAAGAGAAAGAGAGATAAAGATGAGAAAAATCTATCTAAACATAAATGTCATTCCATTATAGAACCTTATTAAACACATTTAAATGTTTTAATTTCTAGCACTCTGTTGTTCATAATGAACTCTGCAGGGATTGAAAATGAATTTTTTATTCTGAGATTTTTGTCCCTTTTGAATTGCAAAGAGCATTCCTCTTGAATTTCCACTAGATATAATGAAACATATTTTAATATCACATCAGGCTAGACCCCTGGGGAGACAACTGTCAAAAATTCATGGTATCTTTAAATCACTTTAATTACATTTTGCTCAATGCAAAGTAATGAGTAAGAAACTGTTTGTTTAACTTTATTGATGCTGTAGTATTTCCCATACAGTTATGTTATGTAGCATCAATGTAGGGTCAAGTAGTTCACTAAGGATGTGGTTCAGGGTGAATAGCGACCATAGTAAGAGATGCATTTGAAAAAAAAGGTTCAGACCAGAAGACAAAGATCCTGGAAGGCCATGTATAAAATTTTAGCATTCAGGAACTAATATGGCACCAAATAATAAAATAACTAAAGTTAATTTTACTCTTAACAATGCCCCATAACATGTAACTCTTATAAGTTACACATTTGTATACAACATTCCAATTAATCTTTCCAATAGATCTTTCAGTCAGGTACTATTGTTATAATCATCATCTTACAGATATAGAGACCAAAGCTCAGAGTGTGTAAGGTCACACGACGAGTTTACGTCAAATTCATAGAGTCAGACATTGGTATTTTAAATACTTAGCAAATGATAAAACTTGAATTTGCACTAAGATGTTCGTTCTATAGTCTCTGCCGACTAGATAGAGGAGGGGGGCCCAAAGATGTTTGTTTGTGGTCTAAATTAATGGTGACACTTACAAAAAGGGAAAAAAAAATGTAACTATGTGAGGTGATAAATTGATTGTTAATCATTTCTCAATGTATATGTATAGTACATCACATTATAACACCCTAAATACATACAATTTTCACTTGTCAATTTTACCTTAGTAAACCTTGAAAAAATAGTAGTAGAAGTGGCAGTTGTAGAGGTGGCTATTGGGAATAAAAGATAAGTCTGGAATTCTGAAGGACTAGATGGCCTAGTCTCACCTGAGACCAGTTCTGGGGTGGATTTGGGTTAAGGCTTGAAGGCTTGTGAAATGCAGAAGACTTTGATGACCAGGCTTAGAGGACCCCCACTCTATCACTGTGTCATCTAGGAATGGGAGCAATTCAGCCAGGTATCTCCCACTATGAAGTAGACCTTACCGCTTTGCCTTTCAAAAATCTACATTGTCACCTTAGGACACTTGCCACTGCTATTTTAGAGACAGTTAATCTGCCTGTCACCACGATATCCTCTATCTCCAATATCATTTCAGAAACGCATAGATAACACATCCCACAAATCTTGTCAAATGTTTATCTTGCATTGACTGAGATGATCAGGTGATTTTTGTCCATTATTCCAATAGTATGGTATTGTACCATTAATTAAAATTTGGATGTCAAATCCATCTTGAATTTCTGGGATGAGTCTCATTTAGTCATAGCATATCATTTTTAAATGTTGCTGAATTCAGTTTGTGATTATTAAGGATTTTTGTGTTTACATTCACAAGGAATATTAATTTTCTTTTGATGTCTTTGTTAGTGAAAGCTAAAATTAATTGCATATAATGACTTGGAAATGTTCTCTTCAGTTTTCTGAAAGAATTTGTGAAGGATTATTTTCTTCTTTACATATTTGATAGAATTCAGCAGTGAAACTTTCTGTGCTTTTCTTTGTGGGGATATTTTTAAGTCAAATTCATTTTATTTACATGTTATTTTTCCTATTCAAACTGTTTATTCCTTCTTGAGACAGTTTTGGTAATTTGTGTTTTTCTAGGAATTTATTCATCTTATTTGAGTTGTCTAAGTTGTTGAAATAAAGTTGTTTATAATATTCCCTTATAATTTTTAAATTTCTTCAGGGTAGGTAATGATCCCTTCTTTCATTTCTAATTTGGTAGTTTCAGTCTTCTCTCTTATTTTCTTGGTTAGTTTGCATAACAATACATTAATTGGTCTTTTAAAACGAGTTTTTGTTTTTATTCATTTTCTCTATTGTCTTTATGTGTTTTATTTCATTGATTACCACTATGATCTTTATTATCTCATTTCTTCTGCTTACTTTAAGAGTCTCATGCTCTACCGACTGAGCTAGCCGGGCGCTTCTTCTGCTTACTTTAGACTTTGCTTTTGTTTTTCTGGTTTCTTTAGGGTTCGATACCTTTTTTCTCTTCTTACATATGTGTTAAATCTATACATTTTGTTCTGTGGTGAGTCATTTTTAAAAATTTTTTTCAAGATTTTCTCTATTTGATTCTGATGGATCTAGGTATGGATCTTTTTAAATATTTTTCTTTCTTGGGGCTCACTGATTGTCTCAGACCTATAGATTAAGGCTATTGAATTTTCAACTTCAGAATTAGCATTGTTTAGAGTATTTTATGTATTTATGAGAGAGAGAGAAAGAGGAGGGGCAGAGGGAGAAGGAGAGAGGGAATCTCAAGCAGATTCCCTGCTGAACACAGGAGCTGGGCATGGGGCTCGATCTCATGATCTTGAGGTCATGACCTGAGCCAAAACCAAGAATTGGATGTTTAACTGACTGAGCTATCCAGGCATCCCCAGAATTTATGTTTTGAAATGATTTTAACTCTTTATTGAGATTCTTTATTCCTGAGTTATTGTTATTTTATTTTCCTTTAATTATTTAAACATAATCTTATTTAGGTTGAACATATTTAATACTTTCTTTGAAGTTTTTGCTAAGTCCAACATCTGAGAACGGAGACTGCTTTATTGAATATTTTATTTTTTTCTAAATGCAGGTCACACTTTCTTGTCTCTTTGCATATCTCATATTATTTTGCTGAAAATGAACATTTTAGATAAAGCAAAAACTCTGGCTTCTTTTTTCCCTTTGAGATTTGTTGCTGTTTGTTTAGTAACTTGCCTGAACTAAATCTGTGAAGTCTATTTTTCCTATAATGTGTGGTCACTGACATCTTTGCTGTTTTTTTCTCTTGCTTTTATTTTCAAGTTCGACTTCCTAGGGGTTGCCTTATGTCTGCTTAGCTTAGTGATAAGTCAAAGATTGGCCAAATGTTGTGCTCAAAGACTGAACCAGAAAGGCTTTTACTCTCCGATGATGGATTTGTGAGTGGGCTCAAGAGTACATTCAAACATCAGCCCATATTTAACTCTGGCTTGACTTTTACTTTCTACTGGGCTTTATTTCATTTCCTTTGTGTGTGCAACCAGGTTCCATTAGCCAGAGATGCATATGTGGGTTGGACCCTCTCCATCTCTGCTGTACATGTGTGCATCAACCTGGAATGTTTGACAAGCTTCTCAAGCCTCTTATAGCTACCTCATCTTTTACTTCCCTGACGAGTCATTGCTTATCTCATGTAAGACTACATTCCAGCCCTCCCTTCCTTCTTTCTTTCCTCCCTTCTCTTCTTTTTTCCTTCCCCTCTCCCTTCCTTCCCTTCCTTCATCCCTTTTCCCCTTCATCTCTTCCTTCTTTCCTTTCTCCCTTTATTTCCTTTTATAATAAAGACTCCAAATCAAGATTCTCTTCCTTCCCAAGATAAATGTTAAATAAGCATTTGTGAATTTTGGATTTTGGGGGAATTTTTGGATTTGTAGTTATTCTTTCTCTTTTTAACTTTTTAAAATTTGAATACAGGTGACATACAGTATTACATTAGTTTCAGGTGTCCAACATGGTGATTTAACTTCTCTGTATGTTATGCTATGCTCACTGTAAGTGTAGCTACCATCTGTCACCATACAACATTATGACAATATTATTGACTATATTCTCTATGCTGTGCCTTTTGTTCCCATGACTTCTTCATTCCATAACTGGAAGCCTGTCTCTCCCCCTCCCCTTAACTCATTTTGTCCATCCTCCCATCCACCTCCACTCTGGCAACCATCAGTTTCTTCTCCATTTATAGGGCTGGTACTGCTTTTTGTTTGTTTATTCATTTGTATTGTATTTTAGGTTCCACATATGAGTGAAATCATTTGATATTTGTCTTTCTTTCTCAGTCTGACTTATCCCACTTAGTATAGTATTAAGTCCATCCATGTTGTCACAGATGACAAGATCTCATCCTTTTTTATGACTATGAAACATCCTGTTGTATATCTTCCTTATCTGTTCATTTTTGGTAGAGTAGACATATAAGTGGATATTCTTTTTGAGCACCTTGCTTCAACTGGCAAGATCAAGGTGTAGTCTTGTTTCGATCACTTGCTTGTTCTATGACCTTGGCCAAGTTATTCAGCCCTGGAGGAAATGTGAATACATTTCCAGTGCTATGTAATGGTAGCAAAAAGAAAAAAATTGAAATTATAGTGAGTATGGCTCCTCATATATATATATATATATATATATATATATATATTTATTTATCTCAAACTCTATTTATAAAATATTTATTTTTATTTATTTTAATTTAATTTTATTTTTTTCAGTGTTTCAAGATTCATTATTTATATACCACATCCAGTGCTCCAAGAAATACGTGCCCTCCTTAATACCCACTATCAGGCTCACCCATACCTCCACTCCCCTCCCCTCCAAAACCCTCAGTTTGTTTCTTAAGAGTCCACAGTCTGTCATGGTTCATCTCTCCCTCTGATTTCCCCCAATTCACTTTTCCTTTCCTTCTCCTAATGTCCTCCATGTTATTCCTTATGTTCCACAAGTAAGTGAAACCATATAATTGACTTTCTCTGCTTGACTTATTTCACTCAGCAGAATCCCCTCCAGTCCCATTCATGTTGATACAAAAGTTGGGTATTCATCTTTCTGATGGCTGAGTAATATTCCATTGTATATATGGACCATATCTTCTTTATCCATTCATCTGTTGAAGGGTATCTTGGCTCTTTCCACAATTTGGCAATTGTGGACATTGCTGCTATGAACATTGGGGTACATATGGCCCTTCTTTTCACTACATCTGTATCTTTGGGGTAAATACCCAGTAGTGCAATTGCAGGGTCATAGAGTAGCTCTATTTTTAATTTTTTGAGGAATCTCCACACTGTTTTCCAAAGTGGCTGCACCAGCTTGCATTCCCACCAACAGTGTAAGAGGGTTTCCCTTTTTCTACATCCTTTCCAACATTTGTTGTTTCCTGTCTTGTTAACCTCTGCCATTCTAATTGGTGTAAGGTGGTATCTCAATGTGGTTTTGATTTGAATTTCCCTGATGGCTAATGATGATGAACATTTTTTCATGTGTCTGCTAGCCATTTGTATGTCTTCTTTGGAGAAGTGTCTGCTCATGTCTTCTGCCCATTTTTTGACATGATTATCTGTTTTTGGAGTCTTGAGTTTGAGTTCTTCATAGATCTTGGATATCAGCCATTTGTCTGTACTGTCATTTGCAAATATCTTCTCCCATTCCATGGGTTGCCTCTTTGTTTTGTTGGCTGTTTCCTTTGCTGTGCAGGGGCTTTTTATCTTGATGAAGTCCCAAAAGCTCATTTTTGCTTTTGTTTCCTTTGGCTTTGGAGACGTATCTTGAAAGAAGTTGCTGTGGCCTATGTCTAAGAGGTTACAGCCTATGTTCTCCTCTAGGATTTTGATGGATTCCTGTCTCATGTTGAGGTCTTTCATCCATTTCGAGTTTATCTTTGTGTATGGTGTAAAAGAGTGGTCGAGTTTCATTTTTCTATACATAGCTGTCCAGTTTTCCCAGCACCATTTGTTGAAGAGACTGTCCTTTTTCCACTGGTATTTTTTCCTGCTTTGTTGAAGATTATTTGACCATTGAGTTGAGGGTCCATGTCTGGGCTCTCTGCTCTGTTCCACAGATCTCTGAGTCTGTTTTTGTGCCAGTACCATGCTGTCTTGTTGATCACAGTTTTGTAGTAAAGCTTGAAATCAGGCAACATGATGCCTCCAGCTTTGTTTTTCTTTTTCAACATATCCTTAGCGATTCAGGGTCTTTTCTGGTTCCATATAAATTATAGGATTGTTTGTTACAGCACTTTGTAAAATGCTAGTGGAATTTTGATCGGGATGGCATTGAAAGTATAGATTGCTCTGGGCAGTATAGACATTTTAACAGTGTTTGTTCTTCTGATCTATGAGCATGAAATGTTTTTCCATCTTTTTTGTGTCTTCTTCAGTTTCTTTCACGAGTGTTCTGTAGTTCCTCGAGTACCTCTTTGGTTATGTTTATTCCCAGGTGTCTTATGGTTCTTGGTGCTATAGTAAATGGAACCGATTCTCTAATTTCCCTTTCTATAGCTTCATTGTTAGTGTATAAGAAAGTAACTGATTTCTGTGCATTGATTTTGTATCAAACTCTATAATGGTTTCTGTTTGGTCCACATTAGAGCCAGGACTTAAACCCTGGTCTATCTTTCTCATCATGTTAGTCTTTAGTATGAATGTGGTCTCTATAGACAGTGAATATTTTGTAGCTGAGATAATTTAGGCAGTTTAGATATGCCTCATGGTTGTACAGCTTTCCTCTGATAGAAGGGATGAGGTGAAGGATTAGGTCTCTGGTCTGTTTACCTCGGCATCAATTGGATCCATGTCTTACTTTATATGTTTTATGCATTCATTTACTTTTTAAATTATATTTAATCACATGGTAGCATGACTAATAAATCTGAGCACCACTGTCTTAGTTCAAAGCTGGCTCTGCAGGGCCTCTGGTAGCCCAGGGATACTACATGGTACCTTGGATAGATTGGGAGTCAGCCTCATTCTGTCCGTGGTTGGGCAGAAAACATACCATGACTTAACTTCTAAGCCAGGGAATGAATGGTGGACGCCATTGTTGTCAAGGCGATTGCTGATTGACTGACCTGGTGCCACTTTCCTCATTGGTCTTAACTTCAAATCATCCTTCTGCTTAATATAATCTGAAAAATCTCAATTGATTGTATCTCGTTGTAAGCAAATTCTGCCTCTAAAGTCTAGATGGTACACAGGTACAAGTATGTACCATGACCACTCCCCACAACATTAGCCATTTCTACCTTCCAATGCTGTTTGGCACACATCATTTTATTGTACCTTTACAATAGATTTTATTGCACTACCTTTGGTTTGAATACAGGTCTGCCTATCCAAATGGGGAAGAAGCCATTCGTCTTTGTAATTCATTAAACAAGCATCATTGCTGAGTACCTGAGCACTTACCCACCAGGGGAAGAGAAATAAGAATACACAGGAAGTGTTAGATAGGGCTGGGGGTATGTATCCATAGCACTAGAGACCCAGGAACAGCAGGCTGTTCTCCAGCATGTCTTTATTCTTCATATACTGTTTAAATTTCACACCTTTTCTGTCTGTTTCTTGTTTGTATCAGGAAAGGAGGATAGTAATATATTTATCTAACCCATGTCAGTTCCAGTAAAGAATTCAGAGTCATCTGGGAAATATGTATACACTAGTAATTTACTTGAAAGCTCTGACTCTCCTCCCACTAAAATGTCTTCTCCAAATATCCATTCAATTTATTCTTCAATTTCCACAGCTCCCTCTCCTGTTTGATACTAAGGCCACTGGTACTGAGAAAACACTCAAATCAAGCAAATAACACCCACCCACCTTTCACTCCATCTTTTAGCTAGTTAAATGGCTGTATATTTCCATCTTTCACATCCTAAGATATAATTAAATACACATTTTAAACTGGCAGTTTTAAATTTTATAGAACAAAAGCCTGAAGCAGGTTCAGCTTTGCAGAGGGGGAAAAAAAAATCAAATGCTCAAGAATAATGTTGACAAATTTCTGAAACAAGGCTTGTCAGCAGGATGAAGTTGCTAATACAAACCATTTTGGACTGAATGGTTTATATCTGTTTATAATAACTTGGATTTGTCTCCTGTTAAAATGTCACAAGGATAAAGGAATAGATTCTAACAGCTGTGACAGGATTATCATTGCTAAGAAACTCCGATACGGTGGATTCATGTGTCAGAGACATCTACTTCACTGTCTTTCATTCAGAGTAATCTAAATATTCTCCAGACTCATGAAGACTAACAATGAGACACAGATAAAAGCCCATGATTCTGACATCTATCCCCTAAGTTTCTTGTTAAATGAGATGGTTGGCACCAAGAGTCTCTAATATTTTTCTGAGAAAGTTAGTGAAGGGACTCAGGATGAGACCACCATTCTTTTAACTTCAGCACAAGTTATTCCACAAGTTGGGTGGAATTAATGACAAACTTTAGCAGGAATCTACTAAAAATTGTGTGTGTGTTTTTTTTTAAATGCAACATAGAAAAAAGGAAGAGGAAAAAAAGGAGAAAACAGGAAAGTAGGAAATATTGGGTGGTCAAGAGAAATTAACATAGGGGAACAAATGAGAAAATGACCCAAGACATCTAAGAAATTAACATGACATCACCTTTATCTAGGGACCTGTTTATTTCCGGTAAGTGTGATAGGGAATTGTATGTAACTGAGTCTTATAACTTCATTCATTTCTTCATTTTTCCATTCATTTGTTCATTTAATAAATATATGCTAGCCACTGGAATTAACACTAGCAATGAAAAGATAAATAAGCCCTGGGCTCTACCTTTAAGCAGATCATTTTTTAGCGTATAGTCTATGTGCATCCAACACCATATGGCAAGTGTTGTAGGGAAAGTGGATTTAAGAAACAGCACTGGTCAAAAAAAAGAAGAAATGAACCCTGCATGGGAGGATCTGAGAATAAATCATAGGAGGAGAAATCAGAGCCACATTTTGAAAACGAACAAGAATTTAGCAGGTGGATGAAGCACAGCTAGCCTCTCAGATAGATGAAGTAGTTTGAGCAAAGGCTTGGGGGCTTCCGGATTCCATAGCAGTCCCAGGGATGAGATCTGATTGGTCCAGCTCAGTTCACCTGACTTTCCCTGAGCCAATCCTGTGTCTGTTTGAAGGAATTCTCTGATTAGACCGGCCTATAACTAGAGGTAAGACGACAGTGATGCTACAGCAATGGCCCTTACATTTCTTTGTAGAGACTTAGCTGTGAAGATTATATAAGGTGGTATATAAGGTAAGCAATTGGTACAAAGACTGGTAGAACCAACGTTTGTTGTGGTTGTAGTTGTGATGATTATTGATGTTCTTACTATCTTAATAACAAAGGCAGGCATGTAGAAATTCAGCATCATTGCTGACCCTCACTAAATATCTCTTTGGGATCCTAAGAGGAACATAGCAGAAGGAAAGCAAGAGTTGTACATGGGGAAGTGTATCCTTCAGGAAGCCTTCCCAGGATTTGCTTTCCCTAGTCTGGGTGGGGTTGGCTTCCTTGTACTCTACATGTAGTTCCACATGATCCCATCCCATTGTAATAGAAACGTCTGTCCCATTAAACTGTGGGTTTCTCTAGGGAAGAAGTGTATCTTACTCATCATTTTAACTCAAATCCTTGGGAGATTGTAGGTACTAACCATGCTTGTTCAAATTATTTATGAATAGGCAGATCAGAGAACACTCCATGGTGGGGATTATATCTGAGCTGGGCCTCAAAGGATAGAGAGGACTTTTGAAGTGCAGAAATAGGAAAAAATCACATCAAGGACAGGAGAATCCTCAAAATAAGCTTGGAGATGGAGAAGTGTCCAGCATGCCTGAGTATGTCCGTTAATTAGATTCAATGGATGTGAGCAGTGAGTGAAGACCGTATAAGAATGAGAAGGTAAACTTTAGGGCAGATTGCAAAGGACTTTGAATGCTGGGCTGAAGAGATCAGACTCTGTAGTCTGTGAAATAGAAAGACTGAGAAGTTTTCATATGAGGATAGGTATGGCCAGGATTCTTCTCTCTCTCTCTCTCTCTATCTCTCTCTCACACACACCCCCCCCCCCCACACACACACTACAAGGCATTTATTTAGGCTGTACTTAGTAAGTAGAATATGGGTTACATGGATTTAAGATGGAAAGTTCTCTGTTCCTAAGGAGTTTATGACTTAGCAAGAGATGGATGTACCAAGAACCCAAAGAAGGGTAATTATCACTTTATTTGCACTGACCTTTCCCCCCCTAAATAAATACATTGCTATCTAAATTTTATATTTTAAAAACAGAATCTTCCATTTGATTTGGTTAAATAGGAACTCTACAAACATCATTGGGGTTGAGAAACAGAAAGGTGTCATTGTCCTGCTGAGAATGCACTGATAATGAATAAAGTGATGGGTAATGCTAGAAGTCACAGGATTTTGAGTTCTAGGTTCTAGTTCTTCTCAAGGACAATTCTCTCACCTCTCTGCACTTTGATTATAAAAGCAAACTGATACTCCTTTTGCTTAAGCAAGTTTGAGCTAATTGTCCTGTCACTAGCAATTCAGAGAACTTGGTAGTTACTATTATTTAAATTATCACTTTATAGATGTGAAATTTGAAGCACACGGAGCTTAAGGAACTCACCCAAAGTCATATAGCTAGTAAAAAAGTTGGACCCAGGTTGAAACTGAGATCTTCCTAACTTCTGGTTGATCTGGTGTGCCTATGCACTCTTAGTATTTCGTTCTGAAGGAGAATCATTGAGTTAATGACTGTGCCTTCATCATGCTTTTCTCTCACACTACCACCACTCCATGACATAATAGATACTTAATGCTTGCATAATTCCTGAAGAAAGACTAAGTCTATAAAAAATTCCAGATGTACTGTCCTTCTGTTGCTAGGAAATAAATAACTAAAGGATAACTCCATCACTCATGTTGTAAATATCTCTCCATATTTATTCTTAAACCACAGTGCTGTCTGTGTCTAGATGTACACTGTTATCACATTGGTACAGAGAAAAGTGTTTGGCTGTCAATTCTTACTGTAGTTTTCTGCATTTTTGTCCCTCCCTGATTTTTTTCTTCTATCAGCAAAATCTTGTCCATGTGGAGGAAACAAGGAGCATTTTATAAACCTGCCTAGGACTGTAAAATATACATCTACCTTTAATAGTGACAGAGGTATCTTTGGAACTTCCTCTAGAGTGAAATCTACTTCAAAAATTTGCATTTAACAGGCAAACATAATATTGTTGAAGAACACAGAATTATAAATTCATGGACATTTGGGTACTGGGGATACTTTATAATCCACACATCCACACTTCTTACTGTAATTTTTATGGCTATGTAGTTCAAATTACCCAAGATGGATAAAGCCAGCACTTTCATCATTAACTGTATTTGAGGGGTTTGTAACAACTGCTCCGTGAAAGCTCTTTATACCTTGAGACTCACACAGGAAGTTGCAGGCCCACATAATGTGCTCTCTGCTTTAGGATATGAATTTGTCACCTCTTGATGTAAATCTCCCAAATTTGATTGGTCTTAGAAGTATTCATTTTGCACAACATTCAAAAAGTCTCCTGCTTTAAAAATGAAAAATTGCAAGTGATTACTTTACAGCCCATTTAATTGCATTTGGAGATTTTCTGCCCCTTAAAGTCTCTGGATAACCATATTAATGCTCTCCCCAAACACATTTTTGAACAGAGTTTTATTATGGGTAGCACCTGACCTTTCAACATAATTGCGTGTGGTCCAAATTAATTGTCTGTTCTATTGTGCACTGAATAATAGGTATTCTAAAATGAGACTAATTATGCAGGTACTTGCTAGAGAGGAGAATCTTAGAGTGAGCCCTTTTGGGTGACTGGAATTTGGGATAGGAGAGATAAGATGACAATTAACTAATAAACAAACTGACAAGACTGACTCCACAGGAGACTTCTAGTCAACACAATTCAGAAAATTAGGAGACTCTTCCTTAACCGAACTGTAGTGAGAGGGAGCTTACATATCAAACCAACACTGCTGTAAATCAGTGTGCTAGTGAGAAAGGTGTGTAGTATAGATTTGTTTAGAAAAACATAAAAATCATTTTGGTTAACTGTCTCCATTGTGTATTTAATACAAATTCCATTCATTTATGTTTAACTATGTTATTCCTTTTTTGGAATATTCTTATGGATGTCATTGTGGTATTGTATAACAAGCACCAAAGTGCAAATTTTAAACCTAAATTTGATGCCAGTTTGCTGTGTAATTAGCTGATTTAAAGACCTCGGTGACTCTGTAGCTAAATCAAGTGCCTCATATTGTTTATTTTCTCCTCATCTGAAATGACTTGTTAGATCCTCTCCGCTTATCTGTTAGAAGTACCTGTTATGGAAACAAGAGTAGAGCAGATGGTTTATATCATGGGATGTCCATGAAAGTGAGGCTGCTTCCTGTGGCTCATCCCGCCACCGCTGGTGTCACCCTGACCAAGAAGGCCCGAATTTCCCTTAGTTTGATTAAAGTTTAGAATGGTTTCTTCCTAATTCTAGGCTCTGATCTTCCTTTCTTTTAGAGCATTTATTTTAGAAAACTTGTAATTGTAAATTCTTTCCCCAGCTCCTTGAGATATGTGAAATTGAGGGAAAAAAAAGCCTCTTGCCAGTTTTACAACACAGAGAAGTCTTTCTCAAGGACCTAGGGGCCATCCCTTTGAACAGGTAAACATCAAGGGATATAGCCTCCCTATCTCCCAGGTTCTGTGGGAGGGTAGGCGTCTCCTTTCAGTGGAGGCCTTGCTCCAAATTGTAAAACTTTCTGTCACAAAGATTTGAGAGAAAGTTTTCTTTCTCCCTTTCTTTCTTCTTCCCTTCCTCCCTCCCTTTCTTCTCCCTCCCTCCTTCTTCCTTCCTTCTTTCCTTCCTCCCTCTCTCCTTTTCTTTTCTTCTTCTTCTTGCTCTCTCTCTCTCTCTTTGACTTACTTATTTATTTGAGAGAGAGAGGGGAGGGAGGGGCAGAGGGGGAGAATCCCACGCAGACTCCCTGCTGAGCCCAGAGCCCAACGTGGGGCTTGGTCCCCGACCCATGAGATCAGGACCTGAGCCAAAATCAGGAGTCAGATGCTTAACCGACTGAGCCACCCAGGGGCCCTGAGAAAGTTCTCTTTGAGGTAAAGCCATTTAGCAAACATGATGGCCTGAGTTCTCTCCCTCACCCCAGCACTTAGGACTTTGCCTATTCTTTGTTTCAGGGGTGGTGAGTGTGGGCTGAGATCTGGCCTCTCTCCCTAACTGAAACAGCCTTGAAGTCTCCCATGCCCATTTAACTTCCTCTGGCACAATGGACACTTTGACTGTCAGCATAATGCTCTGTGACCAACAACCATTTCCAGTCCCCTCAGCACTCTCATAGTTGACCATCATGTTGAACATACGACCTGGTGTGCCAGAGGCGGTGTTGATTTCAAATATTGGTTGTGTTTTCATTGCACGTACTTGTTAGGCCATAGGTCCCCACTATTTTGCTAACTGTAGTCATGAAGCTAATAGCCCGTCTTTGTGTAGGGGAATTAACACATGTGGAGCTCCATGGATTGCCCCATGAACCGATGCGTGATCCACACACTATGGCATTTAATATTGCCAATATCACTTGTAAAGTGAGTAACACTATTTCTGTTGTACAGATGGGAAAACTGACAAGTTAACTTATTTGCCCAAAATCAATCCGTTGAAAGCATTAAAGACCAAGGCAGGCTCACTTCAAGCTTGGGAATAGGACCTACTGGCTTGAATTTGAATTGTGTGTCTCTTACTTTATACTACCTAATCACTTACCAATTAGTTCCCTTTTTGTGTAGGGGCAAATGAAAGTTTGCAGGTTTTGTTGTTGTTGTTGTTGTTTTTGAAGAGAAGGCATACCCGTGAGCAGGGGAGTAGCAGAGGGAGAGGAAGAGAGAGAATCCCAAGTAAGCTCCATGCCCAGTGAGGAGCCCAACAAATCAAGAGTAGGGCATTGGGGTACCTGGGGGACTCAGGCAGTTGAGTGTCCAACTCTTGATTTTCCCTTGGGTCATAATCTCAGGGTTGTGGGCTTGAGCCTCACGTTGGGTTCTGCACTCAGCATGGTGTCAGCTTGTCCCTCTGCCTCCCTCAACTTGCACTCTCTCTCAAATTAAAAAAAAAAAAAAAAAGACACTTAACTGACTGAACTACCCTGGTGTCCTGAAGGTTTAGAGGTTTAAATTTATTTTCCCAAAGAGGTACAGTACTAATAATTATCTTGTATAGATTTTGTGACTGTGGACTGAGATAATATGTGAACTGCTTAAGAGAAGCCCCAGATTTGATAAGAACCCAATAAATTGGGTACTTGGGTGGCTCAGTTGGTTAAGTGGCTGCCTTGGGCTCAGGTCATGATCCCAGGCTTCTGGGACGGAGCCCCTCATCAGGCTCCCTGCTCAGCGGGGAGCCTGCTTTTCCTTCTCCCACTGCCCATGCACCTTCTTGTGCCCGTGCTCTCTCACTCTCTCTCAAATAAATAAATAAATAAAATCTTAAAAAAAGAGAACTCAGTGTTAAATATTATGATTAGTGGGATAAAAGCATATACGGTAGGGTTTCTTCCTGTGAGAATGGAGGGAACACTCATGGTGGCACCACTGACAATGACTTAGAATCCATGGGAGTGTCCCTATGATTTGTTGTGTGAAAAACAGAGGGTCTAAACCATCCTTTTTACAGGGATATCCCAGATGAGGAGCAAATGTTTGCACTGAGTGGGTAGAAAAACTTTTGTGAGAGCCAAGGATGGCAAAAGAGTGTTTTAAGAGAAGCAAGAAGGCTTCTAAAGCAAAGGAAATCAGTACCCTTTCTGGCTTTTGAATTGGGATTTTCCAGTCTGGGTTTGAACCCAGTTATGTTGGGCTAAAACCTGGAGCAGTGCCATTTGCAGTAAGATTTTAAATACTTTTAAATGCAATAACAATATTACTTTTCACTTTTAGGGGAGAACCAGAAGTAACATTTCTTTTTTTTTTTTTTTTTTTAAAGATTTTTTATTTTATTTATTTGACAGACAGATCACAAGTAGGCAGAGAGGCAGGCAGAGAGAGAAGGGAGGAAGCAGGCTCCCTGCTGAGCAGAGAGCCCGATGTGGGGCTCGATCCCAGGACGCTGGGATCATGACCTGAGCCGAAGGCAGAGGCTTTAACCCACTGAGCCACCCAGGCGCCCCAGAAGTAACATTTCTTTTAATTTATATTTGATAAAAATGACTCCCATGTTAACTTAGCTCTTTTAAATATGTAAATTACTTTTAATAATTAACTTTTGGGATTATATTTTGGGATTAACAACCTAAAATGAGCTTAATCTCAACATTTACCTAATGACTACATGGCAACTTAAAAGGCATTCAAAGAATCCAGACTATGTCAGTATATGACATACTAATTTTTCCCTCTATAACACTTCCTTATGGGTTAATTAATTCTTTTCACATAATATACAAATTATGTATGTGTTAATGGCATTTTAAGAAGAGGACTCAATTCACTTAATTGTTCATAATTATCTCCATTTTCTTTGTTTTTGGGAACTCTGTAGTTTCTTCTTGTTAGGGTAAAGAATTAAATATTAAATGGGAAAAATTGGAGATTTTAACTATCAGTTGAGCCTCTCTGAGAATTTTGCTATGATAGTGTTATATATTTTTGTAGTTGATTAAGTTTGGTTAGTAATTGCCTGTTTTAAGATAATCAAGCAACAGCAAAGAGAACAAAGGAATGAGAATTGCTCCTTTCTTCCAGCCCAGAATACCTTTTGTAATTCACAAAAACAGAAAAGTCCACCATTAACTCTCATTGTATTGGAAAACAATAATGTCTTGAGAGATTGAACATGGAGATTGAACTTTTTGACTTTTGGAGAGTTACTAAAATGTGCATTTTAAAACTTTAATTCTGGTGTTTAAATGGTGTGAGTATGTCTGCCTAGGAAATTTGATTGAGCCGAATTGCTATGAAATGCATGCATTTATGCAAAGGTCAATTATGATATAGGCAATCTATTTTAGGGTAAGCTTTCTTGCAACTTTGGAAATGATTCTTTTTTTTTTTTTTTTTTTAAGCTAAGTGAGGATCACTCAAGGAATACAGAAATTAAAGAAAAAAGTCCAGCAGTACAGTCTTTATATTTTTTCTTCTAAGTCTCCCCAGTAGAGGCCGTCATATGCATTTATTCAGCTAAAACAGCAGACTGCTGAGTCCTAGATAGAGTACATTTAGCAATCTCAGATGTGTATGTCCTTCCAAAAGGAGAGATCAGGAAGATTCTATAAGATGAAATACAGTGACGAGGGGGATGTTGATATGTAGCATTAGTAAGAAACTATAGAAGGATAGAAAATGGTATAATTCCAATTTTATTTTTAAAGATGTTTACATGCCTCTATGTGGATTGCATGAAAAAAACACCAAGAAGAAATGCATCACATTTTTAATGATCTTTATCTCATCGTAGGAGGACTGGTAATTTGCACTTTATATTTTTTGAGTTTTTCCCTATTTTACAATGATTATGTATATCCTTATCATTAAAGAAGAAGTAGGGGTGCCTGGGTGGCTCAGTCAGTTAAACATCAGACTTTTGATTTCGGCTCAGGTCATGATCCTTGGGTCATGAGATCAAGCCCTGAGTTGGGCTCCACACTTGGTACAGAGTCTGCTGAGATTCTCTCTCTCCTTTTGATCTTCCTCCTGCTCATGCTCCCTCACTGCAGGCTCTCTCTTTTTCTCTCTCTAAAATAAATAAATAAAATCTCAGAGGAAAATAAGAAACAGTGTTATACATTTTAAAAGAAAGGGAAGTAATAGAAACCTAATCTCTCTAAAAATAAGCCTCTGGCCATTTCAAAGACCATGATGAAATAGATTATCTGAGAAAGATATGATGGTTTCTATTCTTTCTTTTATTTTAATCATACTTCCTAGGTTCTCTCTTGTGTTAAGCAAGTAAGATACAAGATGAACATTGACCCTGCAGATGTCAATCATGTGGAAGATTATCTATCCACATGCACACACACACACACACACACACACACACACACACACACATGCTCAATCCTCTTTTGTAGATTTTATATTTGTTAGTTTCCCTCCTCGCTGAAATATATTTGTAACCCCCAAATCAGTACTTGACTTGTTTCCATAGCTGTTTGTGGACATGCGCATGCTTTAAGCCGCAAAACAACTTGAATTGCCCAATGTGCACATTCCCAGCAGAGGCTGAGAGCCAGCCCACATGCTCTGCTTTCTTGTTTCAGCTCTAAAACTGGAAACGAGACCTTTCCCCAATCTATTTAGTGCTACATTGTTTGCTTTTTGGGGCTTTTTGTTGATGGTTTCACTGTTTAACATGGGCCCCCAAGCATAGTTCTGAAATGCTGTCTAGTGTTGCCTAAGGGCAAGAAGGCTGGCCTGTGCCTGACAGAGAAAATGCATGTGTTTTACATAAGCTTCATTCAAGCATGACTTACAGAGCTGTTGGTTGTGTGTTCAGTGTTAAATCAGCAATATAGGGGGTGCCTGGGTGGCTCAGTAGGTTAAGCAACTGCCTTCTGCTCAGGTCATGATCCTGGGATCCTGGGATCAGCCTCACACTGGGCTCCCTGCTCGGGGGGAGTCTGCTTCACCCTCTCCCTCTGCCTCCCTCCTTACCCACTTGTGCTCTCTCTCTCTCTGAAATAAATAAATAAAATCTTTTTTAAAAAATCAACAATATATATTAAATAAGGTGTCTTTAAATAAAAACACGCATCAAACAAGGTTCTATATTAATCACTTGATGAAAGTTCTACAGTAGGCTCACAGGAATCTAACCTTGTGCTTACCCAAGCAGCAATGGCTAATTCAGTGTTTATGGAAACTTTATAAATCATCTTTCCTACAAATAACTAGAATCAACTATATGTAACTTAGAGCATATCACTCTATACATATATAATATGCGTATATGTCTGTATATGTAATTTCTGTCTGCTTTTCACATTAAAACAACTCACATATATGATTTAGAAACACACACACACACACACACACAAGTACACATATCCAAGCACACTTACACCACGACATGTGTTTCTGTGCATTCATGACTTCTCTCATACTTCTTCTCCCTCTACAGTTTTTCTGGTTCAGGTATAATGCAATGCTGTATATTTGGTTCTTCAGTCACTGAATATAGAAATGTGAATGCGTTAGAGAGTCCTTACTGTGGCTTTTTTGCATCTTCAGAAACTAGAGAAGAATGTCCTCTCCCAGACTTTGAACTCACTTCAGAAACAACAGAAACAATGATGACAGTAACAATAATCCTCATTTTGAAGCTTCTGATATTTTTTTTTTTGGGTGTGTGTTATTTGGACAAATGGATGGCCATCAAAGGATAGGTAACCAAGAGGCCTCAGTACTTAACTGGAAAGCATAATATTGAAAAAAAGGAAGTGATAACACCCTACATCGTAATGGAAGGTGCCATCTCCGTTGATAACCAGGGAAGTAGTACAGATTGTATTGTAGCTAGGACAGTAGTTCTAGTCCTGAATATGAATGTTTGGACCCCTCTTCTTCAGAGGCCTCATGCTCATTTTTAGCAAGGGCCTTTGGGTCGGTGTGTGTGTTTCATCCCATGGATGCATACCCAAAGGATGGCTGTGAGAAAGGGAAGTCTATCTGCAAACCACACCTGCACACAAGTGAGTGTCTGTGTGCAGTATTCCATTCTGGACCCGAAGTGCTTCTTTAGAAAGATAAGGATGGTTATTCTAGGCAGGAGGGTTTGTGGAAAGCCGTGGATGAATGGGAGAGGGTGGGAAGTTCTCGGAATCACAAATGCTCCATCTAATGCATCGATCGTTTTGGTTCTGAATCCCTGGTGAAGCTGTGAAGGAAAAGACTAGAGAATTGTGCCGCCTGATGAAGAAGACCCTGCCTGATGTTTCTGCCACAGGCTTGTGCTTTATCCGGAAAGCTTGGTGGAGCCCTTGTAGAGCCCTTAGCAGGCACACTTGGGGAGAACTCTGTTTCAGGAAGACGTCTCTGACTGTCACATAGAGAAAGCTGAGAGAGAACGTGTAAGAGCCTGCTTTAGGATTAGGCTGGTGCTCATAGTGGCTCTAAGGATTCCAGCATGTGTTTGAACTCTCTGTGTCTCCACACTACCTCTCTCACCCCATGGGCCTCTTCTGTCCCTTCTCTTGGACCCCGCCCACCTCATGCTTTCTTGTTCCTGAGCTCCTTGCAAGCCAGAGAAGGCCCCCAAGGCCCAGCAGAAATATCCAAAGCTGGTATTAGGAATTCAGGGCCAAATTATTGGCTCTTTCTGCAGATAAAGGACCAAATATGAGTGGAATATAAATATACTATTTCCTTTATTAATTTGGTCAACAAATATTTGTTAGATGCCAGTATGTATCAAATGCTGGATTAGGCAACTAATGAATGAGCGGCGACCCAATTTAGAGAAATCCCACTCCTAATTGAGTTTTGTTTTAGTAGGGAAGATAAAAACAAAACAAAACAAGCAAACACAATAATTACCTATTGTTGCTGGTGTCATGGAGAAAATAAACAGAATGGAGGTTCAATTGTGAATGAAAAAGGGAGGCTTTTTCTAAACAGAGATCAGGGATGCTCTGTCTGAGAAGGTGGTGTTCAAGCAACCCTCGAAGGGTGAGGAAAAAGCAGACATGTGAAAAATTGGAAGAAAAGAGATCCAGAAAGGGAGTGCAAAAAGCGGAGGGGGGTGTGTGTGTGTGTGTTTGTGTGTGTGTGTGTATGCATGTGCGCACGCACCTTTTCAGGTTAGAATGTGCTTGCAGTTCATTAATTTCTCTTTATAGTAACATTTGCACCTTTTAGGAATCCCCCCCCCCGTCATTATAGTCTGCACATTAGCATGTTCCTTTATATTCTAATTTAAAAAACATGAAAGTAGCCTGACTTTTAAATTATGTGAATGATTCACAGTGGAGAAGCAGTTTTCTGATTTATATGTCTGTGTATGTGTATTATGTTTTGGTATCAGCAGTGGGTTCTTTATCTCTGAATTTACAATGACTCTGCACTGTATGAGGACTCTTCTGGAAAGAGTAATGATGGCAATAAATGGCATTACTTGAGTTCCTACTAATTCCAGGCACCATTGTATACTCATTAACGTACCAACTCATTTAATCCTCTCCAGATTAGTATTTTAATTATCTCCATTTTACGACTGAAGCCCAGAGAGGTTATGTAATTTGTCGGTGTAACACAGCTGTTAACAGCCAGTGCTGTGTTTAGATTCCAGGCAACTTCCCTTTAGGATTCACTCTTTCAATCAAATAGCATGTAATTCCTATACTGAGAACCACGTGCAAATACAGCAGTAATACTATTTTGTCATTCAACAAAAGAGAACTTTCCCAGAATTTCAGGATAATAATTATATATTAAATGGAATTTCCTCACTTGTACCTTTCCCTTCTTTCTTTTTTTTTTTTTTTTTAAGATTTTATTTATTTGACACACACACAGAGAAATCACAAGTAGGCAGAGAGGCAGGCAGAGAGAGAGACAGAAGTAGGTTCCCCAGTGAGCAGAGAGCCCGATGTGGAACTGGATCCCAATACCCTGAGATCATGACCCGAGTTGAAGACAGAGGCTTAACCCACTGAGCCACCCAGGTGCCCCTTTTTCCTCCTCTTTTATTTAAAAAAAAAAAATAATTGTACAATGCCTTGTCTACATTGTTGGTAAAGGGTCTGTAAATATCAATAGGCAGCCATTGCACTGAGCACTTTCCATGACTCATTAAGTCTTATGAAGATTTTTGGGTAGAGTTGCTATTAACATTACTGGGCTTGACTTTTGGCTTTGCCACCTCATAATGGTATGAATTGGGGCATGGAACTTATCTTACCTGTGTCTCAGTATCCCTGTTTATAAAGTTCAGTCTGATTCCAGAGTTTGTGACCTTAACCGATTGTCTATTATCTCTAATATGAGATGGTATTGGATTAAGTAGGAAAATGTATTTAATTATTGTTAAGTTTAACATTTTATTTTTCGTGGTCTTCTGCAAAGCATTGTCATTTCCAATTGCTCTATTAACAGAAAGATTAGAGAATCACTGATCTGGTGTCCTTGGTGGAAATGACTTTCTCAAATCCAGGACTTGGTTCACTGAGAAGCAGTGAACCTTTAACTGGAGTTATTCCTACTTTTAAAACCTTGTAATTGCTATCCTGAATTTACTGTGCATAAGCTGGACCACACAAAATAACATTTTCATTTTTCAGCATTTTAAATTAAATAGCGGATATGTTCATTTGTTGTTAATACCAGTCTCAAACCTACAGCAAAAACGATCAAAACATAAAATGCCAAATTCAATTTTATAATCCAGAATGCAATTTTATTTCATTATTTTTAGTTGAGCTATATCTGCGGATTTTAAATAACCAGACCATGGTATCTTACTGGGTGATTTGGCTCACCCAGTGGCTAACTCAATGAACTGCCAACATTGACGCTATTATGGCCGGTGAAACCAAGTTGACCCTGAATATAAATAGACAATTTTTCTTTCAGAGCTACAGTAAAAAAAGCAAATACTCTTCAAGTATGGGAAAACTGATTCAACAAATGAGTTTTTATCTCACTTTCAAACTTACTTTTATTTACATATATAAAATAATTAGATAAAAGTTTTTGTTGTTCTGCCCACTATATATGTTTTGCTAATTCATTCGGCTCATCTGGATATACTACTGAAAAGATTGACAACTAACATTTATTAAACTTCTGTTATGTGCTGGGTACTATGTGAAGTGATCCCAGCTCTGCCAAATGCAACAGAACTTAATCTTCACAGTCATTTTCTGAGTTAGTGGTTACTTTTCTCTTTTAGGGAGGAGGACACTAAGCCCCAGAAAGCTATTTAACCTCTACAAGTTGTCACATGCATTAAATCCAGGAGTCAAATTAGAGCCCAGCATTCTGCATTATTTTTAACCTCCTCCTCCTCCCCTGAAAAAGAGATTTTTCAAGGTAAACCATCACTAATTAGACCAATACACAAATTGAACTAAAATATTTATTTTTGAATTTAATCTGTAGAGAATCTCTTCTGTAAGGAACTTTTTTTTTTTTTTTTTAATAAGTGAGTCTTCTAAATAACTGAAACTGGCTGCTTCGTGCTGTTTTTCTACAATCTGCACTTAGTCAACCTCTTAGTTTCATTAGCAGACTTTTTCTGGGTATTCTTGACTATTTCTTTGCTTTTAATGACTGTTTCCAGGCTGGTCACTTCTGAATCATCATTTCTTGTCCAGATATCTGTAATGAGTTTCATATATGTACCTCCAGCTGCCCCCCTGGATATGTTGTTACTGGGTTACACAAAAGACCTCAAATAAAACATGTCAATTACTGAGCACATCCATTGTCCCAGAAAGGAGCTCTTCCTCCAGCCACGCCTATCTCAGTGGATGGTCTGGTTAGGAAACTTGGACTTCAACCTTAACAGCTTACCATGCACATCACTGAGTTTTCTCCATCCTCTTTCCTATATGTTCTCAAATCCTTTTTGCCTAGCCAAAGTGATAGGATTCTTCTAGACCACCATCGGTTTCTTGCCTGTGTGTCTTCATCAGCTTTCAAACTCATCTTTGTATCTTTTAAGACTTGCCTTCCCCTCCGGGGCGCCTGGGTGGCTCAGTGGGTTAAAGCCTCTGCCTTCGGCTCAGGTCATGGTCCTGGGGTCTTGGGATCGAACCCCACGTCGGGCTCTCTGCTCAGCGGGGAGCCAGCTTCCCCCCTCTCTCTCTGCCTGCCTCTCTGCCTGCTTGTGATCTCTGTCAAATAAATTAAAAAAAAAAAAAAAAAAGACTTGCCTTCCCCTCCAAGACAACTCTTCGAAAAATCAGATATGATAATGCTCTGCTCTACCCTAACCTTTGAATGGCTCACCATTACTTTCAGAATAAGGTCCAAGCTATTGAACATGATTTGCTTGTCCCTTCATAATCAAATGCTTTCTTCTCTTATCTCTTGCCTTTCTTGCCCTCACTCCCTGATTCATCCATAATATCCTGCTTTAGCAAAGATATTCCTTGATTTTCTGAGAGTTTTGCATGTGTGTGTGAAACACTCTTCCCTCCTTTTCTTTTTTTTTTTTAAGATTTTATTTTGTTTATTCGACAGACAGAGGTCACAAGCAGGCAGAGAGGCAGGCAGAAAGAGTGGAGGCTCCCCGCCGAGCAGAGAGCCCGATGTGGGGCTGGATCCCAGGACCCTGGGACCACGACCCGAGCTGAAGGCAGAGGCCTTAACCCACTGAGCCACCCAGGCACCCCCCCTTCTTTTCTTTCTAGTGAACTCCAACCCGTCCTTTAAGTTTTAGCTTAGACACCAGCTTCTCTTAAGCTCCGCCTGTGATCACCCTATCTGGCTAAAGGATCAGCGCATGTGCTTTTGTATCACCCTAAATCTCCCCCTCAAAGCACTTAGGGCATTGTGTTATAATTCATAAATTTTTTTCTCAGCTCCCAGTAGACTGTAAGTTTCCTCAAAGGCAGAGGTTCACTGCCTGGTACATGGAAGGTTTTTTTCCTCTTTCTGTGTGTGTCTCTGTTTCTCTCTCTCTCTTTGTTTGTCTCTCTGTGTATTTATTGTATTGCAAATGCATATTAAATAATTCCTACTAATGTGCACAACCAGTTTTATTCCTTATTCAGGTATTTTTCTCTGGGATAACACTCAACCTGCATGGACACAAAACCATAGAAGTCTAGAGTTGGGAAAGGCATTCACATGAAATATTCTTTATCTGATTCCAGGCCAGTTTTATCATTCATTTTCTGTATCAACTTAGACACAGCATTTGCTCTCCTTGGGATTTAGGGGCCATCTGTTTAAATCCCTCTAGATTAGGTTCCTTCACTGTCTCTGATTCTAGGTCACTTTAGAAATGGCCTCAAATTATTCACATGCTTTTAGCATATGTCAAACCAAAAATTAAAAAAAAAAAGTAAAGGGGAAAAAAAGCTTATGACTTTGTGCGAACTTAGTATTCACTCTCCCGTCATTTTTGTCAACTTTCTTTCTGATGATTTTGTTGATCATTTTTGAATAAAGCCTGAAATAAAATCTCACTAAGTTTGATTTTAAGCACTAAAGCCTGTTCTAATTTTGCTTTATGTTTGAATGCAGCCACTGGGTTACACAAAGGACCTCAAACAAAACATGGCGTGACTGAGCATACCAACTGGTCTCGGGGAGTAGCAGACAGTAGCTAAGGCCTGGCATGATTAATAAGTAGGGTTGACTGAATACCTGGCCAACGTGGTCGTGTATCCTCAGAGAGCTGCATTTTAAGGTATTAATATTTTTTAAAATTAGCTTTGTTAGGAGAAGCATCTGTTCTGCCTCTGTGGAAGGGGGCGACAGTATTTCTATCCAATATGAATCTTTAATATATCAAGAGTAATCACAGAGATGCCTTTTCCAATTCACACTGGTAAGTGATGGATGGGAATTACTCTTTGGCCAGCACTTTATACTAAATAGAGTCTGGAGATAATTGACCATTGAAATTTTCTCCTAAATCAAACAAACCAATCCTTCAAATATAAAATTATTCATTTTATCGATATCAGCCTTCCATCCTTACTCCATTAAATCCTTAAATTCATGCTAGAGATGACATAGGAAGCAAATTAAAATGGGATTTTTACAAAATGAGGAAGATAAAATCGTGCCTTCTGAAGAAGCAATTTAATCTTAATAAATTATTTTTAATATTCTTTCTTCAATGAGGCATCATATTGACCATAAAATGAAGTGTAGAAGGGCCGTGGTTGAAGAAACTGAGTTACAAAGAGACCACTACACCCTTGAACAGTTATACCTGCAATAATTTGCTTCATAAATTTTTATGGTGCATTTTACATTTTTTAAGAAAGCGAGTATTCCCAACAGTGTCATAATTAGAATCGTGACAGTATGAGAGCAACTGCAGGAAATTATATTGGATCTTTGGAGTATTTAGCTAAATAGTTTTAAATAGGAATTTGTTGCTTTGTTGAAGATGGATTAGAGTCGACACAGAAGACCCCCTTTGAATGGAAGGCCTGTGCTCTCAGATGGTCCATACTCACAAATATGGCTTCACAGAAGAGCTAAATGCCAATTAAGAAGATCTAGGAAATGGAAATGATTTGCCTAGGAGATTTATAAAGTATTTGCTGAAATAAAGGGTATCAGTCTTTAAATGTCAAATGTTAATATGCATCATATACTAACCCCTTGTTTTAGATTTTTTTTTTTCAGTGCTCTGTCTCTGTAGTTTGAGAATCCAAAGCTCTCACTAAGAAATATTCTCTCAAGACACATCTTGCATTTCACAAGCCCATTTTCCTCTTTTCTATGCAGAATTACTCTCTCTATTGCCTATACAATGAGGATGTTTTCCTGAAAAATAGAATGGAGCTGCCTTAGTAGTTGATATTCAAGTAGTTTCCAGAAAGGATGTGCCCCTTCTTAATGTAGCAAGCTTCTACTGCTTAAACATAAACATGACTCTTGGAAGCCTTTTATCAACAGTTGTGGACTGTCCCTGGAACATTGGAGCTGTTCATGAAGTGATAGCCCTTGTTCCTCTAATTGTTTGATATATATGTTCATTATATGTTCAGTTATTATGGGGCCTGTGCTACAGCAGGAGTGGGTGTTCTGTTCAGGTCCAGGCACTGGGAGACCAGTTTTCCTTAGTCAGTAGGTCCACTGGCAGAAATAACAGAAGAATAAACAAATAATCAGGAGCCGGTTGTATAGAACTCTCCTCTGTCCAGTCTACTGTTAAAGGGAAAACATCTTGAAACAGTATCTTTGTCGATTGCTGAAGCTTATTTATAGTATTTTCCTGTTGGGGACATTCTACTCTCTGTTACTGATAAAAAATAAAAAAAAATTTCCATTTCCATGGAATTACATTTGGATCTGGAACTTTTCTAGCTTGATCATGGATGTTACCCTCTGGGACCCCAGGTATGCAAAGCTGTGAAACAGTCCTATTGACTCTTGGGAGGTAAGAGATTGAAAGCCTACCCTCTTTTTTCTGTACTTCATAGTGGACTATTGTTTCTCTGTTAACCAGAATAGCCTCAACCAAAGTTATTGTCAAGGAAAGAGAGAAATTCATAAGGAGAATATGAGATCATAGACTGGATCACTTGAAAGAGCTCAAGGAATCTGAAGACCCAATATGAAACCAATGTGATAATTTCTTTGGTAATGAGCCACCCTGGCACAACTGGCCTTAGAGAGAAGTAAGTTGACAATGAAGATCTTTATTTGGAAGCCTCAGCTTGCATCAGCCTTTGACAAACTTAGCTTTGGGGAAGAGGAATCCTCCTACCTTGCAGGCTTATTCAGAGACCTATTTCTGGCAGTGGAAAAACATCATCTCTCGGGCCAAGTGGGACCAGGGACATCATGGAGTCACAAGAAACAAAACGCAGTGAACCAACCATGCCCTTTGCTTGGCATGTGGAACTATGACCAATTTCCTTTGGACTAAGCTCCCAAATTTCTCAGAGTCTTCAAAAAGCAGAGGAAACTCGAAAGGCAGTTTGTGGTCTTTGCTAATAAGGTTCATACATGTTAGAACAATTACTTAGAAAAAAATATTAAAAGAACGGATGTTTGGAACAAGTCGTAACTTGCTATACCCAAATAGTCATAGCTACTATGTTATATTCAAATATCTGCAGAATATCTTTTTTAGATGCCCCAGGGCACAACAGACTCAAGTCCAACATGGAGTTCAACGACTTTCCTGATAACCAACAATTTCTCATTTCTTCTCTATTTCCTGTCTCCATTTTTCTCTATATTATCTTCCCAGACACCTGAGATAGAAAAGATACAGAGTCTAAATGTTTCTTCCTATTTTATATCTCACATCAGTCAATCATGAATGCTAGCTGTTTTTAACCTCAAAAATATCTCAAATCCATTATGTCTACTGCATCCCCGTGGCTACAGCTGCAATGCTGGCCTCATGAGGTTTTGCTTAGACCATTGCCATAGTCTCCTAAGGGGATTCCATATATCCAGCCAGCACACTCCATTCCATTTTACATATGCTACCAGAGAATTAAATGCTTTTCTTAAGAAAGCATAGCCTCAGGGGCGCCTGGGTGGCTCAGTGGGTTAAAGCCTCTGCCTTCAGCTCAGGTCATGATCCCAGGGTCCTGGGATTGAGCCCCACATTGGGCCTTCTGCTCAGCGGGGAGCCTGTTTCCTCCTCTCTCTCTGCCTGCTTGTGATCTCTGTCTGTCAAATAAATAAAATTAAAAAAAAAAAAAAAGAAAGCATAGCCTCTCAGTGGCTTAATGAACATTTCTTTCAGGATTACATCTCAAATCCTTGGTAGAAAACACAAGTTCTTCAGTGAATTGAACTTTGCCTACTTCTACCACTTCTACCACTAGTTATAGATTTTTGCAGGAAGACTAAATTCGTTCATTTTTTTTTTAGAAGTCCCCAGGACTTAGGGTGATGTTTTGTATATGGTAAACTCCCAAATAGTTATTAAAAACAAATTGAATTAGTTTGTTGGTATGGAAAGTAATACTGGGAAAGCTGACTCTTTATCGTATTCAAGTCCATTGTGTAATAATTGTCTTTGGTGCCATTTCTGGCCTGTGATGTAGTTTTGTTACCCTGGAGAACTTCTCCTCAAGCTTCCTCTCTCTCCTTTGGCGAAGATGATACCTGCTGCTACTTTATTCCAGAAACTGGATAACCTTCTGCGTTGTTTTTGTGCTGAGTGACCCTTTTGACAGACCCCGTGGCTCTGACCCTTTACACAGTAGAGGTCTCCTGGTGTTTTTGCTCAGCAGTGGACCGTGATATTTAGAAATCCCTTCGTCGAGCACCTTTGATTCTCCAGGGATGCCCATAATAAATATTTGCATTATTAAAAGAGTTATAAACACAGTATAAAAATGAGTTCACAAGGAAGTCACCACTTGGCGTTTGATTATGGTCTACCCAAATGAAAAATGAATGAAGGTGCAATTAATAATAAATGTCCTTGTGTTCTTGTTTTAATTTTTAACTCATCAGAGAATGTTAAAATTAAAGTGGAGCCAACATTTGCTTTATTGTTTTATTAAAGGGAGGATGCGGCCCTCATGTAGCTGATTCTTAGAACTTCATAAAATTCTAATATCTGTATTGCCACTCCTAAGCTGCTAACTCTATGCATTTACTTATTCCCTGTTAGCTTCAGTTTCCTCATTTATATATGGGGATGATAATAATGTGTGTATCATAGATCCATTGATAGCATTAAATGAAGTTGTTCATCTGTTACCAACAAATATGTATTAGGATGACAATTTTATTTCAGCCTTACTCCTTGTGAGGTTAGCAATCTAGAATTTTTTTCTCATTTCAGAGATGAAGTAACATTTTCTTTGAAAATGATCTGTCAGTGAGCACTTAGCTCTTCTAAATCCCACTTTTTTTTTTTCCCCCAGTTGAGAAGGATATGTCAAAGAAAATCTTTTTTTATATTCTCTGGCCTCCAGAGAAGGGAGAAGTGAGCATTGTGTTTATGGCTAATGACTGATACAGGAACATAATTTCAAAAATTCTGCCTTGATGGCTTTCCTTTCATCCCTTGACCAGCATTACTATAATTTTATTTTTTGTCAAAACACTGTCTGGACTTCTGTGTATCAGCATGTTGGTGATTGGCTCTCGCTAATGCAATGCTGAAACTTGCTGTCCTCCAGCCCATGACCATTCTTGGAAATGGGATCTTTTCTAAAAGATCATGCCATAGTCAGCACCTTGTCAGGATCCAGGACCCTGTCTTTCTTTCTGTCAAGATCTTATGGGGTATAAATATTTTCTCATGGAACTGATCCAGGCGAGTGAGAAATGGATCATCAGTTTGGATAAATGTTTAAAATGATTAATGTTCCTTGGGGATGAGGTATAATGAACAAGGGTGAAGGCACTTCCTGCTTAAAATTTATGGTTGCTCAGTAAAGAATTTATCTCCAAACCAGAAGGAGCTACTCTGAGAGGGACCATTAAGATCCTCTAACACCTCATGGCATTTTCTTTTTTCCTCTTACCCTCGTTTCCAGGCTATCTTGTGGAATTCTAGAGACATCTCATATCGTCAGCATTTAGCAGCGCCTGGGTCCCCACTGATGTGATTGATGAATAGGTGAGTGCTGTGGACTCTGTTGCTGCTTTGAAGTTACTTTTATTTTACTCTACCTTTCCACGCAATATTTTACATGGGAACCTGGGAAAAATGAGACAGTGCCAGAAGGATGCCATTTTTCCTTCTCATGAATCCCCATGTAGTCTAAGAGTTACACTTGCTCACAGAGACTAATTCTGCCTCCACATTCCAAACACAACTAAATGAATAGAAAAATGGAATCCCCAATGCCACTCCAATCTCAGGGTACAGGGAAGCCAGGAAGGCGTAAAAATAATGCCATTCTAGTACATTCTAGTACCAGAGAACAATATGGCTCAGATGGCTGAAGCTATGGTTGTTGTCACATGAAGTTTCAGTGATGAGATTTAGACTGTATCTCATACCAGGAGTGAGGGGTTGAAAGGTTTTGGATGGAATGGATATATACGGTCCCATAGGGAAAAACAAAAAATATTGCAAATAATGACGATTAATATTTTTAAAAGCAAAATTGTCCCATGCTGGGAAGGATTTCTTTATCTAATGAGAACTAGGAAAAGGCTCCAGTTGTGGAAGGAAAGCATGCTCCCTTTTGAAAGAAATCTAGATTGTCTCCCAAACATCAGGAGACATGAGCACAGTGAATTTTAGATAGCGTATTCATTATGTTATTGTTCTTTTTAAAGATACATTATCTCTGGGCTAGTTTCCTCACAGTTCTGTGGTGGAGAATGGTGCAAATAGTAAGGTCCAAGGCAAGCCAAGCCCCTCATAAGAGCAGTGCCTTCTCCTACCCCAAAGTAAAGGAGCAGATGAGCCAGAAGAGAACCATTTCCAGTTGCTTTCAAAACAAAATAGTTTTAGGGGGAATGCATTTAAACATTTTCTCTGCAAATGAAATCTCTTACCTTCTTACTACAAGCTGTGTATCCATTTCTTCAATGATCACTGAAATATTACAGACATTCTCTCAAAGCGGCCGCAAGGACACAGTCTTGAAGCAAGTACATCCCAGCATTAGGGTTGAGTGGTCAGGGTCTGAAAGGGAATGATTGATTCAATGCTTTTGATTCTAACACGGAAGAACCGCTACCTCCAGAGATAGGAAGAACTGAAAGAAGAAAGGAAGGAGAGAAGAAAGTGGAGAGGAAAAGGCAGAGGAGGAAGAGAGAAAGAAGGTAGGGACAAAGGAAGGGAAAGAGGCATGGAAGAGAAGGAAAGAGAAAAACAGAAGGAGAGAAGGAAAGAAAGAAACAGCTACAAACTAAGGGGTTTTGTGGCAAACACCAGGAAAAATAATACTAGCTTGCATTTAATTAGTGCGAAAAAAAATGGATGAAGCGAACACATTTCCCCTTTTGAAAAAAGAAGGCGCTACGTTTGAAATGGTAACTGTTTACAAGACAAACTAAGTTACATGTGAACAACACTACGAGTGTTCCAACACCCAGTCTTGCACCATATTGTGTATCCACTTAAGAAAAACTGGCTCCAATTAGGGATCTCCTGTCGAGCATCTTATTTATCTGCTTCCAGAACAGCTGTGAGCCATTCAGGATGCCACCAGTTTTTCCTCATTACACTCTCCTTAGAATTACAGATGTGCCTGGCTCATCCCCAGGGAGCCACATTCTAGTAAACACATCCTTTCTAGGTTTCAGGGGCTTCTCTGAAATAAGCCTGTGAACACAGGCTGACATGGTCAGTTGAAGTTGGCTTAAGAGACTTAAGGCTGCAAACACCCCCTGTAATTTCATGGGAAAGGAGAGCTGGATAATGAAAAGGATTTAGGGTATGTGGGGGAAAGGGAGAGAGCCAGTTAAAATAACACACTTTTATTTTTAATCAGTTTTACCAAAAAAAGTTGTAGTGGGAATCTGTGACTGAGAAGCCACTGTTGGAGGTGCACACTTCATTGTCACGGATGTATTTAATGAGGGGTTAAGGGAACAGGCTGAGGCAAGTTAAGTGGGAATGAGTGAATCAACATATTTCAAGGAATGTACATATTTTTGCTTTGATAGTACAAACAACTGTATTTTAAGATCTTGTAAAGTGAGTTCTTTCTGTTCCTGGAGAATGGCTTCCTAGGAAATGCATAATGTATTCAGCAAGTGGCCTCAGACTCTTTTTTTTCTGCTCCTCTCCCCCACTCCTGCTTGCTCTCAAGAGTAAATCATTGTAAAGTATTAATGAACACAGTCATGGCCCTATTTATTATTGATAAAGAAAAGAGGGTTCTCATGTTGGCAGACATGGGTGTATCTGGGGAAAAGAAGACTTAAGAATTAGTTATAGGACTTATTGAGCAACAAGAGTGTAGGAAGCCTGCAGGGTGGGTTTCTAATTTGTTTACATGTCATTGTTGCCATACCATTTAGTAGTTTTAGTGGACTCGTCTCGGTCGTATGACCTGCTGTAGCCAATGGGATGTCTCTGATGCAAACAGAGACTTGATAAATACTTGTACTTTGGGGTCTTCCTTTTTTCTGCTGCTTTTGGGAATCCTACAACTACCTTGTGAATGAATATTCTCTGGTTAAGCTGCAGGTAATTGCTGTCCTATTAGAATCCCCATTAGGGATTCTAGCAGAGATGAACAGGACCAGCCCAGACCAGAATGATCACCCAGCACATCCATAGGAATCTGAGCTAAGTAAATAATTATCTTAAACAACTAGGTCTTAGAGGTGTTACTCTAAACAGCAAAACCTAGTTAATGCAGAAAGCCAGATCGTAAAATAGATAAGGAGTGTATCGGAATCATCCATATATCTACATTCAAAATCTACCATTGTGCCTGATTGTGCAAGATACTGAAAAATAAGACCATTTTCTTTGCTTTGTTTTCGAAAACAAAGTTAACAGCAATTATACTAGAGGGCTATAAATATTATAAAAAGAGAAGACTAGAGTACAGAGAGGGGGCATCCAACTCAGACCTGGGAGCTGAGTTAGGGAATGCACTGGAAAGCTTTGACTGGCTGGTGTTATATGAGTGAAGATGGGTAAATGTAAGGTGTGCAGAGGTGGGAGTTAAATAGGGTTCTAGACAGAGTGAATGTCACACATGAAAGCCTGGAAGGGACAGCAAGGACTGTCCCCTGGAGGAAATAAAAGAAGTTCAGAACCAAGTCTAGAATGAGCTTTTTCTGTTGTGACACCTTTTATGACCTTCCACTGAGCCTCACCTTGGGAACATTCTGCCTCATTTATCAAGGCCGGGAAGACTTGCTTCAGTTTTCTTCTTGGTCTATGAATATAATGCCTGTGAGATTATTCCTGACATGGAGCCAAGTGAATGAGCTCCCCAGATTAGGAGATTTGTAACACCACTTCACACAGTTAGTAGAGACTGGGTAGCTTATACTCATGTTCGAGTGTCCTTGCCCAGCCAATGGCAATTACAGAGGGAATTGTAGTGCAGAAGGGTGTGAACATCAGACACACGCTTCTCTGGCATGTGTCTATCATGAATACGCACTGAAATGCTGTCGACCAGATTGTCCTGAGTACTTCATAGTCTTGTTTTAAGGATAAAGAAGTACCTGAACAAAGGGCATAAAGCACCGATTTGAAGTCTTGGAATGCAAGGTGATCCTCTAACTTATCCAATTTAATTGGATGATAATACCAACTTGATTGGCCAAACACATGATATTAGTAGATTTCTAGAACAGAAATGAAGTAATCATGGAAACGTCTCCTAATGGTGTCTAGTTTCAGAGCCTCAGTCTCCCACCACTGCTGCACCAACCTTAGTTAGCTCGTATAATTTGTGTGTCTTTCAATTTCCGTGTCCTTGTCACATATTTTCCTACATTCTTATTTATTTGCAAAAGGTACCGCTAAGGAAATGTTTGTTTGTTTTGGACATGTGATATTAACATTTCTTTAAGCAGCACGTGTGGAGTGGTGCTCCCTAAAATCTGTTCTCTTACCTGGATTCTGAATTCTGTATAGGCAATCCATTGAAATTCTGTGTATTTTCCCAACTTTAGTGGTATCTAGAAATACTCATACCACAGAGTGAAAATAGTAACGTTATTTGTAATACTTTCTGATATTTCTTCTGTGCTTTGAAGTTTTCCAGGAAGAGTCCCGTGCACTTGCTTGCAGATAACTCCTAGTACCCTTGTGTGATGGGTAGCATACCACACTATGTATGTACCTTGCGTATGAGAAGAAGGTTGAGAAGATAACCCAAGATAGCTAAATAGTCTCGATGAATCAGACTCAGAATTCAAATTCAGCTGTGTAATCTTGGACAAATAATCTTAATTCTCTGGGACACAGGAGCTGTATTTTATAGGTAGTTAAACAAATAAGGAGAGTCTGGTTGTTCGGGTGTTTGGGCTCCTCAGTCCGGCATCCTCATGCCCCACTGCCCTATGGGAGTATCTTTGGTGTACAAAAGGCCTCACCACATCACATGGTCTCTCTGAGGACAGCAGCGAACTGGTAGAAAACTGGGGCCATGAAGGCTGGTTTCAACCCGTAAGGTCTAATTCCACTTCATTATCATCAAGGACACTGAATTAAATGGACTGACATAACCCCTCCCTTCCTACCTTACCTCTTGCCTTTATCTACTATAAGAACAGGAGAATTGATTATTAGTAACAGTTCTTTATTTTAGATTCAACCTCTAAGGACTCCTGAATTTCATTCCTACATGGGTATTTTAAGATAGTGATTTCTCAGTGGGGTGATTTTTGCTCCCCTTGCCCAGTGGATGTTTGGTGGTGTTTGCTGACATTTCTGGATGTCACAACTGTATATTTATGTGGCAGTGTTCTACTGATTCATAATGAGTAGAGGACAGAGATGCTGCTAAACATCCTACAGTGTATAGGTTGTCCCTTACAACAAATAATTATCCAGTCCTCAATATCCATAGTGTTGAGGTTTAGAAACTTTTCTTCAGGGATTTTTTTTTTTTCTCCTTACCATCAACAGGTCAATAGGGATATTTTTTTAAAGTAACATTTATTCTACTATTTAATTAAAACATATACCTATTCATTTTAGAATATTCAATGAGAAACAAAATAAGAATGCAAAGCAGGAAATAAAAATCATTCATAATCCGACAACAGAGATAACCTCTGTTAATATTTTCCCAATTTACTAACTCCTGTTGTGTGTAATTATACTTTTTTGAAAAAAGGATCATTACATACATTTTTGGTAATGTATTTTGTAGCTTGCTGCTTTACTATATCTTACATGCCTTTCAGTATCACTAAACGGTTTCTGCAAAAATCGTTGGGAGTATGGTGTTCTTATTTATGAATTTATACAGATGGGTTAGCCCATCTACCATGGTTAGACTTTTGGTTATTTTCAAGTGAGAGCTATTGTTATGAAGGCTAATAAGTTGACATTTTTCACTCCTCCGAAGACAGTTTTGCTTAGGATAATATCTAGTGGTTAAAGGGTATGCAGTTTTTTCCCCCTTCATTCATGAGGTGAATTTTCACATTGTATACCAGAACAGTATTTTTCAAGGTTTCCTTCCACCAGCGGTATGAGAGAGCACCTATTTCCCAAACCCTTGCCAACCTGGAAAAGGTAGTGTGTCTTCAAGTGAAAATCATTATTTTTGAAATTTAACACTTGCCTGTTAAAGAGCAATGCATAACTGGAGAATATGCTTAGAAACCCTTCCTGCACAGGCGGAGATTATTTGATATTTCAAAGGTAGCATCCCTTGGTCCCTGGAGGACCTCCCTTGAAGAAATTATTGATTTATATCATCAAAAACCAAGTATTCAAGAAGCAGTCTGAAACCCTGGCTAAAAGCAAAGTATGCACGTTTCCCAAGAGTGCCATCTGTAAAAGGATCATTGATTTTTGACCTTTTGGGATGTTTAATCTCTCTCATTCTCTCTCCTTTTTAAAAATTCTCCTAATGTTTTATTATGTGCATGGGTAACGTGAAGAGGAAGCAGGCATAAAGGACACAATGTCCCTGGTTTTCGACTGGTATATGCCAAGGACCTTCCGGTAGTAGTAGGTTTCATAGTATAAAATTTTTAAACAAACTAACAAACAAAAGTCATTATGTCCAGGCAGATAACCTTCTCCAGAGTGATCAGTACAGGTGCTTCGTTGTTCCTAATTTCATGAAAATAATTCAAATAAGCAAGGAAGAGCTCCATAGAGGCAAATAATCAATCCAACACCCACCTTCACGTGAAGATCCTCATCTCCAAAGTGTTGGACAATAGTCCCCACGTTGGAATCAACTTTGTTTATAAGATATTAATGATCCAGGTATATATTTTCAAGAGCTTCTTTAAAATCTTCTCTCCTAAATTTTGCTGTGGCAGTTTTGGGTATGTGAGCTAACGATCTACTTTGCACACGGTGAATTTCCTACGTTAGGCATCCCAGACAGCATAAGTAAGATCTCACATTGTTATTAAGTAAAGACTATAAAAATGTCTCTTTCTAAACATGTAGCTTCAGAAAGCTAATAGAGACAAAAAGAGAACCAATCTCCTCTATTCATTTTAAAATACTTTTTTTTTTTTTGATTATACCAATAATGTATTCATCACTTTTGATGTGTCACGATGGACGTCAGGATCTCAGTGGCTTCTAGCAGAAGGGTGTAGTTTATTTTTCAAGACTCTGCATATTTCCTGATGGCCTGCTGAGCTTGGCTCTAGGCTGTGTGTGGGGTTCACATCTATCCTATCTTTCTGTTCATGTACCTCGGATCTGCAGCTACCTGAGCCATGTTCTCTTCAGGACAGATGGCCAAAGTGTGAGAGGCCAGGCCAAGCACAGAGCTCATCAAAAGCATGTGCTCGTGTTCTGTTTCCTAATGCCCTTTTATGCAAGGCAGTCTTTGGGGGACCAAGCCTCATCTCAGTGGAAAATATCCTTTGCCTGTTCTGTGGAGGGTACTTCAGAGGTACGGCAAATTTTAATGACTTGCCCGAGGTCACATAGAGGTAAATGCCATACCCGCGATTAACACCCAGTGCTACACTATGCTGTCTTAATTTAGCTTAAAGTGGTTTCTATTTTTAAAAAAATAATGATCCATTCATGTGTCTGTTCTTGTGTCATTAAATAGTGAAATCCTCAAGGCAGAAACTTCAATTTATTCTTAGAGCCCACCTCAAGCAGAGCACGTAGGGAGGAAATCTATGAACCGGGTGCTAATGAAATAATAGTTTAATAAATAAATTTAATAAATTAATTATAGTAACATATGGAAAACCCAGTCAAACGGCTGAGCAGAGACCTATTAGATGTCTCCACCTAAAAATATAATACAAATGTTCTTTAAAAAGGAAGGATTTAAAATGTCTGTGCTTAAGATCCTATAGTTGTAGTCATTGTAGTGAGTCCATTTTAATCTGTTGTCAAGATGTAATGAAAACACACAAAAGCAATTTTATAACCACAGTCCCCCCAATTAATTTAATTCACTTTATCCTAAATCTCACCTCTGTGGTGTTTGTATGTCATCACTCTGTGAGAGAAACTGCTGCTAAAAAGGAGAAGCAATTGGGTCAAACACTTGGACAGCTCCAGGAGCCCTCACGGTGGCCTTTTCCTTGGGACATGAGCTGCAGTCTTGAGACTTAACAATTCCTCACGATTTTCACGTTCTTGGTCACAAGAACAGTGCATTTATTACTGGTGCCACCTGTCTGATGTATAACACTAAATGCTGGAGGAAAATGGAAAACGGTTCTGTTTCCCCTCTGTTTCTTTAAAGGTTTTATTGACAATATTTGGAACAAAAAGAGATGTTCCATTGTTACACCTTAAGACTTAAATATGCTCATGAACACCACACCAACTGTTGAAACACACACACACCTAGTTATCTACTAGTGTTGACACAAATAGAAGTTTTCTGAGAAGAAAATAGACACTGCCTCCAAAGAATATTTGTCCTCAGGCATGTCAAAATTTGGGAGATGGGAGGAGGTGGTGGTTTAGGTAATAGTCTGTGCTATATCAGACTGAAATCACCAAATACCATCAAAACCATTCACAATTCTCGGATATTGTGAGTATCAGAGATGGTTGCACTGGTCCAAAGACAGTGTGTATTTCTGTACCTAAAATCACAGCTTCTGGATGCAGACCTGGGTTTGAATCTGATCCACCACACTTGTATACTTTCAAGTGTAACGGATTCTCTGAGCCCTAGTTTCTTTACCCTTAAAATGATCACCAAGACTACTGTAAGGATTGACAGAGATCCCTAAAGATCCTAGTTCAATGCCTGGCAGCAAGCCATGTGCCAGATAAATTGTGTTTCCAACAATGGCCACATGGAATTAAAAAGAAATTTAAAGATCAGTCAAATTATATTTGGAGTTTTAGCATCAATGCTAGGCGAGGGGTGAAGTAGGACACAGAACCATCTCTGTCTTGGGCATATTTACTGCTAGTAAACAAGCATGTTGGTGATCCGAGACTCCTCATTTAACAGACTCTTGTAAATAGATCGTGAAAAGCAACATGAATATTCCAATCCATGTCGTGTAGCAGGAGATCCTAGGGTTCAGAGACAGAAATTCATCACTTACTAGGCATGTATTTCAGACAAATTACTTAACTTTTCTAGGCCTTGATTTCCTAATTGGTATTTTATAGTACGTTTATTGAAAAGTATTGTGTTCCAGGTACTGTATTCAACCTGGCAATATATTCATTAATCCATTTATTTTTCAAGAGTCTACAAAATGCTGGGCACCATGGGAAGCCCTGGGTAGAGAGGGCTGAGTGAATGATATTGGCACAACCCCAACTTTCATCCTGCTAGAGAATACATGATTTTCCCTTTTTTGCTACTTTCTTCATTAAATTACATATTGATAGTAAATATGCAAAACAGATGCTGGGAGAGACAAAAATGAAGTGAGAGAGGTACTTAAATAAGGTTGAAAGAGGAATCCTTTCTAGGGAAGCTTTGTTTAAGTTGAAACCAGATGAATGAGATGCAGCTAAGTGAAGAACTTTCTGGACACAGAGGACAACAATCTGAAGGCTATGAGAAAGCTCTAATACTCCTTAAAGTGAAACTTAAAAAGTGAGTGATAATTAAACATGAAAAATCATTCTAATATTTGTGATTCCATGTAAAGCTATTGGACTCCTACGCGCATTGGTAGAGTGTCAACTCTATTTCTTTCTCTTTCTCTCTCTCTTTTTTTTTTGGTTTAAGTAGAATTAAAATATAGTGTTATATTAGTTTCAGGTGTGCAATACAGTGATTCAGTCATCCTATACGTGTTATGTGCTCATCACAATAAGTATGTTCTTGATACCCATCACCTATCTGCCCCCCTCCCCCACCAACTCCTCTCCTCTCTCATAACTACTAGTTTGTTCTCTATAGTTAAGAGTCTGGGTTTTTTTTTTCCCCCTCTTTTTTTCTTTCTTCCTTTGTTTTGTCTTTTAAATTCCACAGATGAGTGAAATCATATGGTAGTTGTCTTTTCTGACTTATTTCAGTTAGCATTATATCCTCTAGATCCATCCATGTTGTTGCAAATGGCAAGAATTCATGCCTTTTTATGACTGAGTAATATTCCTCTGTGTGTGTGTGTGTGTGTATTTATATATATATATATATATGTAAAATATATATATATATATAAAGATGTATACATACATTGATGGACACTTGGACTGTTTCTACACCTTGGCTATTATAAATAATGCTACAATAAACATAGGCCTGCATATACTTTTCTGATTTAGTGTTTTCATTTTCTTTGGGTAAATACCCAGGAGTGGAATTACTGGATCATATGGTAGTTCTATATTTAAGTTTTTGAGGAAGCTTCATACTGTTTTTCACAATGGCTGCACCACCTTGAATTTCTACCAATAGTACACAAGGGTTACTTTTTCCTTGAATCCTCACCACACTTTTTGATTTTAGCCATCTTGACATGTGTGAGGTGACAACTCATTGTGGTTTGATTTTCATTTCCCTATTGCTTAGTGATGTTGAGCATCTTTTCATACGTCTGTTGGCTATCTGTATGCCTTCTTTGGAGAAAAGTTTCTTCATGTCTCCATTTTTAACTGGATTACTTGGGGTTTTTCTGTGTTAAGTTGTAGAAGTTCTTATATATTTTGGATATTAATCCCTTATTGGATATATAATTTGCAAATACCTTCTTCCGTTCAGTAGGTTTCCTTTTGTTAATAGTTTCCTTTCACTGTGCAAGAGGGTGTTTTTTTGTGTAGTCCCCATAGTTTAATTTTGCTATACTTCCATTGCCAAAGGAGACATATCTAGAAAATAAATACTATTTAAAAAAAAACAGTTATTTATTTATTTTAGAGGGAGAGAGAGACTGCTTGGGAGTGGGGGTGGGGCACGGAGGACAGAGGGAGAGGGAGAGAGAATCTCAAGCAGATTCCTCACTGAGTATAGGGACCAAATGGGACTTAATCTCTTAATCCTGAGTTCATGACCCTGAGATCACGAATTGAGCTGAAACCAAAAGTCACATGCTTAACTGAGCCACCCAGACATCCCAGTAAGTTCTCTTTCTTAATGGCCTTGGATATTTCATTAATCTTTCTGAGATTCTGTATCCTCATTTTGATTCTCCGTAGACATTAGTTTTCTTTTAGCCTCTGTTTTTTTCATTGTTCAGTCTGGCCGTGTTGAAAGAAATAGAAGGTGATAATTTGTAAGTAAGAGAGACGATGAAAACTAAGTCATTGAAAAGCATTCATTTCCTTTAGTGCACATAATCACCCAGAAATGTTAGATATTTTTGTAGCTTTAAACTGTGCTTATGTTTACTGTAATAGAAAAAAAATGCTCGCGTAATCTACTTGTAGAGATTAACTAGATGCACATCAATCTTACTTATTCCCTTGAGCCTACAGGATGGCTATATTTCTAAGCCTCCCTTGCAGATATATTGGGGTCTATGACTAGGTTCTGACCAATGAAATGGAGGGGAAGAAGGACTGCATTCTTCTTACAGACTTGGCCATAAACTCATCCATATGATTCTCCATGCAATTTCTTTCCATTCCATAGCAACTGTGGAGGTCAGGTGATGCATAGTATACAGAAAGAGTCACCGGGATAGCTACTCCCTATCGCATGAGCACAAAATGAACCTGAACCCCTGAGATTTGGGGATTGTTTACTGTAATAGAAAACATCCCTTATCTTGACTAATACACGAATCCTGTGCATTATGGCCAACAATATGTTGGCCAAAAAGTAGATTTTTGAAGAAGTCATCAACTCTTTAAAAAAAAAATCTCCTTTAAAAAAAAGTACATTATATTATCTTTTTTCCCTAATTAAATATCAGTTTTTGAGATCATCTTAAAATGAATCGGATGGGATGAGGTTTGAGAGGCAAAGTACCCATAATCCATTAGGTTGGGATTTGACCACAAAATGTTGACTAAAACTCAAAAAGATATTTTATTCTTTATTCTTTGTATGTAAAGGGAAGTGGCTAATGTCCCCTGAAATCTGAACAAAAGGAGCCTCTGTTGAAGGTAAAACAGGCCCCACTACATTAGATGTATTCTGCAGGAAAAAATTTAAACACACACACACACACACACACACACAGATACACACAGACAAACCTTCTCACGTCCATGACATTTCCATTGTCTTTAGAGCCAGCCTTTTTCTGGGAACCCATAAGTCTTAAAAGCCCTGTTCAAGGTAAATATTTGTCCTCAATGCAAGCTGAGCACACTTATTGAAAACCATTGGTGCAGGTTAATGTGGTGGATGGCCACCCGTATCGGGAGTGTGGACACAGCAGGGGACATGAGGTTAGAACCCAACTTTGCCTACTGCTGCATCACTTAGGTAAGGCACATGTGAAGAGGAAATAATGCTTTCCTTCAGGATGGTTTTGAGCCCTAAGTAGCCAGTCTGACATTTCTCTGCCTTTTCAATTCCCACACACTGATTGCCTTGCTTTGAGAAGGAATTACTCAATTTTGCAGATTTACTTTCTTTATCCTCAGATGTACCTAAGGGCTATTCAACAATCCTTCATATATCTCTGGTCAGCTGCCTCCCATATGTCCCAAAGCATCCCTTCAAAGCTTTGACCTCTCCCTTCCAACTGTCTGTTCTACAATAGTACTCTCAGCCAATGTTCTGGCTTCTTTCTTCTTAGAAATGGAGGCTGCACCACATAAACTCATGCCCACCCACTGCCATGTTGTGGACTTTTCTCTTTCTGTAGCCTCACTCTACGGCTCAGAAAAGCCCCTTCTCTCTGGACAGAGGCTCATCTGCCTTCCTATGCTCTTGAGCTCCTCCCTTATATCTCATATGTGAACCTGCCCTTTTAATGTTCTCTCTCATATGCCTCTGCTCCACTCATTTCTCCTCTTGTGAGGGAGAAAATGAGACCAGAGAGGGTATTTCCCAGTTATGCTCCGCGCCCCCCGTCTCTCTCCTTTCTGTCATTAGCAAGCTCCTCCTGCAAACAGTATTCTCAACCTCATTGCCTATTTTTTGTTTAAGTCTACTGCAATACGCTCTCTCCCACAGCCACTCCACTGGAACTGCTCTGGAGCATGATCTGCTGTTTTCCAATCTCAAGGGTCTCCACTTCTCTTTCAGTTGACTTTTCTGTAGCTTTGGATGCTGCCGAAGACCCTTCTGGAAACTATTTCTTCCTTTGGCGTTTCTGATATTAAGTTCACTTATTTTTCCTCCTACTGCTCTGTTTTTTTTCCTCACTCAGACTGGTTTATAAGATACTCTTCTGCCGGTGTTTGTTTGTTTGTTTGTTTGTTTAGAGCAAGTGAGCAGTGGAGGAGGGGTAGGGGAGAGGGAGAGAATCCCAGGCAGGCTTCACACTCAGCGAGTGATCCTGAGACATGATCTGAGCTGAAATTGAGAGTTGGATGTTCAACCAACTGAGCCACCCAAGGCCCCCCATCTTCTGTCTCCATCTTAAATGTTTAAAAAAAAAAAAAATAAATGTTGGTATCTGCTAATATTCTGTCATTGATGATCTCTTAATCTCCCCGTTCTCCTTCATAGATTTCAACAATTTCCTTTACTTTCACTACAACCTGCATGCAAATATTTCCTAATTCTTTGTCTCCAACTTCATTTCCTAAATTCCAGGCCCGACCATCTAGTCAACATCTATACCTGGGTGACCAACAGCTGTCCCCATTTTCCCATGTTCAAACCTCAGCCTTCACTTCTCTTCCTGTTAAAGCAATTTCTCTTTCAGCCTAGGTGCATATCGTGGCTTTGGCACTTAGTAGTTTTGTGCTTTAACAAAGTTAACTAAGATTTCTAAATTTCAGTTTCTTTAGCTATGAGAAGAGTGTTAATAGAATTATTGTGAGAATGAAAGACCAATGACAAGAAAAGCTAGTATTTATTGCATATTAGTTATATTCTATGTGCCAAGTACAGTCCTGATGTTTTAAATGAATTGTTATTTATAGAAACAAAATAGAGTATGTAATAAGTGGTTATGGCTATTACAACCAGAAGCCTGGGATTTGAAGCTCACTTCCTTTTTAATTCCATTCTCACTGAAGCTGAAAGCAGTGTTTATGGCAGACACTGCTTTTCTAGGGGAGAGGAAAGTTACCTTTTTAAGCTTATATTCTTGGAATGTCAGAAAATTTCACTCTACTTCTATCCCAAGCAAATCCTTAAACCTATGGGAAAATCTTGCATGCCAAATCTTCAGTCCATCATTGAGACACTTGGGATTCTTAGTTTTCAAAATTACATCTAAATAACTGTCCATAATTCAAAGATGTATAGTAACTGCTATTCCATTCCTCAACCATAGCCAGTTACCTGATGGAATCAAGAGAAACATGTGATTCTGTTTTGGAATTACGGTGTTCAACACTTTCAGCTCACCCTGTAGATGGGACAGGGGACTTTCATGAACATAGGAAAGACTTATTTATAGACAAAAATCAATACCATTGGCATTTGCTTTTCAACATGAATTCTCCTACCGGTGATTTGCAAGTTAATCTGAAATGACTTTTGAGAGAACTTGGATTTCTTACTATCTTGCAGGACTTCATCTTGTCGTGGGGGTTAATGGGCTTATTATTCAGGGGTACTTGATGTCTTTATTTTGTGTTCATTTGTTTAATTTTGAGATATGTGCCAAATTGCTGACAAAACATGCCCAGAAACATCTATAAATATGACCACGCAAACACATATGAAATATCAAATGTTATTTGAAGGAATAATAGGTCATCAGAAGCCCATCTATCAATGCTCTAAGGAGCTAGAGATTTCAGGTTAAAATTCCTCTGTATTAGAGGATCTTTTAGGGTCTTGGGCTCCAAGGCTCTCAAAATATAGGTATCAGCCAGAATCATTAGCTACCTACCCAATAGTGTATAAAAAAAGTTATTTACTCCAATTATTTTTTCAGTATAACTTGCTTTCTCAAGCATTCTTAAGGTCTAACAATTATTTAGAAGGGTTTCTTCTGGAAATTAAAGGATTTTCCAGGAGTCAGGGAATGAAGTACTTATATGTCTGTTGAGGGAGATTGTATCTTTATGCTTTTTAGAGAAGGTCTTTGGACCTGAAGAATTACTACCAGAAAGAATCAGCACAATAACAGAAGAACAGATGTATCCAGTACTGTAATAATCTACATACTCTAGAAAAATAAAAAAAATGTTTTATTTATTTCATAACCTGGAGGTTTCCAGAGCATGTTTTTGTCTTACCTAAATAGATAATAGCATGCATGGTATGTTTTATGTATTTGGCTTTCCAGTCAAAAATTAGCTTCTGAGTCTTTATCCGATGCATTAACTAAACTATCTGTCATTTATGGAGAAACTTACAGGCAGTTGGTGGTATAAAACAAATCTAATGAGGAATTAAAAGAAAGAATTTTGAAAACGATGCATATGATACATATTCTTCTTTAATGAATATTGTTCTTATTTTCTGCTTTGCAATTTCTAATTGATTCTTTAATAATAGTGGGTCAGGCTTCAGAAAATAGATGTTTGGGGGACTTCGTCTCATCTAGAAGATCATAATGTGAAAAGACTGTCCAGGCGGACTTGGGGAAGATAGGCAAATTCATAGGGGTATAAAACACCATCACATTTTATAACACATTGTCTTAATTCAAGTGTAATCACTTCATTAAAGCAGCTGGGGTTGTGGGGCATCTGGGTGGCTCAGTCAGTTAAGTGTCTGCCTTTGGCCCAAGTCTTGATCCCAGACTCCTGGGATTGAGTCCTGCATCGGCTCTCTGCTCAGGAGGGAGTCTCCTTCTCCCTTTTCCCCTCCCCTCTGCTCACTGTCTCGCTCGCTCGCTCTCTCTCTCTCAAATAAATAAATAAATAAATAAATAAAATCTTTAGGAAAAAACCTTGGGATTGAAATAACATTTTAAAAAATTGGGATTGCAACATTGTGGGTGTATTTTTTGGTATGTCTTATGTATTGAGTTTACTCTTGGTTTTGGCCATGGACTTACTGTATCCAAATGATAAGAAAGCCCAAATCAATCAACCATCTCTTTATCTTTACTTTCAGTACATAACCACTTACAAACCCATTCTACTTTATATAATGGTGTTGCTATCCAATACTTAAAAAATATGTTCATGCATGAGGTTCGATTCTGCTTATTTCAACAAACTTCCTCAATTACTCTATATAGTAGATGTTTTATTCAAGAGAGGAATTTAGAGTCAGAAAGGTGATACAAAAAAGCCCAAGACCAGGCAGAGCCAGGATTTGAATCCAACCATTATGGCTAGAGAGCAAATGTTCTTATTTATTGTACCGTTGTTTGTGATATACAAATGACTTTGATGATGACTTTGAATAGTTTTCTCCTATTTGGACTTGAATCATCTTTTTCCCTTTATCTTGTTACACCTTTATTCTCCTAGTTCTCTATGCTCACCCCCATACCATTGGAGACCTAATTTGGGGGGATTTTAGACAGATGTTACAAAATATGGTGAGATAAGTGTTTGCCCATTTGTTTTTCTTATGGGATTAATAACCTCTATTTTCCTTTTCTGTAGGACTCTTTCTGGAATTTTGATGCTTATGCAAAGAGGAAATTCTCCTTTTTTGTTTCTGAATACTTTTGCCTCTGTTTTTCTCTATTTGGTGTTTTGGTTTTTTTTTTTTTTTTTTTGAGTGATCTAATAAATAGAAATTCTCTCCACCATTACAGTGTGGCACCAACTGAATTATAAGACAAAGGTAAGGTAAGGATAAAAATATCATCTTTACTATGAATACAAGCTGATATTAAAGAATATAGCTAATATCTCAGGAAAGAATGTCTCTCAAATAGTAAAACTTAAAATTAAACAAATTTATCACCTTGTCCCACAACACACTGGTTTGGGACAAACCCTAACCCCATAAGAGTAGAGTACAATATATGATTTCCGTGGGCAGCTTGAGCGCAGGAGGAAGAGAGGAAGGAGCTAAGGGGATAAATTATGCACACATAGTTTATCTTTCTAAACTCCTAAGTCACTTATGTCCTCCCTATTCACAAGAGAAGGACCCAGTCAGGGGTAAGAGGGTAGAAGCCAGAGGAGCTGAAACAGGAAAAGACTCCCCTCCCCCAGAAAACCCACATACTGTTAAGATGGGATAAAGATTAAATTGTGAGATGAGTCAATTGAAGGATGTGAATACCATCAATAAAAAGGCAATGTAATATTAGAGTGAAGGCAAGCACCATGTAAAGTCGTTATTGTCTAAAATGGAAAGTGAAGGACTTTTCTTAGAGTCCCTTCCCTGGAGATAGATAAAGTGGTCAGTAAATTTACTGGTTTTTACTATCCAGTCGTAGTTTTTATAAGTGTTTTCTGAAATTGTATAATCCAGCCAAAGGATCTCAGGTCAGGAAAACATTGAATATATTTCCTTGGGTGCTTTGGTTAAATATTTGAAAGTATGATGATTTGTCCTGAACTGCTCAACAGAGCACACATTTTAAGAGAAAGAAGGTTATAAAAAAATGTGTTTGTTTCTTTTGTCAGTTGTTTACGATCCCCAAAAAAGAGCTGTTGAAAACTGAAGCAGAAGAGGACAGATTGCTTCTTTTGTTGTAGGAAAAAGTTAAAAAAAAGTTAAAAGGAGAATAATAGCTGAAAGTTGAGATTTGGCAGACGTATGATATGATCTGATTTTCAATCAATCTTGAAACCGAGAATTTAAACACCTCCATCTGACATCAAATAGAAATGACCCATCGGTCATGCAGTCAGTGTTTCTGAGCTCAGGATGCCTTGCAATAAAGGATTTTCTGCTTTATTTTATTCTTTTTGGCCCCTCTGCCATATCCCCAAATTCTCTTGCCTGCTTTTGGTCCAAACCAATTGCTTGGTGAGACAGGGTTGTGTAATGAAAAGAGTGTTGGAACTGATTGTTTTTGAATGTTCGTGTCAACATATTGTAGCCCTATAATTATGAAAAAAAGTTTTCTAGCTTTGGGCTCATGTGTAAATTGATAATACCACCTGTAGCTTTGCTGTGAGGGGTTTTTAATCTATAATATGGGTATTCTATAATATATACACTCTATAATACGGATACTTGCCTCTTGTTATTCAGTGTGTCTTGAACAAACAGCACCATGAATGCTATGTAATAAATGCTCAATTAGTTTTTAATTGAATTATATTGAATTGAACTATGAGGATTAAAAATAAAAAGGTATATAGAACTTGCGTCGTTTAATTGTTTCCTAAGCATTATAAGAATACAGCTTGACATATTTAGAAGAACAGAGAAGTGCATAATATCTTTACTTTGCATTCATAAATTGGAGCAGACAGGCAGCCAACAAAAGTTACCCTTTCCTGAATTTAAGGAGTTTCAAGCAGATCCAACACTGCTTAGGGAATGTAGGAATTTACCTCACTCACCAAAGACTTTCATTTTTGTTGTCCCAACAGATATGTGATAATAATAACTGTTTTCACTTATGAAGTTCTCTTTGATAAAGGAAATATTTATTTATTTTTACACAAAAACCTTCTTGTGTAGAGAGTTCATTTTTTTGCTCTCCTTCACTAAGCCACAGAAACATGTGATGGTAGATAAAAGCTCAGAATTTGGAGTTCTCAAAGTGAAGCTTATTTTTTTTTAAAGGTTTTATTTATTTGAGAGAGAGATGGAAAGAGTGATGGAAAGAGAGAGAAAGAGCATGAGCAGGGGGAGGAGCAGAGGGAGAGAGAGAAGCAGATTCCCCACTGAGCTGGGAGTTGATGTAGGCCTTGACCCCGAGACTCCAGAATCATGACCTGATGGAAGGCAGACATTTAACTGACTGTGCCACCTATGTGCCCTGAGTGAAATTTAAATCTGTGTAGTCTAACCTCCTGTATCATGACCTTGGGGAAATTACTTAATCTCTCTGAGCCTCAGTATCCCTATCTTATAGATCAGGAAACAATCATGCCTACCCCCTATGGGTGCTGTAAAGGGGAAATGCACCAACACATGGAAAGCATTTGCTGCAGTGGTGAATTAAAAGGGTTAGTCAGTTTTGCCTTTTATTTTTCATAAGAGAACACCTGTTCTGTCCCAGGCATTGTACTAGGCAGATAATGACACTTGCTACCATAATTAGAAATTGAAGGTAAGAAAAAAAAGATCGCTGTTTGTGGGTCACCAGGCTAGTGTGTTTCAACAAGGACTTATAGTCCAGATCTTTCAGTTACCACTTCCACTAGCACAATTTTCAAGGTGAATATAGCACAATTTTCAAGGTGCAAGAGCTTTGCCCAGTAGTACAGCAGTTTGATATCATAATTTGGGGTTATGCTCGTAGTGATCTTGGAAATATGACGGCCTCTCCTTACCTGCCTCTCCATGTTTAAACTTTGGAGAGTTTGCAGTTGTGAGTCTTGTCACAGCACTAACAATGACACCACTCAGGTGGAAGCAGGTCAGATGGGAGAACTTTACGAGGCCTGCCTTCCAGATGGGGTCCACATGAATGGGATGGGGCTGGAGAGGACCAGAGAGCAATTCTCCTTGCCCCGAGTACAGCTTCATTCAGTGCAAGCCTGTAAGGTAGAAATTAACATCTCCATTGTACAGGTGAGTAAAGCTAGGCCACAGTGTGTAAAATTAACTTGCTTAAGACCACAAAGCTAGTAAGTACTGGAGGTGTTATCAGTGCCCAGCAGAGTCAACTGATGGAGTTGTTCTCAAGTAGTATATTGTGTATGTAAAATACTTTTGTATAACTGTATTTTACGTAGATAATTAGAATTGCAAGTTGAGCTAAGCTGGGATGTGGCTGTGTCAGGACAATGCTACCTGGCAAATTATCAAAATTCCTCAAGGATATCTAGCAAGTCTTCAAACATTTTTGGGTATCGGGCCTCTCAGCAGTAAAATGGCCTGGTGAATAGACATTTTAAGACTGGAAAAGTTCTGCCTGACATTCCAGTGCAATGTTTCTATAATTAGTCAACCAGTAGAATGCTTTAAGAGTAATTAATTACCAGTTATCAATCTGCAACTGTTATACCAATAGTGAATCTATAATTTTCAGGCCTCAATTCCTTTAACTAATATATTACTGGTACCTGGTCACATCCATTATACTGCTTCTTTTATTTATTTTTAAGATTTCATTTTTTTATTTGAGAGAGAGAGAGAGAGAGACTGAGCATGAGCGGGGAGGAGGGGCAGGTAGAGAGGGAGAAGCAGACTCCCTGCTGAGCAGGGAGCCCGACGTGGGTCTTGATCCCAGGACCCTGAGATCATGACCTGAGCTGAAGGCAGAAGCTTAACTGACTGAGCCACCCAGGTGCCCCTGTACTGCTTCTTTTAGGAAGATTTTTCGGGGGACTAGTAATTTATAGTGTTTTTACTGCATTAGTTTAGAAATGATCTTTTATTTAATACCCAAGATATCAATTATTAACAAAACTATAATGCTACAAGGTCTGATCTTGTCTCCAATAACCTCACTATATACTTGAATGCTAATAACCAAAAAGAAGACACTCACATATCTATGACCAACTAGAAAGGCTGAGTTTTATCCCCCTGGCGGGCAAGCTGGAAACCAAGCTTGATAGAGCCTTCTTACCTTTACATACTTTGTTTTCTCAATTGTATAAATGGAGAGAGAATGTCAGATCTGTGTCAGAGGGTTTCCCTCTTAAATGCCTCTGAATATCTATTATAAGGGCTCCTTATCTTTTAGTTCAATCCTTTCTCTAGATCACACAGAAAAAAATGTTAAGAGGAGAATAGTAAATCGACAGGAAAAGTGCTCAGGAACCATGAGGCCAAGTCTACCTTAGAAACCCTTTGGTCTTTTAGGCAGGACACAGTTTTGAAGTTCAAGGGCAGCGTCTGTGTGTTAAAAGGTGAATAGTATTTTCAGAGTTAAAAGTAACACTTCCATTTTTTTTTAAATGGCTCTGCAAAGCTCCCAAGGCCCAGGAAAGAAAATAAAGAGGTACTTTTCTCTTCCTCATTTCTCATTTTTGTTTTATTTGTTGATGAGGAGGTGGAACTACAGCTGAGGCTAGGGCTGTAAACTCTTGGCTGTGCTTCATGAGAGGACAAGCCCCGTTTTCAGGGAGTGGTTTTGCTAAAAGAAGAAGAAGCAGAAATTTTAAGATGTAGCCTGAATTGGCCGGCTCAGAACTGAGGACATCTGTGTCCCTCACCCCCTTAGAACAGGGAAAGTGGGAATATGGCCAGGGCAAAGGCGGAGAGTCAGCCCGGGAGACAAATTTGCCCTTTCGACAAATTGTACCACTCTGAAAGTCATCATGAGGTACTTGTGAGAGAGGACATTATGATTTCTGGTCCCGAGAGTACAATTGAAGTGAAAAATCTAGAAACAGAAGTTGAAGTTCAGACACGGTTTTAAAAAGAAAAATCTAAGGGCACAGCAAAGATGACTATTTGATATTCTCTCTCTTTCTCTGGCAAAATTACCCCTAAGGTAATGATTACTTGATTCTTTGGCCAAAGGGGAAATAGGAGGTTAATACAGAGGAAAAACTATTACAGACAAAAGTGTCACGTTGAGTGGGAGGAGAGGTTTGGCAGATGGAGATGAGAAATAAATCTAGCTCAAATGTTGCTGTAAAATTCAATTAAGTAAAACATATATTAATACAAAAGGATATATATTAATTGATTAATATAAAACAGATATTACAAAAGGACATTTGTAATATATTCTTGAGTGTGCAAACAGTAAATAGGTTTTTTTTTTTTTGGACATATATATATACAGACACACACATTTTCAGACACACACATACCAAATTCCTTCAGTAACTACAGCTGGAGAGTGAGGATAGTTGGTGAGTGAAGGGCCCCTTCCCTTTTTTTGTGTATGCCATTTTGTGTTGTTTAAATTATTTCAAAGGTCAAAGGCCAAATTTCCAGTACAGCAAAGGTTTTAAAATACAACAAGTGAGGGGACACCAGGAACACACTGAAAAATAAATAGCTCTCTTTAGTTCAACAATAAAAAATAATACCTTCATCGTTATCTCTCAAGTATGAATGCACGGGGGGCAGGGATTCTCCTTAAAAGTTCTGAATTTCCATCGTCTACCACTTAGTCTGGCATGTGTATGTATAAAGTCTCAGGAATTTTTTTTTTTTTTAAAGCAATTTCTACATCTAACCCAGGGCTTGAACTCAAAACCCCGCGATCAAGAGGTGCACGCTCCACCGACTGAGCTAGCTAGGGACACCGGAGTCTCAGAAATGTTTTGTTGAATGAATGGGAATGAGGAATGAACAAGCGAATAGTTAGATGGAGGCTTATAGCCGGGATCCTTCAGCTTCTTTCTCTTTCAAGGTTACGTTGTGTTCTTTGCAGAACAGATAAGAGCTGTCCTGGGGCAGGAGCAGAGTCAAAATTTCGCTCATAGATAACTTTGATTGAGTACCCAGCATCTGGGGGTAGAAAGAGAAAAGCTGGCAGGTTTTTATGAATAGACAAGATTAGGCCCTGCTGAGCAAACTAGATCCCTTTAGCTTATGCCAATTTTATTAATGGATTGCATAAGTCATAGATATTATCAACGTAGATCCCATATGCGGAGTTGAGAAGGTGCGGATACAGAATATGATACTTTTAATACTGTTAAATTTGTTTTTTTAGATTTTATTTATTTGAGAGAGAGAGAGAGAGAGAGCACAAGCAGGGGGGAGGGGGGACGGGCAGAGGGAGAGCAGGGATCCCGATAGGGGGCTCGATCCCAGGACCCTGGGATCATGACCTGAGCTGAAGGCAGACATTTAAAGACTGAGCCACCCAGGCATCCAATACTATGAAAATTTTTATTACTTAACAGAAATATTTGAGCAGTAAGTGGTGATATGAGAGTAATTCTTCAAGGAAAATGTGGAACTAATTTGTATTAAGTCCAGACTACATGCCAGCCTAGTTTTGGGTGTATTATATGAGCTGGACACTCGTTTAGTTTTGTTTTCTAAATACAAGGAATCTGAGGGCAAAGTAACTAAACACACAGCAGGACAATAGTTCAAAGTGAAATATTTTTATCTGCACCTGTAGCTATGGGCAAGAAAAGCCTCTTGTGTAGAGGGGAGGAGAGCATAGAATGATGAACAGAATTTTTCTTTTTTGGAGCCTAGGGTGGGGGAGCATTTTTATGAAGACAAGTACTCTCAAAATGTTTCTCAGGCCCCTGCTGTGTGAGACCCTGGATTTCTATTTTGGCATTCCTGTCTACCGGGGTGTGTGTGTGTGTGTGTGTGTGTGTGGTGTGCGTGTGTGTATACACATGTGTATTTGGGTGATATTTACAGATTTTGTTCTCTAGGAAACAAGACAAAAGGTATACTGGGGAGTTAGGTTGGGGGAGGATCCAGAATAGGGGTTAGGGATGGGTAGACCGTTGTACCAGTGCTTTGCTCAGGCATTGGCCAGAGGATGCTCCCAGAAGCATCAAAACTGCTCTGGCCTTGATTACGCTGAAAATTGGAGACTCTTAGCTCATCATGCTGCTTGTACCCCGGCAACAAGTTCTTTTCTGAGGTGGGATATGAGAAGAACATCTCTAGTTCTCGTTTCAGTCTTAGATTATCTGGATCTCCTGGTATGTCTGTTGACCAGTTCTTGAGGACATTTGAACACTCTTTACATCTTCACATGACAAACTGAGATGATAAACGGATATATCCAGATTTTGAAGGAAATTGTAAAATAAGTCCGGTGTTTTCTCGAGTACAGCATGTTTGTTCATTTCACTCACTTTGGTTTTTCTATGGATTTTTACATTTCTGAATCAGCAGACTGCAAATACGAAACTCTTGAAGTATATTTTTCAGCTGTAAACTCTTCATAAAATTTAACTTTAGCAATATGGCTGGCATGCCTATTTGTATTTTCTTTATGTTAATCAATATAAGAATTTAATTTCTCTACCCATACATGTTTGTTCAGATGTCCTTGACATGATGTCAACCACGATTTAACTCATGCTTTGAGAAGTGGAGGAGGGAATAATTTGGTTAATTAATTAGGCTATTTGTTTAGTGAGTTATTTTTGTAAAGAACTCCTGTTTCAAGGTTAATAGTATCTGGACTGATGTTGAGGGAGGATCACCGGATAAATGGAGAAGGAGCAAGGGGACTCAAGAAAGAATTTATTGCATTAAAGTGGCAAGGAATAGAATGTGTGACCTAATTGAGAGAAGAGTTTGCATAAGGAGATGAATGGCAAGTTAAGAGGATCCACACTTTAAAGAGTTTCCTATGACAGTTAACAGTTTGGCTTCTCACATCAGAGAGGCCTGGGCTCACATCCATGTTTGGTTATTTTCCGACTGACGAAGATGACTTTGGACAATTCATCTACCTTTGGTTTCCTCATCTGTACAACGGGAGTGATAGTACCTACTTTAAATATTAAATGATGTAGTGAGGGGAAAGTACTTATCACAGTGCTTGGCACACAGTAAGGCATTCTTAGATAATTTAGGAAATCAAGACGTGCATGCCATTATTATTATAATTATTGTATATTTCAGGAGCTTTTTAATTACCTAATAGTACGCACTGAGCACGCATAGATGTACTTCGCGTTCCTTAAATACCAAAGCCTTCTCCCCTTTATACAAGACCCTCTCCCAGCTAATGGGGCCTTCCTGGTAGTCTGTAACCTGAATAGTGGAAGGGAGCTCCCAAAACTTGCCTTTAGTACTGGAAGCAGATCACACCATTCTAATTACATCTGCAGATAGACACACATATTAAATGTCTCCACAGCACTCACTGCTTTAGATTCCTTTCATGATCCTCCCTAGAGGAATAGTCTTTACCTGTCTATTTATTGAGTTTCCTTTCCTATAAGTTAGTGAAGAGCCTGTGGCTATGATCTTTAGGTAGTTAAAAGAAATAAACAATTCAAATGAGGTCTTTGGTATATGTTTATTTTCCTTGCTTCCTGATAACAAGGGATGAATCATGCCTTAGATTTATTTTCAAATGAGAAATATCCATAAAACTAGCAAGACATGGAGAGCTAATTAGTGGGGCAATCGACAGCAAGTTTTTGTCAATCGTACTACATGAGTCTTGTACCTTTCCCCACCTACTCACCCCCATTCAGATCTAGTTCAGGATATGTAGTATTTTATGTGTCATTTCACCAGTGTTGGTTACTCAAGTTGTAAGATATTGGTCAATAGTGGGCTGCCTGGTCTGTGGTTCCCTACTTTCTGTCTGTGCTCCTCTCTTCCCTCCCCAGGCGCACTTCCGGTAAATCTGATCATGTAGTCCTCCTGCTTCAGACTCTTCAGGCACTGACTCTTGCTTTCTAGGTAAAGTTCAGATATGTTAGCATAGTTCAGAACGCCTTCAAATTTAGCATTCGACTGCTGCCACCTCTCCCGCCATGCCATCATCTTGTTATTCTTCACTGAGAAGTGCCAAAGACAGCCCCAGCCCTCCTGTCCCAGTGCCTTTGCATAACCCTGGGGCCCCTCTTTGTTTCCTCTAGTGCTCACTTGTATTTCAAAACTAACTCAAGGGTTGTCACTGTTTTCTACAAACCTTCCTTGACACCCCACCTGACTTGGTTAAATTTGGATTCTTTTTCTTTCCCGTTCCCATAGATACCTGAATAAACTTTTTTTTTTTTTTTTTACCAGTAATTGTGACAAATTTGTTGGAATATAGTGACATTCATAATTTGAGACAAGGAGAGGAAAGAGAAGACTAAAGTAGGATTAATACCCAGAATTAGAGACAACAGCCTTGATAAGAAAGAAAGAATGAAAAAATTAAAAATAAGATCCTAACGTTCTTAAGTATTTTGAAGATCCAGTGAGAATGACCACAGGACTTTCTTTAAAGCATTTGCCCAGCTGTGCCTCATACAAATGTTATGGAACAGGTAAAAACAAGCAGAAGGCTTCTGCTATGCATGCATGGATCCTGTAATATTACAATTAATACCTGGTCATGTTTATCATGTAGCTTCATTCTAGATAGTGCCTTTGAGCTGGGATGAGGAATAAACTATAATCCACTTAGGCAGATGAGAAAGCTGATGCATTCTCATGAAAAAGGTGCCCTATCTCAAAGTTATTAAGTGGCAGAGTTGAGAATACTTGATTCCAACATCCGTGGTGGTTACAGGGATAGCACTGAGGGCACTTGATGACTCATCAAAGATGAGGTTGTCTGAAATGAAAGCCTCCATTGTGGTTTGCCAGCTCTGTATTGTTTAGCATGACCTGATCAATCATGGAGGCCAAACCAAAGGGTGACCAGACGGATCCGATGTGTCCTTAAATGTCCTGATCCTTATGTAATTCTAACGACCAAAAGGAGACTGTAGGTCATTGGAGGGAACGGAGGAGGGATCTCTGTACTAACATATTTCAGTTGTCTTTTTAACTGTGGTTTCCCCATCCAGCTGTGAGCAACTTCACGCAGAGATCCTTTCCCTTTAATTCTTGATTGCCTAGTGTCACTTTTAGTAGCTTAGAAGACAGTCATTGTTTCTTTCATGGTTTTGAATGAAGGTGGTTTATCAGTCTTTTAGAGCCTGATGCCAAAAGAAAAATTTAGAACTCTGTGCAGAGTAGATGTCCAGATTTGTAGATTTGGAAGGAGATGTAGCGGTTGGGCAGTCCAGCACCTTCATCCGTTAGAGACCAGTTCGTGTCTAGAAGCCTGGCTTCCATCTTGCCTTCTCTCATACCTTGTTCCATCTGTACAGGGTGGTTTTCGAAGAACTGACTGGCTTTTAGACTCATGGCATCGAGACTGATGAGGATCTTGGTGCTCACATTGTTTCCTTTCTCACCCGATAAAGAAATATTGTTTACCCATCTTTGTTCATCTTGGGGGCTGGATTTCAAGCCATGTGACTGCTGAAGTGTCTTCTGCACATGCCTGGGATGATGGCAGTGAGACAGAACAGGAAGCCTGTTGTTTGGGATTCCAGCTGAGGGCCAGAACAATGGATCTTTTCTGAAAATGTTTCCTGGGCTTTTTGGCCCCTATGTTTCAAACCAAAATATTGAATTGTGGCCTATGGCCAATATTTATAGCCCGTTTTGCCAAGGAACCTTCACAGAGCTTATTACCAAGAGGATATTCATGATTACTACCATCGCAATAAAAAAAAAAGGAATTCATTTGAGAAATAAACCTCTGGGCTCAGTAAACAAAAACACAAGCATATCCAGAAGCTTTGGTTACCTTTGCCAAATTCTCTCCCATCATCAGGCAATTGCCCAAAGAAACTCTGACTTCCAGCCAACATGGGTTTCATAGAGAAATACTCAGACCTCATCTGTTTAAACTTCCTTCTTCCTCTCACGATTGCCTTTAAAAAAATCTTTATAGAAAGAGTTCTGTAGATTTAGTATTCCAAAATCCATAGTATCATCAAGAGAGTTCCTAGGTTGGAAGATGGGGACATATGATCAAATTTCTAATGAAATACTCTGATTAAGTAAAGCTGCCAATATGTTTTTACATTGCCAAGACCCAGAGCTACTCAGAAATGGAGGATAATTTTCCTGGGTGTAGCCATGGCTCTTGGGGTCAGCTAAAAGCTCTCCAAAGCTTATCTAGTTCTCTTCTCTAAACCACTTTTCCTTCATTGCAACATGTCATCTTCAGCATGGGGACAGTTGAATATTTTCAGTTGCATATATAGCATTCAGATTCACAAGTAGGGTTGCCAAAGTTGAGGTTTATCAAGCAGTGGGTATTGCTGGATCAAGCTATTGAAAACTAATTGTTAATTTTTCAGGAATTTCCAGAGGTGGTTCCTGGCTAGGGTAGGGGTATTTACAATATGGAGATTGTCAGCTGCAACCAATCAGGACTCTTTACTTTTTATCATGTAAGAACATACCACTGAATTCATTCACGTATGAGTATATTCCTTCAAGGGTTTATTAAATGGGCACCTCCTCTTTGAAGCTTTCTATGATCCACCAGACTGGTCTAAACCCTTCTTCTAATTGTACTTAATTTTGAAACTCTTAAGGGAGAAGTCATTTTCAACAACAAAGCATGGACATTTATCCATACCTCCATGTTTTATTTTCTTTCTGGAATCTTAGTTTATTAAGTATTAGATTGCTGTCTTTTTTTTTTTTTTAACTTTTAATGTATCCAGTAAGGTACCTTGCATGTATAGCACTTAAAATATTTTGCAGATTGAGTCTATAAAATATTAGCCCACCAGTGATCTGAGATTCTAGTTATGGTCAATTACACCACTGCTGTCATTAAAACCTTGGTTGAGATTCTACCTGTGGGAACCACAAATAGAGATGGACATGATGTGCCATCCAAGGAAGGTAGGCATGGGTGTGGAGTAGAGAGGGACAGCCCCCATATTTACCTTCAGCTGAGATAATAGTTATCTTTTTAAGGCTGGTCACTTGCTCCATTTCTTTGGTTATAAAACTGTTGTCACTCGGGAAGGGAGTAGGAAGGGATATGCTATCTCCTCCTTTCAAACTGTTGAATTAACTTCAGAGGGTATGTGATATAAAAGCATTACTTTTTTTTTTTTTTTTTTTTTGGTGGGGACAAGATAGGACAGCTTTGAACATACTCAAAGAACGGAGGAGGATTCAAACAAGAGTAATTGATGAAATGTAAACGATTCAGTTTTTCTTCAGTTATTCACTCAACAAACATGTATTGATGAAAAATATACTCCAGATTTTGTTTTGGAGTCCGGCGAATATAAAGATAAATACGAGCTTGTGCCTCTCTTTGGAAATTGCAATCTATTAGAAGTAGGAGCTAGAGGAAATACATTTAGGAAGAGATTTCCTCTAAATTATAGGAAATGTAAGAGCCAAATAGAATGGCAGATTGAAGGACCAACAGGAAACAGGTTTAGAAAGTGAAATGTGTTATATCTAATAGAGAAATACACAAAGTATTTTTTTCTTTGTATAATTGGACAGGAGTCCTGAGGGAGGGGGAGAGAGAGAGAGAAAGGTAAGAATGTGCGTTTGAATAGATCCCTCCTTCGTCCCGCCCAGATTTAGTCTTCCAAAGATACAAATAGATGGATAGATGGATGCTGTTTATACCCAGTGGAGCCATTAGTGCTGAAGAGCTTGGCTACATGGCTAGTAATTAGGAGGAGGCAATGAGGAAACCCACTTCCCCCGAGGTCTTCGCCCTGCCTTGCTGCTGCGACTTCAGTCTGCCCACTTGTGTAATGGAGGTAGCTGTAGCAATTCTGTTCTGCTAGTGGCACGGAATAAATCACTGACAGCCGTTTTACACTAGCCCAGGGACTTTCAAGAGAGGATCTCAAAGTGAATCTGGGCTGCTGTGTGCCACAAAGAGGACCAACATTTCTCTTTGGCTTGAAAGGATGTCCCATTGTGAGAATGAACTTTGGGTTTTATCTCTCCCTTTGAAACAGAATCCATCAAAGTGAGACATCTGAAGGCAAAGACACAATGATCTCCAATCCAAAGCCAAGTTCAAAAACACAGAGATGAGTTGTGTTATTATGAAATTGTATTTGCTGGCTGAGATGGAGGACAAAGAAAGATTAACTTGCAAACATAAAACAGGCCTTGAAATTCCTATTAGTCTCGGGCCCCAGGGCACATACTTTTCCAGCAGGACACTTATATTTTTTAGAAGTAGAGGAGCAACGGCACATGTACACATGAGGTTGCCCTCTTCCCCCACTTTTTTCCTCTCAGTCTGAAATGTACAGTTATTAAAACAAAATTTATTAATGATTAGATAGATGATGGATGATGAAAAGCAGTTTTGGAAGGTTGTTATTGAAAAGTGTGTCCTTCGGGGGACCTGAGTTTATGCTTTTGAGGGCGACATCCCGTGTCAGGCATTCTAAGTACAGCAGTGGCTTTCTGCAAGCCAGCTTTCTTAAGGGTGATTCCAAGTAAGGTACACCTGCCTAATTGTAAGGGTGCTTGAAACCTTAAATTATAGTTAAAGTATATAAGTGTCAATCCTGTGAAAGGAGAAATGCTTTCTAGACCAGCTGGATTTCAGTATAGAGAAAAGCATTTCAAATATATCCATTTTTTTTAAATTCCTTGTCACGCATTACTCTACTTTGTGGTCTAGTAATACTGGATTAGTTTATTTATCCATGCTACATTCCACATTTGCCACATGGGGCACATACATTTTTAATTCCTGGGTCATACCTTCTTCTGTTGTCTTAATTTGGGTTCCCTGGGACCAGACCCTGACACAGGGATTTGAATGAAAGGAGTTGAGTTGGGAAGTACAAGGGACACGGGAAGGGGATGGTGATGTCATGAAGGGAAAGTGATTTAGGGGATGGTGATACCATGAGGGGAAGGCAGCCAACAAAAGGTATTCTCCATCCTGGCTAAAAGGTACCCTTCACTGTTATCATTTGTACTGGCCAGCCCTGTCTTCCTCATGGGTAACCAAATTCATATCTTGTAGCATTGTTTTGAAGATAAAAAGATGCAAAGCCAATTGCTGTGGGACCTGGCACACAATGACCATCTATCATCATCATTATTATTGTTGCAGTTAAATAATGAGAGGATAAATGACATTCCTGTGGAACTTCTAGAGGGAGGCATTGTCTTGAAGGCAGAATTATTGTGTCCTATCAAGGAAATAGAAAGAAAATTCATGTTCTATATCTTTTCCCTGAATTCGTAGCCCGGAGATCTGAGGATCTCCAATTACTAATTGCTTTCATTTGAGCACATTAGACATTTTACTGGAGCTGTTTGAGATTTTACAACTCTTTCTCCTCTCATGTTGAGAGTGAAAAGGCTTGCTTTCAGAAATGAATCGAGTGAGTCTACCTAAGCATGACTGAGAGGAGCAGAGGAAGTTCCCTTCTGGCATCATTTCAGAGATTAATAATTTTTGAGACTCTGATGATGCAAGGAAGAGCATAGAAAGCCATTTATTTCCCTTTTGTCCAGTCTAAATGCAAATTTGAACTTTCCTGGCAGTGTGTGCATGTTAATGTCTGTGCTCTGTCACCCGGGAGAGAGCTTTCAAGTCCCTAAATGAGGTTGGGTGGGTGATTTAAGGAAGGGGTCACTGCATTGTGTAGGACCCATTTCAGAGGTATGAGGCCCGGAAGTGGCAATCCGCAGAAGCATCATCTTATCCCAGGGATGGTGGCCTGGCTGAGGGCAGTGGAAAGGAATGCCAAAAGCCGGCAGCTGGACAAAAGTAGCCTTCAGCAGGTCTCCCTAAAGATGGGAAAACGTAGGGACAGAAGAAAGGGTAAGAGTACACCATGGCCTAATTAGCATTTGCTTCTTGTAGTCCTGGAAATGTCAGTCACCAGTTGGTAGCAAAATAAAGATGTAATGTTAGTGATAATGAATTAAATTGTGGCCATTTGCATTGGAATGCCATGATAATGATCTGAAATTACCATTGTATATATTCCCCTTGACAGTTCAAAATTGGACTCCAAGCTAATAGTATTTTGGATGAACTTTAAACCAATGAAATTGCTTTGAGTACACTCTTTTTGGCAAGCCATGTGGATTTGGGAAAGTTAATTTACCTCTGTTTTGTTCAAGCTGTTTGGTAATTGATGAACATACCATAAAAGTTTTAATGAATAACCACAGGGACCATTTAACTTATTTACTAGGTAAAAGTGAAATGTGCTTGATTACCCTCCCTAATCTGGCTCTCCAAATGAAGGCAACCCAGAATAAATACTGTCGTGTGTGTGTGTGTGTGTGTGTGTCTGTGTGTGTGTGTATGTGTGCAATCTCTGTTGCACAAAACGTTGCAGGCAAATATTTTCAGAAAGTCTGAATGGAGGAGTTGCATTTTCTCCCATTAGCTTCAATTTATAGTTCTGCTGCAAGCATCAGACATTGCTTAGGGAGGACTTATGTCTGTGTGCGTGAGGACTGGAGGCTCTGTTGCAGTGGGGTTATGTAGCAACCCACAGAATCAGCACATATCTTCACAGCATCTGTTGTGTGAATAACTCTCCGGCAACACTCCATTACAGAGAAGTAGTTAAAATAAGAGCCATGCTTTTTTCTTTTTTGCCTGGCCTCCCGGAGTCTAATTACACTATAGCATCCTTTCATAAGTAGGAACTTATTATGAGATAAGTGCCCACATGTATCTTGGTTTCCCGTTAAAGTCTATTCCTTGGTATGCCTTTGCAGAGTGTCTTTGACAGTGCAGTCACAAGCAAACAAAGAAGGTTGCATTGAACTAGTGGCAGAGTCCAGATATGTGCTCTGTCCCATTCACACTGTGCCACCAGAGGCTGGTTAGATTTCCAGCCCCATCATTTAACTGGCTCTGCCTTTTGGAGAACATTAATTCAGATCCCCATGCCTGTTTCCTCACCAGGAATTATGAGCTGATCTTGAGAGTCTGTTGGAGGATTGAGTGAAATATGTCCCATGAAACACGTGATGGGGTACCTAGAGCAGTGGTTCTCCCCAGGAAGACCTGGTTTAACACAGATTCTGGATCCCACTCCTAGGGAGATGCTGAGCTGGTAGGTCTGGGTGGGGCTTCAGGATTTGCATTGCTAGTAAGACCTGAGGGGACGCTGGTCCAAGGGACCACATCTGGACAATCACTAGTCTAGAAGATAAAAGATACTTGAGAATTTTGGTTTTCTTCTTCCAGGGCTGGAATAAATTGCTACATCAGTATAAGCCCCTAACGGGCTCCAGTCATGTTTTATTCACCCATAATATCTACCTGCCCAGAAATGAACATAGTCAGTATTGAGGACTGAATTATACTGAGCTTCTAGAAGCTCCAGAGACAACATAATATGACATTGTTGTGTAGTCTGCCAGGGAAGAGAAACTGAAGCCTGTGATAGGCTCCCAGCTCTGCTTCTTACTGTTCATATGTCTGTGGGCAAGTTTTAAACTCCGTAAGGCTCTGTTTTCTCATTTATGAGAAAATCAGCATTATACATACATTATACATACATATACGTATCAGCATTATACATACATAGTGCATTTATAATATTTATATTCCCTAATCCCTCAAAGTGCTTGTGCGATATCAGGCACAGCAAGCACCCAAATATTTCCAGCTGTCATTATTTCGGTATTTACTTCTCCGCTCTACTACATCTTCTCTCCCACTATCAGAGAGAGATAAGGTCCTCACCACGGTCCTGTTTCTGGAAACTGTCTTGTCACATTAGAGGCACTGGCATGTTTGGATATGGCCTCAAAACACAACTCTCCCTGTGAAGGGTGACAATACTAGGCATGACTCTAATGTGTGCTGAGAAATAGTTATACCAGGTAACCCAGCTCCAAGACATAGGGAAACAGATGTCTTGAAGAAATAGGTTTAATGGATGTAACTGGATGTACCAGATCAAATGAAGTCATCAATTTCCAGTGGGGACTTCCTTGGGGAGTAGAGGTGACAACATCAAGGATAGAGGCTGACCCCTAGAGATATGAGAGAGGGCAGGGAAGATAATGCTTCTCCCCCTCCAATGTTGTAGTTTGCCCGACTGGATGCACAGGTGGTGAGCATTCTGAGGTCAAGGAGGACATGCAGTCGGGATGGGATATAGTCGTTCCCAACTTCTGGGAAAAAAAATGTACATATGGAGAAGCTGCAATTCTTCAGGTAATATGAGCTGAGGAAAATAAAGAAAAAGTACAAGAAGACAGTGAAAACTGTCCTTATTTTTATCTTCCATAGATAACCACATTAATGTTGATGCCTCTCCGATTTTTCTATGTAGAAGCATAAACACGCACACAAATTTATTTGCTAAGTCAAAATTATTATTTTATCAGTGCTGTTTTTAGTGTGCTCTTTCTTTATCAATAATACATCAGGGACAGCTCCCTATATTAAAAAATAACCTGCAACATTATTTTAGTGTCTGCACAGAACTCTGTTGTACAGATACATTATAATTGATATATCAGATCTATGAACTACAATGTGATGAATACCTTGCATATATATTTTGTAACTTTTCCATAAATTTTTTATGATAACTTATGAATATCTGTAATATTTGTAATATTTTTGCTCACTGGTGATCATTCATTCATTTATTTATCAGTTATGAATGAGTTCCTGATATGTGCCAGGCCTTTGATTACAGCAATGAATAAATGCAGATTAATTTTGTTCAATATAGTGAAAAGGCCGACATTGGGGCTGCAATATGTGTTTCACTTTTTTTTTTTAATGATTTCATTTATTTATTTGTCAGAGAGAGAGCACGTGCAAAGGGAGCAGCAGGCAGAGAAAAAGGGAGAAGCAGGCTCCCCACTGAGCAGGGAGCCTGATGTGGGGCTCCATCCCAGGACCCTGGGATCATGACCTGTGCTGAACTCAGACACTTAACCGACTGAGCCACCCAGGCACCCTGGGTATTCACGCTTGAGCAGGAAAATTATTTTGTCCAGATCTACGATGTCACCTTGGCTGCATGTTAGAATCACCCAGGCAACTTTTTAGAAACAGGAATGCCTGGCCCTTTCTGCAGCAGTTTTGCAGTGTGTCCTTGGTTCTGAGCAGCAGGGAGCTTGAAACATCTCCCAGATGCTTCTAGTGAGCAGCACTAGAAACCTTGCTGAGGAGATGGGCAAAATGGGGGGAGGGGAGAGGGAGACACAGGCTACGGGTTTCAGGGGACGTCAGTCAGGAGAATGAAAGGCAGAGCAGAAGGTCTACAGTCAGTGACACTGACTCGTGATGTAACGGGACAGATGGGAGCTACACTTGCGGGGACACAGCATCATTATCAACTTCTCACATGACGAAGTTGTACACCTGAAACTAATGTAGCATTGGGTGGGTGTCAACTATACTAAAAAGCCCCCAAAACCAACCAACCAACCAACCAAACAAAAAACCCAAACCAACCAACCAACCAAACAAACAAAAGAACAAACCAAAAAACCCCCTACATTGCTGAGAACACTCGCCCTCCTCTCATCTGCTACTTTAACAAGACCCTTTCTTCAAACTTGCTTCATTAAGCTTTGGTCTGTCTTTGTGTCCCAGCCTCGCACCTGGGGAATTTTTTTGGTAACTCTGGGGAGAGAAAAAAATAGCCTTATTTTGACTTTTTTTTTTTTTTTTGCCAAGTTAGAGAGGCTCCCTTTTGCCTTTGGGATGAAACTGAAGATCATCAGCATTTTCTTTCCTGCTGAAAGCTTTGAGGTATGTGGTGGGGGGGGGGGGTCTGACATTTCTCCAGTGTCTCTGGCTGTGATTAAACACACATACACACACACACGCGCGCGCGCGCACACGCACGCGCACCCCTTGATCTTATATGTGGTTAGGTTGTATCAGTCTATCATCACTGGGAGGCTGAGCATCTTGTCCTCAGGTGGCCACACAATCCTTAGGAGCTGAGAGTCTTGTTTTGTTGTGTTTTACAATATGGCTTAAATACTTGATTTATTAAAATAAAAATATGCTTCAGAAGTACGTTGTAGAAGAGCAAATGGCTTAGATGGGCGAGAGGATTTCTGTGAATCTTGATAGCACTGAACCACTCAGACCTCCCACTTGAGCCCTTCTGTGAACAGGCAGCAGGATTCTCTCTGCGTCATTTATTGGGATGTGCTCAGAAGCCCCGATGCCTGGGCCAGCTTAATGCCCCACATGTGCTCTGGAGTAATTCAATTTATTTTCTCTGGATGGAGACATTAGGTTTTGAAAAAGAGTAAAATATGCTTGTTTGGAGCAATGTTGGAGAAAAAAAACATGCATTTTCTTGTTACAGCCTATTAAGCCTCACCAAAAGCTTTTGAAAAGGGTTCTGGCTAAAGGGGGTTTGCCTGAGTTTACCCCATTATAAACACATGTGAGGGACATGAAAGACACAGAGGAACCTTAAATTGCATATTACTAAGTGAAGGTAGCCAGTCTGAAAGGCTACCTAATGTTTGATTCTAATCATAGGACTTTCTGGGAAAGGTCAAACTGCGGTCACAATAGAAAGGTTGGTGGTTACCAGGACTGGGGTGGGCTGAGGGGTGGGAGAGATGAATATGCAGAGCCCAGAGGACTTTTAGGGCCATGAAAATACTCTGTGTGATATTATAAAATACATGACTGTACATTTGTCCAGAGGCTTATGTACTACACCCAAGATTGAACCATAAGGTAAACCACAGACTTTGGGTGATTATGATGTATCAGTGTATGTTCATCCTAGGTAACAACTGTGTCCTTCTGGTGAGTGATGAAATAGTGGGGGACGCTGAGCTTGCATGTAGGTAAGAATTACATTAGGACATCTCTGTACTTTCCTCTTGTTCCATTGTGAACCTAAAACTACTCTCCAAAAGATCTTTACAAAATAAAAAGATAATAATAAAATAGAAAGAAGTGATAATTCTGACCATCAAAGTAATAAGGCAGCTCATTTGGGGATGTGATAGAGGGATTGGGTAGGAGGTTGCTCTTTGGTAGAGAAATAAGCACAATTTGTTGTTGGATTTTTTACTCTCCAGAATGGACCTAGAGACTCCTTTAGTCATTCCTTGCCATGTATGTCTTGATGTTTTCCCCTCTGTCCCACCCTCTAAGCTTTCAGTTACTCATATTAGGTAAAAGACACTCATCTTAGAATTCAGGGCTCTGTGCTTGCTCTGAAAATACTTCTTGCTTCTGGACACATATATTTATCTTCATATAATAACCTCTACTGAAGGTATCATTCAGGAAATAACCACAAGCGTGAGTGTTATGTACTTCATGAAGGTCAGTAGGCTGAAATGGATGACTTATTCTGCCACCGCATCACTTATACAGAGTCTGAAACAGCATATGCAGGTGGCATCCTATAGCTCCTATGTGGTCTCCAGGTTGTTTTTTTTTTTCTTACGAGCAGAAGAGGGATCAGATATGCAACTGCAGAGCCCAGAATTGAAGATGATCACATTTGGTAGACAGCTGTGTGTGTTGTGGTTGTGGTTTTTAGGCAATTTTGGGCTTGTGGATTAGGGGGAATCCCAGCAATGCTCGGGCTCCAGAGAAAACTCCTCATTTTGAACAAAAGGGAAAGAACGGGTAGCATGGGGACAAAAGGTGGTGTGTCCTTAATATTAATAATGTCTCCACCCTTTGGTGGTTTGAGGAAACACCAAAGATACTGAACATTTTAGAAACCACATGATTCCATATTTTATTCTTTAGCAAATACTGGAAATATGAAAAGGAGGAAGCAAGTGGACTGATTTGGATAATGACCTTCTCAGAGGGAGAGTCTAGGTTGAGGAAGTTTATGGCAGAGAGTAGATCCTATAAGAGAAAAATTGCACCAGAAGCTTGTAAAAATGACAAGGAAGACTTTATTGAAGACTATGGCAATAAGGGAGAGAGATTGAATTCATCTTTGCTGAAACAAAAGGCAAATGGGTCTTCCAAAGCTGGTGTGAGTTCATGGGAAGGTCCTTGAGGGCCTTAGGGACAAGGGTGGTCAATGTGACTAGACCAGCTGTGTCTGCTGATTGTCCCTTTTTGAATTGAGGCTTCTGTCCTTTTACAGAGACTGGGAGACAGGGATCCCATGATTCTTGATGATTACATTTCAAAGGGATGGCCCCCAGGTCCTTGAGAAAGACATTCTTGGGCTGCAAAACCAGCAAGAGGCTGGGAGGAGATTTATATCTCAAAGGGAAGGAGAAAGAATTTACAATTGCCAAGTTTTCTCAAGTAAATTCTCTAAGAAAAGGGAAGTCATGGGCCAACAGTCAGGAAGAAACTTGTCTAAAACTTAGTCTAGCTGAGGGGAACATTGAGGCTTTCTTGGTCGATACTCCAGTAGGAAGTGTTACTCGTTTTCCTAACTTTCTTGTGGAGTCTATAGTGTGTGGAAAACAAAAAGTTTAATGCTCCTCTGCACCGTTTCCTGGTTTCAGTAGTTCACTCATTAACAGCGTACATTTGACTTGTTATCTGATTTACATCGACCTCGATTTCCCTCTCCGTACAATGGAGATCATAAGGTAAAATCTGCCTCACAAAGTTATTGTAGCACAGAAAGGCAAGAGGGAGTGAAACATAATTTACGCATTTAACATTGGGAAGTAAAAAGAAACTGTAATGTTCATGTGACAGAAGACCACAAAGCAACAAAAAGCAATGTGCTAATTTGTCATGTATTCACACGACTGCACCTGTAAAAACAAAAATACTCAGTAAAAATTTTAGAGCTAAGTAGGGCTACACAGTATGATGCTCTTAGTGAAGAATAAAAAATAACCTACCCATGATATTTCCTATTGGTTATGGACACACACATATTAATAAAAGCGTATGAACCTGATGGGAAGGATCACACCATGTCATCACGGTGTTGCCTGAGAGCAAAAGAGGGGACTGTGGTTGGGCAGGGACTAAGAGTGCCCACCTGTCTATAACACGTGATCTCTTTCCAAAATGCTTTTATCAAACATGACAGAATGCTAACTTCGCGTTTTTAGGATGGACAAGTGTCATTTTTCTTATCCTCTTTGGAATTTAAGTACTTGTGAATCATAAAATGAAAAATGCGGGAGGGAGGGATGGTGAGGAAGGAGAGCTTGCTAGCTGGCTTGAGTTTGAGTGAGATACCGCCTCCTTCTGTGTGTGTGTGTGTGTGTCTGTTAGAGGCAAGTGAGGAAAAGAGAATTTGGATGCAGACGGAACAAGACAGCCCCACACCACATCATGCCCGAAGCACCCAGCACACAGAGAAGCATTCACGTAGGCTGCTGGGGGAGGCGCTGATGGTTTTGGCTGCTTCTGCTCTCATGTGATTGAAGCAGCAAAGGTTTTAAGGCTTCAAACCCCAGCTCTGATCTGAAAATGAAGTTAGGTGTTTGAGAAACAGCTGCTAGAAACAGCTCGGCTCCCTCTGGAGCTTCTGGTCGACTTCAAAGCAGCTGCCGGGAGGGAGGGAGACACGCAAACTATCTTGGGCATGTGTGTGTGTTAATAAAAACAAAATGGCTCTCCCTAAATAAAACATGGCTGGTTTCCCCAGGATGAGGAATTCAATTCTAATTCCACGTTTCTGTCTCTTTTGAGGTTTTGAGCAAAGAACTTAGAACCTCCTCTTTCCTTACGCTTGGGGCCTTTGGAGTCAGACAGCACAGGGTGACTACCACCCAACTCTCAGCTCAGCAGTTTCCAATCTGTGGGGACTGGGGCAAAGGGAGTAACTCTCTGAGCCTCAGTTTCCTCTTCTGTTAGCTCAGACCCTTATTGTGATAATGATGTATATAAAGTACTTGAGAAATGGCAGAACTCAGTACACATGAATACCATCTACTAACCCTGTTTGTGTACACATTCCTGTTCCTACACTTGTTTTGTTTGTTTGTTTGTTTTGAGGAAAAGCCAGGATCCGCTCGAGATTTCTTTATTGCCAGGCTGGAAGCCCATCCTAATTCACTTAGAACATCTCTGGTTTTGGCACTGAAAGTTCTGTGTCCTGGGAAAGCCCTCAATTCTGGACAAACCAGGATGGTTGGTTACCCTACACTGTATTCATGCCTATGACAGACTGAGTTCTTTGTCCCCAGAAAACTCATAATCCAATATTAATTCTTAATCTTCTTATTATCTATGATACATAAATCATTATTACTTATTAGTTATTACTCTCTAGCCTCCAAACTGGACCATAAATGCATATAAAGCTGGGGTTATGCTATTTTTTTTCCTTTGATCTGTTACCAAACTCTTGTATTTACTATGAATGTGATTAGAAATTCAGTAAATAAGTACCATACACATTAATTCATATATGACATCAGTGGAGTTCTTTTACTTCTAGTGTTTATGGTCTTAATCAAAACACTGAGCTATTTTATTTTTATTTATTTATTTTAGAGAAAGAGACAGAGAGAGAACACATGCATGGGGAAAGGAGAAGAGGGAGTGAGGAGTCCAAGACAGGGCTCAATGTCACAACCTTGAGGTCGTGACCTGAGCTGAAATCAAATGTTGGATGCCAAACAACCAGCTGAGCCACCCAGATGCCCCCAAACACTGAGCTATTTTTAGTCTTTAAGTTTCTGTGTAAATTATACATACACACACATATATGTTGAAATTGACTATCACAATCACTGGTACATTAACTTTAGAATGTTTAGAATTTATCAATAGTGCCTCCTTTCTCCTTTCACCTAAAAGTATCCCAGATCTGATGGATACGTATATAGTCATCTCACTTATGAGTCTGTGCATTGCAATACCTACCACAGCCTAGAGATAGAGAGTATTTTTGTTAGCTACTTCTCTAGGGATTTTTTTTTTTTTTCAAAATTTACAGCCTTCCTTACTCACCCATCTAGTAAAGTAGGCTTTCTTTCTCACTTTTGAAAATCACGCATCATCTCAAAACTTAAAAGCCCAAGAGAATGTTTCACTTATGTTCCATTCTCAGTGGGCTAGGTAAACCAGCTCATTCCATTCTCACAATACAATGCTTAGATTTCCATAATGGAGCTATTCTAGCCTGGAGCTTTAGCAGCAGTGTGATTATTATGAAAAATCTTCATACCCTTGTAGATGGGAATATCTTCTCTGCAAATAACCCCAGGAGGCCAATCCAGAAGTCCTGATGGATAATTTTATTGGACGCCTTTGCTGGAAGCAACATACGCAGTCCACACCCGAGTGTACTGACAACGTTGATGAAATCCTCTGAATTTCTCAAGCTACCTCCTTTTCAAAGATGAGTTAGAGGAAAATAAAGGAAAGAAAGAAGAAAACAAGAGGATGAATTAGGGAAGTCTTTTTAGCCAGGAGTTTTATACTTGGAAATTGTGTGTGTGTGTGTGTGTGTGTGTGTGTGTGTGTGTGTGTATGCACGTGCCCGCATGTGTATTTCTTCACACAGGAAAAATGAGTGTCTGGGACAGGAGGTTGTAGAGAATACTTTACTGGTGGCACATAATGAGATGGTTAAGATGAGGTTCTGGGACCGTACTGCTTGGGTGTGAAATCCTGTTACACCATTTACTAGCTATGTGAAGTTGGGCAAGTTATATTCATTCTCTTGGCATTAGTATCAGTAAATGGGGATGATGATGGTATAATAGGGCATTGAGAACATTAAGTACAATTAGCTGTATCACAGACCCTCCTGTTGCCTTTGCAGCATCTCCTTGGCCCCCTTCTCATTTCAGCCAAAGCTTTCATGGATGGTTTTGACACACACTGATCACACCCTACCTCAAGCATTGCTTCTTTCTCTCTCTCTCTTTTTGCCCCGAGGTGTCTTCAAACCTTGGTACACCCCTTAGCTCATGTGCAGGGGCAGCCCAGAGGTTCAGAGGAGACAACATTTAGCAAATGGGAGTTGGAAGCCAGTGGATAAATGCCCCAGCCTCCTGTTGTTCAGAAAAACAATTAAGGAATTCATTTTACATGCTTTTTAGAAGTCTTGAAAGGGTCAAGACCTTGTGGTCAAAATCAGTGACCTAGGTAAAAGATATATATTAGTTTTTGCTCCTTCTTTATCTCCTACCTCTCAATCCCTTATTCCCATTTCCAAGGATCATCTCACCCCCCCCCCCTCAAAATCTCTCCCACCAGCCTTATTCTCAAGGTCTAGGAAAATCAAAATCAGCTATATAAAGCACTGAGCACAGTTTTTGGCACATAAAAAGCTCAATAGTAAGCTCATAATAAGCCCAATGAAAACGACTACCATGACTACTACTAGTAATAAAAATGATTTTTTCTTTTGCACTGCAGGGTGAGCTAGAGATCTGTGTAATTTAGAGTATAGGAAATTTTCTGATTCTTTTTTGAAATAGACTTGAGATAAAGCATATATTTTTTCATCCAAAGAGCTCATAAACCTATTAGAGTCTTCATTCCACCAAGATAGATATCTATTGTTTTCTACTTTCCACCTCACAGAAAATGTTCTAGGAATCATAAGTGAGTGCTTTTACTTAGTTCTTTCCTCCCCCAGGCAAAGGAAAGGAAACCACACAAATATAGGGGAGCAGTTTGTACCGAACACCTCTCAATCTTTTTCATGTTTCGCTGCTGCTTTCATAGCATGGAAGAGACTTGTTTCATGAGCGCCACTGGCAAATGTTATTATTTGTTGAACATCCACTTGTCCTGGTGTTTAGAGATGTAGGCCATCATTGACTTTTTGTGCCTAATCACTAGGCAGAGATTCTTGTGGGTTTTTCTGCCGCTGAGACCAACTTCTCAGCTCATCCTAAACGTATAAATTTCATCCTTGGGGACGAGATTTCAAGAGGAGTTTAGATTCGCTTCCCGTCCACTTCTCCAGGTAAAGAAGATTCTGGAAATTCATGAGGCTAAAAGAGATGCATTATTATTGTGGAAAGTTGATTTCTAACATTTTTTCCTCTTCAAACTTTCAGTCTCCTAAACTTTTTCCAAGCTGAAGATAAGTCTTGTTGGGTACTTGATGAGATTAAAGATGGACCATCTCAAATTTGTTTTCCAAACCATTCCTTTAAAAAATACTGCTTTTCTTCAAAATAGTAAGGAAAATGTGTCTGTCTCCTATGTCAGCTTTTATTATTAAAAAGGCTGTTTGTATAAATCCCAACTGGTCAAGACCACTCATACTAGGTTAGGTGTCTCTCTGGTATTATAATACCTTGTATTTATCTTGTCTCGGTTGAATAAATTACCACTGTTGTCTTTCTTTCTGAACCATAAGCTCCTTGAATAAAAATCTTTGCTTAATAACTAGTTCCTGACACATAAAGAAGCTTCATGAATCTTTGGCCTCATTTCCATATTATATTTACTTCAGTTCCACAAATACCATTGTATAGCTTCTCATTGTTACAAAAGTTCAAGAATTAAATGGAAGATCCTATAATCCGGTCATTTATTCCTATTGTAGGGATCATTTCATTTGCGAAAGCCATATCTTCCGTTTCATGTAAATGATGGAAATGCATATGAAAAAGGAAATCATCAAAATTATAATGAGCTAGTAATAACTGTTGTTAGTGTAATGCTTTCAACCTCACAAATAATTTTAAAAAGAATAATAGATGATATTTAATAGCAGCCCTATTCCAGGCATAGTGCTAAGCACTTTGCACACATTCTTTTGTTTGTAATTCACAATGTTTCTATGAACTATATGTTATATCAAGGTTAAATATTGACTTGCCAGAGTTAACATAGATTGTAAAAGATGGATCTGGGATTCCAACCAAGGTTTGCCTGACTCGGCGATCTATATATTAACTACGACATACTCTTACTTCCTATCCATTATCTCATTTCATTCTTACTGCCCAGAGGCTATGATTTTTCCCTCTTTTGGGTTCAGGGAACTGAGATTCAGGAAAGGGCCCCATACTGAAAGGGATGGAATTAGAGGTTATTTTGTCTTATTTTTCTCCCCTGCCCCATTACCTCCCCACCCTCTTCAATTTATATACTGTTTAACACCTTGAGGACTCATGTGCTACACATTTGAACTACACGTGCTTTTTCTACCTAAATAAAATTCTGCTGGGATTGTCTTAGAACAGGTTCCCTAGAAAGCAGAGCCTGAGGCACAAGCTATGTGCTAATATTTTATTGGGGAGAACAATTTTCAGCAAGCAGAAGTGAGACAAAAAGGAAATTAAGTGGAAAAGGAGGGAGAGCACAGACAAGGGGATTCGTTTGCCCAACAGGTCACAGCTCTGTGAAAGTTAGACGGATTGCTCAGACTATGGTGTGTCTCCCAAATGTCGGTTATGGTTTTTACTTCTTTTTATTTATTTATTTATTTAAAAGATTTTTATTTATTTGACAGAAAGAGACTGCGAGAGAGGAAATATAAGCAGGGGGAGTGTGAGAGGGAGAAACAGGCTTCCCGCCGAGCAGGGAGCCTGATGCAGGGCTCAATCTCTGAGATCATGACCTGAGCCAAAGGCCGACGCTTAACAACTGAGCTACCCAGGTGCCCATGGATTGTAATTCCTTTTAAATTGTCACTTTGGGGGAAAGAAGGGGAAAGAATGTTCCATGGATTCTCATGTCTCCTTGTCCAATGTTCTTTCCATCGTATGTTGGCTGCCTGCACCTCAGGGTTATTCTCAGCCCTTCTGGGGATTACCAGGAAGGCAAAATCCCAAGACAATGGGATTATCCAGGCAGCAGGCCTGAACATATGAGGTCATCCATGGGCAGTCTCTGCTGGGTACATGCAGTGTAGAGGTCCATGGACCCCGGGGGACCAACAGGGCCCTTGAATAGGCACTGTGCTAGTCCTCATCAGCAACAGGGAAGCCTGTAGGATATATGTCAGGACGCACGAGGCATTAATGCTCACAAAGGACTTTACCGCAATTCCAATAACCTCTGCAGTGTACGACGGGAAAAGATGCAAAAAGACTGAAGAAAATCAGGATTTCTAGAAGAACTGTTTTTTACCTATGCGATTTATCTTATATGGCTACAAGTAAGTGATAGCTTTCCTGAATATCTAAAAGCAGAGATTGAGGCTTACCCCCCAAATGCCCTGGCTGGGTTTGATCAGTTAAGAAGTGCATGTGCACATTTAAAAGCCCAGTTGTTTTGAACTTTTATTTAATAACAGTTCACCCTGAACAGGAGCTCAGCATGTTGTCATACAATACCATCTCTGCATACCTGCGTCCCCAGATGTCCAGTGTGAGCCAGGCTCCTCTACCACTGGTAGACCTCACTGTTTCTCACTGCGTATGCCCATGAACTCATGAAGCCACAGTCCCTTCCAGAAGATAGTAGCTGAATTTAGCAGCTGTCCTTTTAAGAAAATTAAAATATCCCCCCCACTTGGTAGCCTATTAGAATGTGATTGTTGTCAGGCAATTTTCCTAGAAGGTCCTCGAGAGCATCAAGCAGAAGACCATGGCCGAGAGAGTCCAGGGAGATGGTTAAACCCCACGGTCTAATGCACACATTCCAGCTTAGCGTCGTCCCCAGGCTAGGAAAGAGCTAAGCCTGAGTAAGGCTGGAGGGCCTTTGTGTCACAAGGTGGGAGGACCTGCCCACACTTATTTATGGGATGACCTCGGGTACTTAATGGGAGTGAATTGATGGTGAGGCCTAGAGAACGGGGTGGAAATTTGGTCCCGTGATAAAGCATCATTCAGCAGGACGAGGAGAGATTTGTGTCGGCCCTATCCTCCCAGACTCCAGATGAGTCTTACCTTACCTTACCTTATTTTACCTTACCAGGCTGCTTTTTGGGGGGAAAAAAAAAAGAGTGAACACAAGAACAGCTGACTCTACTTCTCTCTGGCACCATCCGCACTGGCACTGGCCACAGGGCCGGACAGTGGTGCAAGTCACAAACCAGTGGCACCACTCATTGTGTGATGAGCAGACAATGGTGGCATCCATTGTATGATGAGCGACGACAGCCGTTTCTGGCAGCAACAGCAGGAACATTGTCAATGTGGTTATCTACCATGTCCCCAACATCAGACATTGGCACGACTGACACAGACATTAGTGTGCTTGGCCTCCAGGATCAGCAGCCTTTGCCCAGGCATCAGTAGCCTCTGTCGCACCAGCAGCTACAGGGAAGCCTGGGGCAGGCACGGGAGGTTCCCCTGGTTAAGGGAAAGAAGGGTTCTAAGGAAGGTAGCCTTGGCACAGGCCTGTGGGTGTGCTTTTCTGGGTTCCTGAAGAACAGGTGAACCAGCTATGGGGAGGGGAAAGGGGTGTGGACTGTGCCTACCATACCCTTGAATGGTGATGCTACAATGCAAGGGCTGTTTCAGGACCAATCCGCTGCCTAGGGCCACCTGCTCCACACCCTCTAGGAGGCAGGGGAGGGACTAGCTCAGGGGTCCACGAACTCTGTAAAAGGCCAGGTAGTATCTCAGACCACCTCTGTTACAGCCACTCAACTCTGTCATTATAGCACAAAAAACAGTCATAGAAAATACATAAAGTCTGACTGTAGTTGTGTTCTAATAAAACTTTATTTGCAAAAGAGGTTGTTAGCCAGGTTTAGCTCATGGGCCATAGTTGCTTGACTGCTAAACTAGTTAAAACATCAGCACCATTAGACCAAAGTAGAATCTTTTTTCTAAAAACTCTTATTTATAACAGACCAGAAAAATATCCTCCTTCTGCTTCTAAGACTGTGCCTTTCTTTCTCTGCCATTAACGTTTTATTTTGACTTTATAACTCTTTAACTGCATGAAACATTTACATAAAACACTAAAGTACAGTGATGTATTCATTATTTTTTATTACCTGGAGGATGAGTGAAAATGAAATGTACTCACCAGCTGCCACAGTTAACTGATAAAATTATATGTTCTCCCTTCATTGATCAGTATATAAGGTAGTATAAGAAATACATATTCTGTTACTTTATAAGCGTAATGTGTGAAACTCATAATTGCTTCTAACACTAAATCCCAACTCATTCTTCAGGAGACATGAGGCAAGCAAATAACTGAAAAATCATGTCCTCGGCATAATCTTCAGGATTATGTTCAATATGCACATTAAGTAGAGTGAAAACAAGCCATGGAATTTTGCATCAAGGGAATGCTCTTGCACAAGTCAACTGGAATATTTACTTATTTCCCCCTTCCGGTGTAGTAGGTAGGGTGGCTGTTCACCTGTAGAGGAATGTGGGATGTTTCAAGCATCACTGGAACAGAGTTTTACAGATAAATGGTTGTAATGTATGTTTTTATAGAGATACTTATTCATAGATAAATGGTCATAATGTATGTTTTTATAGAGATACATACTTACCTATCATGTGTGCTGACTCTACATGTGCATATATGTATACACACACGTGGAGATATACATACGCATATACACGTGTTTCAAGCTCTGTTGACTTAATCTTATTTGTTTAGGCTCCGGCAGTATTCAAGGCAGAAAGAGAAGAGTATTTAGACATGAGCAAATACCTTATATTCTCTGGACTGCTCTGTCAGTCCAAGGGGTCCTGCAGCTTTGTGTGGTGCCTTCAAGACAAGGAGTCAAGATTCCAACACCCGCCTCTCCTTCCCTGTTACCACATCCCAGCTCTCCCTGTCACTACTGTCACCAGCTCTTTCCCTGCTGGAAATCCCTTTTTTTTTTCGTTATACTGAGATTTTCCTCATTATTTTTTTCTTTGTAGCTCGTGGAGGCTTCAATTTGTCTTGTTTGTCATTAGGAATGCGATAATGCAATTTCTGTTTTAACATAAAAAGATTTATTTATTTTAGAGAGAAAGTGTGGGTGGGGGAGGGGCAGAGGGGGGGCAATGAGCAGACTCTCTGCTGAGCGAAGAGCCTGATGTGGGGCTCCATCCCATAACTCTGAGATCATGACCTGAGTCAAAACCAAGAGTCTGACGCTTAAGTGACTGAGCCACCCAGGCGTCTCCTGATGCACTTACTTGTTAAACATTTATAGTTTTTCAACACTGAAACACATTTTCTACTATTTTGCTCTCATGGCTTTGTAGATACATTTAAGTATTCTGAGATGGCAAATGAGCTCTTAATAAATATTACTATTTGCAGCTACCTTATTTAGCGGATTCAAAGTCTGCTGAAAATTGTGAAAACAAAACAAAAAAATATGGATATAAATCACTTGAGGCTGATAGGAGACTAGTTCTCATGCTTAATTCCTGATCTCAAATGATTTTATTCATTGAAATGATCTCATTATTCTCATGGATTGACTTTGTGGTATCATATGTTTGAACTCATAAAACAAATGTACAATAATATATTTCATTAGTTTTAACTTTTATCAGTTTTCCCATATGTGCTTATAGTAAACACATATGGGAAAACCGTTTTATAGTAAAACACGCAGTGTTAACTATGAACTATTATATTTTAAAAAGTTTCCTGTTACTTAACAAAATGAAAATCAGTCAAACAAATATGATGTGGAATGAGGCTGTTGACTAGTGAATGTGCCATATGCTGAGATATGTAACCAAATTAGGTTAAACAGTGAAAACTTAAGGACTGCATGTGTGTAGGACTGTTTCTGAAGCAGTTAGAGAAAGAGCCTGAATACTGCCACGGAAACTCATTCCCAGGTACCCGGTAGATAAAAGCACACAGACCAGACCTGCTCCATCGGAACTGGAGACTAAGCAGACCTTGTCTCTTTGCCCCTCGGAGTTGCCCTTCTAATGCATGCCAGCCTCTTTTCCAGGCACTGGCTTCCGTAAAATAGGAACATTCTTTCTCTCAAGGAGTTTGGGTTCCAGTGTGAGAAAACAAACAAGAAACATAATGTATGCATCATCCTTATAATGAAAATATTAAGAACATAATAAGATCACGCAACCGAAGAACTAGAATAGGTTCATCTCGTCAAGAGTGCTAGGCTGGGAAGAGGTTATTTTGGTCTGCTTTCACTGAGAAGTTTCACATTTCATCATAGACTGGAAGTCGAGGAGGGAAAGCCGTAGGAACTTCTCGGGAGAGTCGGTTTGAGGCAAGAGGCGTAGCCTTTCACAGGTGCTCAGGGAGCAGAAGGAACATTGAGGAGGCCGGTGTGCTGGGTGGAAATATCACGAGTGGAATAATGGGTTGTGCTTACTCACCTCTCCCACCGTCATAGACCTTGCAATAATTTCCAGAACCATGGTTTTCGAAACACTCTTATGATCTTACCTACCATTCAGGATATCAAGACACTACCTCGTAGAGGTTAAGCTATATGCTTGAGGTCACAGAAATGTTACTTTGTAGGTATATTTAGCCTTTATAACACTGCTTTGCTCTTCAAATCTAAAATCCCTATTTTGCCCTTAAGAAGACTCTCTTGATGATTGCATAACTAGTAAATGTTAGAGATGGGATTAAAATCCAGTTCTCTCTGTTTTTAGGACTGATGCTCCCCTCCCTTTCATGTCTCAGGGCTCCTGTATACAGAGAGAGGAAATCTTGTGAAATTGCCTAACACCAAACAAATGCAACTACAGATGGGCCATGTGAGGTTTGTTAAACTTCCTAAAGAGGAGAATAGTATTATGAAGGCACAGTTTGTTGTAGATTAATCTGAGTCCTTTAATGGTTTATAACTGGGAGAAAGGATTCACTTAGAATTTGTGGAATGCTTTCAATTAAAGAGAAGAGGATATAAACTCTTGTCTGAAGCTTCAAGGGCTGGTTGGATTTCTTAAGTCAGTGGTTCTCAACTGGAGGTGATTTTGTCCTCCAGGGAATATTGGGTAAGTCTGACAACATTTTCAAATGTCATGGCTTGGGCTTGGTGGTGCTGTAGGCATTTGGTGGGTAGAAGCCAGAGATGTTGCTAAACATCCCACAGTGTATAGGGAGCCAAGCCTCCTGCCACCCCTCCCCCACCACCTCCCCCCCCCCCCCAAGGAATTATCTAGTCCCAAACACCAGAAGTGTCAAGGTTGAGAAAATCTATCTGAGTAGACAGAGGAGATATGATGTAATTTGTGAGTTTGAGTGTCTGAATTCAGACAGACTACTATTAGTATTATACCTTTAATCGGGGCAATTTACAAAAACAGAGAATACCAGAGACATTTCTCAGCAGGGAGTAATATGAAGGACTGAGGAAAAAAGCAAATTTCAGAGCATGTAGACATGAAGCAAAATTCTGGGACTGCTACATGTTTTCCTCTGTCATTCTGTTAGAAATTCTCAGTTTCTTCATCTATAAAATGGGAAATGTGAAAAGGTGGACTTTCCATTGTTTTGGGATCTTTAAAAAAAAACACATTTGCACTCAAGTAGGGAAGCACTACAGAGATGTTAGTTATCTTCCTAAACACCTGTTTAAACTGAGCAGATAATACTTTTAAATTATGGGAAATGAGGAATCAATCAGTCTCCCAGGATCCATGAGAAACTCTTAGAAATGTTCTAAGTCAGATGCAGGTTTTATCTAGGTGAAACCAGAATCAATTTTGATATATACGTGTCACTTGCTTGATGTATGTCCTCTGTTTCCCACCCTCCCAAATCTGGTGAGAAAAGAAGAGTGTCTCACAGTGAAAATGCAGACAACATTTCAAACACACGAATCATTTAAAATATCTTTAAAAGGGCTGCTGCTAAAAGCCTAAGTAAGCTTTGTTGTTGTTGTTTTCTTTTCTAATTATAAAACGGATTAGAATAGGGAACAGAAAAGGAACTGTAAATTGTAGGGAATTTGCTAACCCTTATAATGCACAAAAAATTAAAGTCACCTTCATCTTGACCATCCACATGTAGCAAAAATCCATGTTGGTGTTTGGGATTATAGCTGACTTGGTAGGTGGCTGTTTGAGTTCCTTGGCAAACGGCTCTCTGCGTTTTCGGTAGGCTGATTTCTCCCTGGTTTTCCATGGCTGAAGCAAACATAACAGCTCCAACTCCCTGTCACTTGAAGAAGTGGAGATTTATTACATGAAACCAAAAGGGCAGTGTTAGAGCAGGGACAGTGTGAGTTAACTGTAATCAGGGTGCGGCAGATGGGCTGTCCCCGCCTTCCCCAGCATCCCTTATCTGCCCCTGCTGTTTGGTCATCGGCAGTTGGGACCCTCTATTCGCAGGAATGCTGCTGGAGAGAAGACTCAGGAGGCATCAGCTTTTTACTGGTGGTGGTGTGTCACAGTCTGGGTGGCTACTGATCTTTTCTTTTCTTTCCTTTTTTTAAAGAATTATTTATTTGGGAGAGAGAGCAAGAGCAGGGCAAGGGGCAGAGGGAGAGTCTCAGGCAGGCTCTGTGCTGAGCTCCAACCCCACGCTTCACTCAGTCTCATCACCCTGAGATCATGACCTGAGTTGAAACCCAAAGTCAGCTGCTTAAGTGACTGTGCCACCTAGGCGCCCTGGATTTTCTTTTGATGTGTCCTGTTTTAAACATCCAGCAGAATCATCAGTTGTCCTCCTCCACCGACAGCTTAGAGTATGTCAAGGGGATTGTTCTTTTTTAAAAAATTTTTTATTTTTTAACATATAATGTATTATTAGCCCCAGGGGTACAGGTCTGTGAATCGCCAGGTTTACACACTTCACAGCACTCACCATGGCACATATCCTCCCCAATGTCCATAACCCAACCACTCTCTCCATACCTCCCTCCCCACGGCAACCCTCAGTTTGTTTTGTGACATTAAGAGTCTCTTATGGTTTGTCTCCCTCCCGATCCCATCTTGCTTCATTTATTCTTTCCCTACCCCCCAAACCTCCCATGTTGCCTCTCAACTTCCGCATATCAGGGAGATCATATGATAGTTGTCTTTCTCTGATTGATTTATTTCGCTAAGCATAATAAAGGGGATTGTTCTTGCAACAATTTGTAGAAAGAAGGAGAGTGAGGATAGCTTTTGGTTGGAATTGAAGCATAGCCAAGAGATGTGGGAAGACAAGACTTCATTTTGCCAAGGAATAGGGTGTTAGGGTCAACATAAGTCCTTGATCTGTATTTGTTGGCTTTGAAGAGATTCTGTTTTTGGTGTGGGAAGCAGGGCCATGTCCTGGTTTACAGAGCTCCAATTCCATGGTCAAAGAGCTCCATGTTGACATCACAAGCATATGTCCTGCCACAGGGTCTGGCTGATTTCTAATGCTGCTTGATCTTGGTTTAAGAGGCTTCTTTTGTTTTTTGTGTGTTTTGTTTCACTTTCAAGATTGTCTCATGGATAAATACTGGGGATATATACCTATATTTTAAACATAATCAGGATTATATGATTTAGTAGTAATTATTCCAATTTTAGACTACAGAATATTTTATATTTATGTAAGAAATCCTGCAACATTCTCAGCCAAGAGCTGACTTCAAAGTATAATAATGGGAAACTTTCTATTTAATTAAAATACATACTTTCTGGCTAAAGAGTTCCTTATGGTTCTTTTTTTTTTATAAGTTCTAAGATAATATAGATATCACATAATTTCCCCTGTATTCAGTCCATTGTAGCTTCACAAAGAGAAACTTTGCCTTTGAATTTGAGGAATATATTTCCTCCAGAGATAAACTTGCATAATATTGGCTTCAGAACCTAGGAGCTTAATATATAATTCCCCATTATGTTTCAGCAATTGTCAGAGAGGAAGGCAATACCAGATAGAAGAGGAAAGAGAGGACTGTGAAAAATCACATTATTGGTATTAGAGACCTAAAATTTTTTACAGGTATTTTTGCACAATTTACATTAGAATGTAGCATTGGTGGCATTTCAGGGGTCCTTGGAGGTGCTATCTTTTCGGAAGTGGTGGTGGTGCAGGGGAATTCATTTTAAACTCCATCTTCAGCAAAATGATTATGAAATCTGTACATCCAATTTGTCAGAGCACTGATGTTAGAGAAGGTTTTAACAGGAAAAGAGCTTTTACTCCATTGTTTGTTTTTCTATGAGGATTAAGTTAGTGAATTATAATAGAAACACAAAAAAGACAAATAATTTCATAGCTTAAAGAATATTAACTCCTCCCAGATGGAGCAAGAGAATATTACCAGTATTCCAGGAACAGTGCTTGATGGCATGTCGGTCACTAACCCCTCCTCCTCACTGGAAACTTCCATCATGGTTCCTAAAACCAGAGAATAGTTTTGTTTTTGAATTTTGTATAAATGAGATCATGAAGTATATACCCATTTGTGTCTCCTTTTTTTCTTTCAACATTTTGTTTGTGAAATTCATTTGTAGGGCTGTTGTTAGAAGCAGTTCATTTATTTTAATTGAGGTATGCTGTAATGTACGAAAATACCATAGTTGACTCACTTATTTTTCATTGATGGATCTCTGAGTTACTTGCAAGTTTTGGCTGTTACGAGCAGTTCTATTTTCTTTGAGCACTTTTAAGGCACCAGTATATCTGTGGAGAAATAAAACTATTTGTCATTATTTTACTCTGTTGAGGAAGAGATTTTCTTTTTTCCATATGGCTTTTTAGATTTTTCTCTTAATGTTTTGTTTTTGTGAATTTTACAAAGATGTGTTAGTTATGTTTTTATGTATCTGTTTAGCCTATCTGGAGCTTATAGTGCTTGATAATATGTTGCAACAGATATTATTCATCAGCTTTGGAAAATTCTCTATTTGTTTAATAATTTATTATTTATTTTGTATTCATTTATTTCAAATTTATTTTATTATTTATTTAAAATTTGTTTAAAATCTGCACATTTTCCCTTTCCCTTTTGGGCCTCCAATCATGCTTGTATGTAGTCTTTTTTTGTGTTCCTTTATTTTATGTATCCCTTTTCCTCCTTGTAGTTCAGGGTGCATAGTCTCACTGATTTAGCTTCCAAATCATTAATCTTCTCTTCATCTGCATCTGATCTGCTGTCAAACACATTGTGCTGAGTTCTCAAGATCAATAATTATATGTTCACATCTAGACTTTCCATTTTATTCATCTATAGATTTCAGTTTTCTGATGTTCTTCACCTTGGTGTCTCTTTTTGAAGACATCAAAAAGAAGATATAAGAAGACATAACTCAGTTCTTTAAAGCCTGATAACTCTAATATCTAGATCACCTGTCAGTCTCTGGCTATGGCTATGGTCATTTTTTTTTTTTCCTCTTAGTCCTCTCTCTTGGGATTTCTATTGACTTTCCATTGAACACTGGTTTTGGGGCATGAACAATTAAAGAAGTACAAGCTAAAGGCTGTATGAGCCTTTAGCTAATGGTCAGAGTACCAGCAGATCATTATAGTTCAACAGAGGTTGAGCTGGATTTTAGTCTCTGTAGGGCTTGGTCTTTTTAGAACTTACCCTTATTTCCAGGGTGTAGTCTTTCAGTTTCCAAACTGAAAGCTTGAGGTATTTATTAGGGCCCTTCTTCCTTGTTGGGACCTCTATATTAACTCCATACATCCCAGTTGCTATAAAGCTGCTCTCTCAACTCTTCTACCTCCTGGCTTCCTATGTCTGCTAAGCTTTACAAATGCATGGGAACCTGAAGGGGGAAAAATGAGAAGAATGTGGACTTGCCTCAGTGAATTTTTCTCCTTTACCGAATCTGGGCCCTTCAAGCCTTGCTATCTTCCTCGTCTTCATACCTTCAAGCAGATATTCAGAGAGTTTTATCTGCTACAGGTTAGTCTACCATTTCTGAAAAGTAGAAATTCCAGACATCCTTTTGTATCTCATTTCACCATGAACTCATCTCTTAGTATGAATCAGAATTGCAATTTTACATTAATTTTTATGATACTTTGAATAATTTATGTCTCTCCCATTAGACTGTAAACTCCAAGAGGGAAGTGTCCTTGTGTGTTTTTATGATGCATCATTGCATCCCAAGTAGCTAGAATAGTGAGTGCTTGGTTCATAGTATGGAATTGAATATTACATGAATAAATGAATGATTAGGTAGTTTTGGGGTATATAGTGTGAATGGAATAAAACACTAAAAGCAGCAAGGCAAGAGTCAAATCCTAATCCAAAACAAAAGAACTGAAATAGTCTTCAGGAAACATATTAAGTTGTCTCATGAGATAGAACTTGTAAACATGACCACAGACAATGATAAGAAGTGAGAACCATATTTTATTCAAGCCTTTAGGAGAACTTGTAGGCAGAAAGGGTGTAGTTAAAGGTTCTGACAATTTAAATATCTGGATCCCAGAATATTTATGAGGTTTAAACAAGATATGGCTTTTAAAAGTGCCCATCACAATGCCAGGAGACTATAGTAGGTATTCAGCTCCAATGGTTAACATAGTGTCATTGCCAAATAGTGAAAGCTGGTTTTTAAAATTCTGTGCTTTTAGAATTCTTATACTCTACATTTTCAAAGGAGAGAGTTAGTGTGGTTGATTATAAAATCTCTCGAAATCTCATGTATGACATGGACTTTGGATATTACTCATATAAGATAAAATACCCAAGAAATGTGTTGACTCCCTGAGGGTTCTAACTAAAAATAAGTGGAAAGGTCTATTTTACAGCTCTGGTATTAGGATTGCTTTGGGGATAGGGGAAAAAATATATTTGATAAGTCTGCTTAAATTAATCAGGAATGAACATAATGTTTCATACAAGGCAGTTCAAGTTAAAAATAAAGAACACTAATTATTTTTCAAATTTTAATTGCCATTGATCCCTTGCAAGTTAAACCAGAGGTTGAAACATCATCTCAGTGTGCTGAGGAGCACAGTATATCGTTAGGACGGGGCATCAGAATTTTCTTCCTTTCATCAGAGAAGGAGATTGATTGAGTTACTCATTCAGTACTTGTGCATTGCGTGAATACCAAGTGCCCACTGTGTCTTGGGCACATGGGACACAGCCAATTTGTTGAGGGACTTTGTTTTACCCCAAGTATTACTCAGCATGCAGATATGGGAAGTTGAGAGAGATCAAACAACCAGAAATGAATGTATGACTGCATTAGCTGAATGAAGAGTCCAACAGGACATATTTAATGCCAGGAGGAGCAAATGTGGTATATATAGACTCTGGCCGGGCCTTCTGCAGGGCCTGAGAATATCAATGTTCTCCAACAGTGAAACTTTTAATGCACATCTCCGGAGAATGGTACAAGGCTAGATGGCTTGATTGAAGAGCAAGCTCTAACATGACAGTCAGCGTATGACATAGATGTGTGACTTCATGATGGTGGACAACCTGATGTCAAATCCTGATTCCACCACTTGTTAACTGGATAACCCCAGACAAGATACTTACCTTCTGCATCTGCGTCTTACTTCATCATCAGTCAGATAATGATTGCACCTATTGGATGAGATAACGCACACTGATGCTTTAGCAAATAGAATCTGCTAGTTCTTTTTAGATGTGACAAGAATAAAAGAAGATGCATGTAGGACAACCTTGGCCTTTCTCACCTTCCAAAAAGGCATATTGGGAAAACAGCACTATTTCAAATTTCTAGAACTGCCACCTTTTTTTTTTTTTTTTTGCACTCAGTTCAGAAGAGGTGTTATTGTTAGAACATCCTTGCCAAAATGTTAGTGACCCTTGACAAGCACCATTAGTTGAAGCCCCAGCAAGCACAGTGTGCTTAGCAGGGGTCCAAAGGAACTCATCAGCTTGCATTGTTTTCAACAGATGCTTCAGAGCCAAACAATCTGTGCAGTGGGTTAGTCCTACCCACACACCATCCACAGGAGTGATCTGAGATATTTACAATAAATATCAGGGGAAAATATGGATACTTAGCCCATTATGTGAAATTGCTATTATTTTCCCTTATGGATTCCTTGTAAAATGTCTGGAGAGGACATTATAGCAAGTGAATACTAAGAAAATCCAATAACATTTTTCTCTTATGTGTGAAATATTCTCTTTTTATCACCAACTGTCATATCAATTCTTCTGTGACCAAAAAAAAGAATGCATCTGCTATTTTATGAAGACAGAAACAATTAATGGTGAACTTAATTTTCCCCTGAGTATAACCTATTACACAGAAAGAATTAATTTCACCTTGTTAAGAAGCTATTATAAGATGTCTGCTTACCTGATCTATTTACTCTGTTTATCTAATGAAAGAACATTCCTACCTACTTCATTATGGAGTTCCCACCATATGCTGGGACAGCTACAAGGTCTTTGGGATACAGAAATGAATAAGACAAGTCCTCTTCCTGGAGGAATTAAAAGTGCTAAAAGCAGATATACATCATACCTGATAGAAGATACATGAATAGGCACAGACAGGTATGAAACACCAGAACAAGTGAGGGAGGAGCAAGTACATAAGGAGAAGGAAGAGAGGTCATTGGAATATTAAGCCCAGATTTGGAATAGGTCATACTCATGGATGTCGAAATCTAGGAATCTAGGGGCACCTGGGTGGCTCAGTCGGTTAAATGCCTGCCTTCTGCTCAGGTCATGATCCCAGGGTCCTGGGATTGAGTCCAGCATCAGGCTCCCTGCTCAGCGGGGAGCCTGCTTCTCCCACTCCTGTTCCCCCTGCTTGTGCTCTCTCTCTCTCTCTCTCTGTCAAATAAATAAATAAATAAAATCTTAAAAAAAAAAAAAAAGAAATCCCCTACAAACCTAAAAAGGAATAGTTACTAGGGCCCATAGGGTCAACTGCTTGCTTCAGGCAAATTGTAGGGAATGAAAAACAGTTGCTTGGCAGTGATAGGGTGAGCTTTTATGAAAGAGAACAAAATAGCCACGTAGTTGGAAGACAGAGCTGTCTTCCCCCATCCCACTGAATGGGCTGTAAAAGCATGGTTGGTTTACACAGCAGCAAACTTGAGTGAAAACCTCATTTCTGCTAAGATAGGAGGGAGAGAAAGCAATCTGTGAAATTTGAGGATGAGAAGGAATTTAGAATATAAGAATGAGAGGTCCAGACAGAGCAGTTCAGGAACGTGGAGTTACAGAAGATAATAACTTGCTGGAAAGGTTACCCTATTTGATGACTATGGATTGTGGTGATGAAAGGGATCATAAGAAGTGACTTTCAGCATCTTAAAGTACTTTGCTATCAGACTAGCTCTGGTCCAGGCTCAGCGTTCTGGACAGCATTTGGCTTGGTCTTGGAGATCTGTAACTAAGTTTGCAGCAGGCTGATGAGTTTCCTGCTCTTGGTGGTGGTTATCTTTTCGCTTAAAGAGCAACATCAGTAGTCCTAGTTAGGAAGTTCTGGAGAGTGACCTATTCTTTTTTTTTTTTTTTTTAAAGATTTTATTTATTCATTTGATAGAGATTACAAGTAGGCAGAGAGGCAGGCAGAGAGAGAGGAGGAAGCAGGCTTCCCGCTGAGCAGAGAGCCTGATGCGGGGCTCGATCTCAGGACCCTGGGATCATGACCTGAGCCGAGGGCAGAGGTTTAACCTACTGAGCCACCCAGGCGCCCCAAGAGTGACCTATTCTGAACAAACTTAGAGTATTTGCAGCAGTTCCATAGAATCTGCCCTGCCCTCCAAGTCATTTGGAACAATGCAGTGGTTTTTTGACAAAGGACAGCATAAAGGTGCATGAAAACCAGAAAAGATGTGTTGAGAATCACCAGCTTGGGATATGTCACCAGACCTTCATGAACTGAGGAATAGGGAATTTGCACAGTTAAGGTATTATCAAAAAAATTTGTCAGTATCTTATGATCAGATAGGGATGAGAGCACACAATGAAGGGTTTGGGGTTAGCTGCTTCTTTGCCCTCAGATTCATCGCCTGCCCTTCCCTTGCTCTATTTTTGTCACAGACAAATGTATTTACTTTGCCTTCTGGCCTGCAGTTGGGTTGGGCAGTGGAAGGCACTGGCAGAGTTCTGGAGGATGGGGGAGGGGACTAATTGGGATGGTTTTCCTTCCTTCCTGTCTGTTTCTGCTGTCACCTCCAGAAGTGACTGAGTCCCTTCTTTGGGTCCAGCTACCACAGGAAAGCCCTTCTCTCCATGCTCCTGGTACCTTTACTCTAGTTCTTCCTGCCAGGATGGTCTGGGTTCTCTAAGACACAAAGTCCTCCTGCTGTTTGCACAGCCCTGGTGTGGTACCAGTTCCTGTCCTTGCTACACTCTGGGTCACCTCAGCATCAGCCTTGGCTCTTTATTTCTTCCAATACCTAAATAACCAATTTCCTTGGTTGCGGTCTCTCTGGAAGACCTAGAGAGGTTTCTTACTTCCTTTTCCCCTGCTGTATCTTTGCTGTTACAGAGGGCAAAGAGTCCATAAAAATGGCTTGATTACAGTTGTCCATGGTAAGTTAGATGGCCAAGTGACTGGGGGGTATAGGTTAAGGTTCTTTCCTGAAATGACCTTCATGACATGTGCATTTCCAGATGCATGAACCTCTTAGAATAATCTTCCCTTCTTTTAATTAAAAAGAAATTTGACCTTTAAGGCCTCACGTAATTGTCCTCAGTTTAGTTTAGGTACCTGAAATCCTTTACCATGCCTTGGTCACTCTGTTTAGGCCATAAAGCTTCCCTCCTACCCACCCCTCCAAGGGGAATGGACACTGCCTGGAAACAGGAACCAACTCTTTTCTAGAGGCAGCTCTGTCTGTGTCTGGAAGTCGTTCCTTATTTCAGATTTCTTCATCTCAGCATCTGCTCATAACCTCTAAAAGTGAGCTTTTACTGATGGTGTTCTAGGAAAACAAAGACAACTCACAGTACAGTTAAAAATAATGACTCAATGTCACAGAATACAAGGACGATGGCAATTGCCCAGGACACTCAGAACAGCTTTTCACTGCTTCTCCTCTCTGTGTTCTGAGCGCCCTGGGCAATTGTCTTCCATTCTATGCCATTAGCCTTCTGCCTTAAGTGGTGGCAGCAGGTACTTTATAGGAAGAGAGATGCCCTGATAGGAATGAGCCACCCCTGGATTATGGCAGGGCTGAAATACTAATGCCATGATGCTCTACGATACCGTTAACATCGTCTCCGGCTGCCACAACTCAGCCTGGACCAGCCGTCCCTCCATCTAATACCAGTGGCGACACAAACACCGTGAAATGTATGGACTCAGACCACAGAAACTGGAGGTACTCAGCAAAGATCTAAATAGTAGCTCATATCAGAGACCATGTATTTGGGGGGTCAGAATCGCTGAAACTCTGACAGCCTCCGACAGCCTAATAACTACATACTTTTTTTTTTTTTTTTACAATTAATACCTTAGAGAAAAAATTCATAGAGATGGTTAACTAATATCTGTTTTTAGTCTTAATACTAAGCTTTTACTACATTATGAACTTCAAAGCAACGAAACTGTGCTTGAACCAATAGGAGCCAATTTTAAGACTTCAGTGTATTTATCACTTTCACTGTAGGAAGATGAATGTAGCCACATGAGTTGGCCTCAGATTTATGAAAAGTCTTTCTGGTTCTAGAATTTTTGGATTTTGGAATTGTAGATAAATGATGGTGGACTTGAGGGCACAAGAGATTATATAAGGAGTTTTTCATTGCTTGTTGCAAAGGTTGCAAACTGCTGGCCTGGGGATGGAATCTTGTGTGTAGATGTGTTTCTTTGCCTTCTACAGGGTGGGAACGTACAACACCTGAGTAAATAAATAGAACAAAAGCTTAAAAGCCAGATTATACATTAGCAAATGTTGTCCTTTGAAAAACAGAAGCATCTGTTAACATTGGATCTTCATCCAATTCCTAGACAACTGAATTAATTTTCTCATTATTAGTTTCCTCATCAAAACAGTAAGAATGGTGATAGCTATGGTGTGGGTTTGTTTTGAAGGTCAAATGAGAAAAATGCACACTAAAATTTTTAGCAGGGTGTCTGGTTATTAAAAAATAGTTATTATTTCATTATGTTATTGTTGTTAAAGTGTTACTATTTTAAATCAGTTTTCCCTCTTGTTCTTTGTCACGAAATTTACGTAAATTGTTATACTTGTAATAGTACTTTCGGGTAAACTGTGGGAGGGCTAGGGGCTTGTGAAAAAGTTGAGTTTTCTTAAAATGAAGTACTTATGATGATAAAAAATTAAAAATTAAGGAAGTTTTAAAATGCTGAACATGAATATTTTCAAATGAGAAATTGGGCTCACTGTTTAAATATTAGTTTTATTTATTTACTACTTATGAATTACTTTATTTAATATTAACTTTATTTACTTATTATTATAATGATAATAACACTCTTTATTTGAGGATAATTGTAGACCCCCATGCAATGTAAGAAATAATACAGAGAGGTCCTACGTGCCTTTTTACCCTGTTTCCTCCAACTGTAGCACCTTGCAAAACTATAGAACAAGATCTCAGCCAGGATGCTGATACTGATACAGTCAAGATACAAATATTTCCATCATCACAAACATTCATCATGTTGCCCTTTTATTGCCAAACCCAGTTCCCTCCCACCCCCTCTTTAATCACTAGCAATCTCTAAATTGTTCTTCATTTCTGTAATTTTGTCATTTCAGAGTGGAATCATACAGTATGTAACCTTTTGGGAATGGTTGTTTTTGCCAGGCACAGATTCTCTAAAGAGTCACTCAGGTTGTTCTGTGTACCAATGGTTCACTTCTTTTGATTCCTTGCTTTAGATATGCCTTAGTTGGTTTAGCCGTTCACCTGTTGAAGCACATCGCCTTGTTTTAAGTTTTTGACTGTTAGGAATAAAGTTCTCATCAGTATCTCTCAACAGGAGTTTGTGTGAGTGTAAGTGTCTGGGATAAATGCCGGGTTTTGAATTGCATGGCTAGTTTTTATAGAACCTGCCAGACTGTTTTTCAGAGTGGTTGTACCATTCATTGTGTATTCTTTTTTTTTTTTTTTTTAAGATTTTATTTATTTATTTGACAGAGATCACAAGTAGGCAGAGAGGCAGGCAGGGAGAGAGGAAGGGAAGCAGGCTCCCTGCTGAGCAGAGAGCCCGATGCGGGGCTCGATGCGGGGCTCGATCCCAGGACCCTGAGATTATGACCTGAGCCGAAGGCAGAGGCTTTAACCCACTGAGCCACCCGGGCGCCCCCATTCATTGTGTATTCTCACCAGCAATGTATGATGATCCTGCTTCTTCACCTCCTTGCCAGCATTTGGTGCTGTCACAAGTTTTATTTTAGTCATTTTTATAGTTGTGTAATGAGACCTTATTGTTTCAGTTTGCATTTCCTTACTGACTTAAGATGTTGAAGACCTTTCCATGTACATAATTGTCATCTCTGTGTCCTCTTCAGAGAAATGTCTCTTCATGTCTTTTGCCCATTTTCTTATTGGATTGTTTCTTTTTTGACTGTTACATTTTGAAAGTCCTTTATATATTTTAGATAGTAGTCCTTTGTTGGATTATGTGGTTTGCCAATATTTCCCCCAAAATGTAGCCTGTCTGTTCATCCTCATAGCAGGGTCTTTTGTAGACACCAAGTTTTCAGTTTTGATGAAATCCATTCATTTTTTTTTTTCTGTTTATGGATTATGTATCTGGTGTCAAGCCTAAGAACTCTTTGCCTATATTAGATCCTAAAGAATTTCTCCTAGGTTTTTTTGTTTTGTTTTGTTTTCATGATTTAAGTTTTGTATGAGATAGGAGACTTCAGCCAAGATGCCTTTTTTGGGGAGAGTCATGGGTATCCAAATGTTAGAGCACCCATTTGTTGAAAAGGCTGTCTTTCCTCCATGCAATTGCTTTTGCATCTTTGTAAATTATTTTTATTTTTTATCAGGTTCCTTTTTGTTTCGAGAACATTCTTTAGCCCCTTTTCTGTGGTAGTCTCGTGATAATTTCTCTTAATTTTTCCTCATTGCACATTGTTTTATTTCTCCTTCATTCTCTTTTTTTAGATTTTTATTTATTTATTTTAGAGAGAGAAAGAGAGCATGGGAGGGAGGGGTAAAGGGAGAGGGAGAGAGAAACCCAAGCAGACTCTGCCAAGCATGGAGCCTAACACGGGGCTCAACCTCAGGACCCTGAGATCAGACCTGAGCCAAAACTAAGAGTCAGAGGTTTAGCCAACTACACCACCCAGGTGCACCCTGATTATATACTTTTAAGCTGGGAGGGAGTTAGGGACAGTATAAGCCTTCAGGGTATTTTGAAAACAAGGTTTCTAGGACCTTGGAGGGGGGGTTAGCTATTGTTAGGAACAGGTCATTTATTACTATTTAGTAAAAATTCAGTCATGAGACTCTTCAGATGTGTGTCAGTGGGCCATATGTTTGGAGAATGATGGCCAACATACATCTTGGGTGGGGGGGGGTAGAGATAAAGGAAGTTTCCCAAGGAATTTTTATATGTTAAAGTAGATGTACAGGATCCTGGGGGTTGGGCTAAGATTGCCTTTTGCAGAGTATTAACATCAAGGCAGCTGAGTTCCTAGAGCAGTGTCATTCTGCCTGTGTCAAGGACTTGTCAGTGGGCTGTAAGTAGTAAGGGAATTTAATTTTTTTATTTTGCCTTTGTTTTTCACATCATTTACCATGGCTGTTTTTAAATTTTTGTCAGATAATTCTAACATCTCTGTCATCTCAGTGTTGGCACTGTCTTTTTTCGTTTAGTTTCAGATCTTCTTGGTCCTTGCTAAGGCAAGTGAATTTTCTTTCTTATATTTTGCTAGGAAACTCTGGATCCTATTTAAAACTCCCAGCAGTAGAAGCCAGGTGGAGGTTTAGCTCAACACTGTCCATCATTGAAACCCAACGTGGAGGTAGAGCTCCTTGTTGCAATTGGGCTGTGGTAGGAATCCAGCTTCTTTGTGGCCTCTACTGGTATGACTGTAGTGGTAGCCTCAAGTCTTAACTTTCTACTAAGCCTCCTCTGACACCACTCCAGTGGGGAAGGGGAGAGGTGCCTTGTTACTCCTAGGTGGGAATGGAAGTCCTGATTCCTTACTGGATTTTCTTTAATACCACCTGGGCAGGGGTGTTGGGGCACCTTTTTATAGCTTGCAAGAGTGGGAGTCTTGGCTTCTCACCTGGCCTTTGCTTGTATAGCTGAAAGGGAGGCCAGGCCAGTTTCTTCTGTGGTGTGACCAAGACAGCATTAATATTTCCCTTGGCTTCACCAAACTGTGGAGGGCTTCTTTCACTCTTTAGGTCTGTAGGCTTTCCTTTCCTTATAACATTTATTTTAGAAAACTTGTAATTCCTTTCTCTGCCTCTTTGTGATGCAATTTTTAAAAAAAGCTTCTAGCCAGTTTTATAACCCAGGAATGTCTTTCTCAAGAACCTTGCAACCATCTTTTTGAAATGTAAATATGGAAGGATATAGCACCTTTATCTTCCAGTGTCTGTGGGAGGGTAAGAGCCCTAGATGTAGTGGTAGGTCACCAGTTAGCAAACACAGATGAACTAATTACAGAGAAGAATATTTGCAGACTCAAGAATAACAATGTGCTAGACTGCATCCCATTGAAGAACCCCCTCCCAACAACCCCTAGTACCTTTCCACTAGCTCATCTCCAGCGCTTAAAAACCTTCTGCCTTTTGTCTAAGTAGTTGAGTTTAGCCTCTCTCTCTCTCTCCAGTTGCAGTGGTCATGAATAATTGTTTACCTTTGTCCCAAGCAATTTTAGTTTTGGTAAATGATTGATTAAAGAGGAGTGATGATTATTTAGGAGTTTCTGTTTTGCTAGACTGCCCCTTTCTTCGTTCTCGTGCTGGAGAAAATAGGATTTTATTCAGGTCTTTTCATATCTATACCCCTGGGCATTTCTGGATTGTTGTATTTTTTTTTAACTCCAAATATGGGATATATGAGTTGAAGAAAAAGCCCAGAGAACTCACTACTATGTCATTCCTCAAGTCCCGTGGTTCTTAATCAGTCTGACTTCTTCTCTCCAACTTTCAGAGTCTTTTTTGGTTTGTTTTATATATATTGTGCAGGGTTTTTAGTTATACTTAGTGGGGGGAGTAGGGAGAAACCTCTACCCCATCTCTCTGAAAGTGAAAGCCCTTAACTGTTAATTTTTTAACATCACATTTGTCCTTCAATAGCTACTCTACTTCTTCAAACTCTTGGCAGTTGTTATTCGGGAGAGGAATTTTGCTCTTATAAGTGATAATATATTAAGTTTTTTTAAGAAAACAATTACCTAAAAATTTATCGCAGTTGACATTATATTTAAGAAATTGAACAGTTCTTTATCTTCCATAACTAAATGTAGTGTTGAAACAGGCTGTGATAATGGGAATGGGTTTAGAATTTAATCAAACTCTTGTATGTCAAATCTTTCAAAGCCATGACAAGGCTGTAATTTGTGACCGTATCTCTCCTCTGAAAACCGTCATCTGGTAGTTAGCTTGTGTGCTGAACAACAGGAACAACCACAAAACATGTGGGCTGCAAATGGACAGAAGGATAGCTTTCAGCCTGCTGTCTGGAGCTGCTCCTTACAAAGGCTCCTGTCGGCCTGCTCACCTTTTCGTCATCATCCACAAACCATACTTTGGTCTACCTGCCATGTTCTTTGGATACCTTGGACCGACCATAGCTCCTTCAGTGCCTCTTCATACACAGTTTCCAGATGCCCCACAACACAGTTGTATCTGACGGCTGACATCGTTGCCCAAGTGGTAGTGGAACTCACTGGCCACATGTAGCATGCCATCTTGGGCAGGGCTGATTGATTTGCCAACTTAGCAGGCTCGAGGGAAGAGAACCACCAGAAATCTCAGAGCTAATGCCGGCCTCCCCAGACCCCCTAGAAAAGCTTCCTTATGGAGGAAAGTTACCCTCTAGGAAGCCTAACAACTTCTGGTCATTCCTGCCTCTGTGAAGGCTGAGATGATCAGTAACTCGTGGCACACCTGTAAATTGCTGCACGACAGTTGGGAAGCTCTGACTTACATACAGAGATGATGGCTCATCTGTCTTACTCTTCTCTCCAGCTCCTACCAATATGCCAGGAGTCAGGTACCACTCAGTAAGTGGTCACTGAATGAATTTACAAAAGAATGGATGTAATCGTCTCCAGATTTTCTATGCTCTGGATGGACAGGTAGCTTTAACCTTTCATTATTTATAACAGTCTCCCCGTAAAAAGAGGTGGCTAGGATAGAAAAATGTTTTCGAAAGGTAAATAACCATTTTCCTATTTGTCAAGTTTTGGAACATCCCTATCGAGGGAAGAATGGAAACAATATCACAACTAAATTGCCAGATCAATAAATTTTAGCTGTACTAATATAGAGAGCAGGGATTCCATCTTAATACCTAAAGTGAGAGGTGCTTTGAAATTTGTCAGCTGTGCACAGATATATTCTGTAGTTGGAAACATCAAACACTGGGCTGACAGTTGACATCTTGGGTTCTTTACCACAAACAAAAGGCAAATGCAATTTGACAATCTGTTTATTTCTTAAGGTTCTAAGAACAAGGCACGGACGTTACGTTTGGCTAATAAGAAATAAAAGATGCTGCATGCACAGCATTGCTCAACTCAAATGGGCATATTTTCCACTGCACTTGTTTTCTTTTGTGACTGCTCTACATTTCCTTGAAATGTATCCCCAGTCTGTTCTTCTAAAACTGGTATTTCTTAAAAAGCTCAGCTTCAAAAATGTCAAACATAATGAAAAATGAAAATCACAAAAGAGAAGGTTGTTCACAGCCACTCCCCTGGGGTTCCCTCATGTTTCTGGGTCACCATGCCGACTCTCCATGTGTTAGAAATAACATCCATAGTATACTTAGCAGGTAACCCCTTGTGATCAGGGTCAGAGTGGTCTCCAAATAAACAAAGCTGACCCTTTCCTTGAAGACAATGCCACATCTGTTCAGAAATACTCCACACCGTCCACCAAAGCAGTTCCAAAAGAAGTTCTCCTTTCAAAGTGTAAGAAAAAGAAAGTTCCTTTGGAAAAATTATAAAAGGGCACTTTATTTCCATCATCTGGGGCTAGAGCAGATGAAGGGCATGGGAACAGAGGCCTGCCAATAAGCGAAGGGGGTTTGGATGAATTTGATGAAGACCATTTAAGGGAGGCAATGAATAAGCACGAGGTACTGATGGAATGAGGATGTATAAGCTCAGATCGATACAGGGGAGAAGCAGATGGCACGAATCTCAGAAGATTAAAGCCAGAAATGAGCTTTACAGATTATAAAATCCATTCTTATCTTTTAAAGATGGGCCACCTGGAGTCAAGAAAGAAGTAACCTGAAGAAGCTTTATCCCATATATGCTTCCATGCTTGTATTCTTAGTATTAATATTAGCACCGATTGTCTTACTGACAGACAATTTATTCGGCATGTGCTGTTTCGCCGAATGCTGTGAGGAAGTGTTTAAAATCATAGACTTTGGAATTAAAGAGGTGGTACTAACTCTACCACCTGCTTGCTATGTGACCTTGACCAGGTTATATAATTGATACCTTTCAGGTGCACTTTATTGTAAGCTTTTGAATTAATAGTAGATTTCTCAGTGGTTGTGGTTGCAGTAGAGTAGAGAACGTAGGTAACATTCTTAGCAAAGCACTAGGCATATGGGAAATGATCCATAAGTGTAATTATTATTGATACCAACTATAGTGAATTATTATATTTATTATTCAATATCATAATTAGTATTAACAATTATTAATTGCTAATTTATGTTGATATACCAACTTATATTTTTACATATATTTGTATCAATATTACATATATATTTACGTAAATATTTGTATTCATGTGAATATCCCTTTCATTTGCTACATGTTTCACAAACTGAATAGGAAGACAGTCATACACCTAACATCTTAAAATTCTCAGTAAGCAACAGAAGCTTCTGTGCAGAGCTGTAGGCATAGATAATAGTACCCGACATTGAATCCAATTGATATGCTTCTTTAAATATTGAATGCAATGAATATTCATATAGTATAATACATGCTCCATATATTCATTCACTGAAACTTTCTATAGCTTTTTTGAGTATGGCAGTTCCTACTGAAGACTTCCCTGTCTTGATATTTGTAACAGACCCCAGAGTATCCGCGTTTCTTCTAATGCTCAAAATCACACTGTGCAGTGATTTTATAAAGGGAACTCACACAGAGAAGAAACACTAGGAGATCCAGTTAAACCCAAACTCTCCCTGCCTCCTCCAGTCAGTCTCCTAAATGGCCAGATACCCTTCACAGCTTTTAAGAGGGTCATTCTGTCTGCCAGCTTTGTTCTAAATTGTTTCATTTTGAAACATCACATCAGTGGGCTGTTGGCATGCCTGAGTGTTTATCTGACCGTCAAAGGCTTGGGTCCTTCCTCAGGTTTCTCTTGGCCGCTAGTCTGGTTTGGAATATCTGAGGGGATAATGAGCACTGATTTCTAACTGTATTATTTGGCGAAATCCAGAAACTTCATTACTGAGCAATGCTGGTTGATGAGTGTTATTTCAGTATCACCTATCTGAGTAGATGGTATGCTAGGAACTGGGAAGTGTCTGAGATTTTACCCTCCATGTAAATTAGTAACTTTGTCACAGTTTCATGGATGCTGGCAGAAGACACAAGACTTCTTGGGTCAGAGACAAAGGACTTTATTACGCATGGCACAACAGAGACAACATGATCTTTACGTTCACTCTCGTTTCCCTTGCCCCTAAATGCTATGGGACAGTGCAGAGGTGAATGCTACAAACCCAGTGGGTCCGTGTCTCAGCTGATATTAGAGAAATGTCCAATCTTATCAAGGGTGGTGCTAGCAAAACTGCCCAACCTTTGCTCCAGAGGCTCTCTCTGTTCAGGAGACAAATCTACCTTCTGCTTTAGAGAGAGAGAGAGAGACATTATCTTTATCTTCCCAGGATGTTTGCTATACAAATATCTTTGCAAAGATAGTCTGGAATGAAATATGTCAGTGCTTTTGCTCAGAAGATGAGAGAAACACAGGAAACCCGTGGAGAATCCTATCTCAATACTTGTGCCACATGGGCAGGTTGGGATGGGGACATAGGAAGAGTGACCTATTTATTTAATTTTTTTAACCTCTTTTTAAAAATCTTTAAAATAAAATTGTTTTATTTTTTTCATCATGGTAAGTGTACTCTTTAATCCCCATCCCCTATTTCCTCCATTCCCCCACCCACCTCCTGTCTAGTAATCATTAGTTTGTTCTCTACAGTTAAGAGTCTATTTCTTGGTTTGTCTCTGTCTCTCTTTTTTCCTTTGCTTATTTGTTTTGTTTCTTAAATTTCACATGAGTGAAATAATATTGTATTTGTCTCTCTGACTTATTTTGCTTAGCATTATATTTTCGAGCTCCATCCATATTGTTGCAAATGGTAAGATTTCATTTTTTTATGGATGAATAATATTCCTATATGTAAATATCCCACGTTTATCCATTCATGTATTAGTGGACACTTGGGCTGCTTCCATAGATTGGCTATTGTAAATAATGCTGCAATAAACATAGGGGTGTATGTGTCCCTTTGAATTAATGTTTTTATAATTTTTTGGTAAATACCCAGTAGTATGATTCCTGGATTATAGGGAAGTTCCACTTTTAACCTTTTGGGGCAGCCTCCATACTGTTTTCCCCATTGGCTCCACCAATTTGCATTCCCACCCACAGTGCACAAATCTTTTGTTTTCACCATATCCTTACCAACACTTGTTGTTTCTAGTGTTTTTGATTTTAGGCATTCTGTCAGGTAGGAGATGATATCTCATGGTAGTTTTGATTTGCGTTTCTAATGGCAGTAACTTCTACTTCATGTTTTATGTTGTGGGTTTCTGCGTAAGCTTTCATTTAAAGACAGATTTCTATGGTTAACACCAAACCTAGCAAATAAAAAAACCTCAAAACAAAACAAAACAAACATGTAATATAACATGGAGTGGAGAAAACAGTGAGCTGTGGGTTAAAAAGATTGTGCAGTAGTTTCTCACATTAACTAATGTGTGGCAGTGAATGAATTGCTCAAACGTTAAGAGCCTCACATTTATTTGTAAAATGGTGAGAACAATGTCTATCATACAAGGTAATTGGGAAGTTTGAATAAGATAGTGTATTGGATTCTGACACACAGCCCTCAAAAATAGTGCTTTTCTTCTGTAGCAGATCCTGCTAGTACACTACTCAGATTTTCCAGGACGCCCTTTATCTGATCGATGGAACCATCCATCAGCTGCTATAGTAGCTGCTGCTAAAGGCTCATCCCTACAGCTTTCTGTGGACGGCTGCTCTTGGGTGACTGGGCAGCCTTTCCTAGAGGCATGCTGAAGTTTTGTCCTCTCCCTCTGCCCCTGGCCAACAGTTGACCGTTGTAGATTCAAATCTCCAGCAACTTAGCATCACATTGAGACAGAGTCTATGATGCAGTGTACGCTCCAGAGTTCTCAGGGGATTAGGCTAAAGTTAGACCAATCTAAAACCACATCTTTACTCAGTTTCTCCCCCACCCCTTTTCTGCTTTCTTCCCTTCCTTCTGTGTCTCTTCTGGAGAGGACTCCCCTAATAAGTCACTTGAACATGAGTCCATGTTTCTTGATCTGCTTCCAGGGAACTTGGCCTAAGATAGTATTCATACATTGGCTTCCATGTTGGACAAATGATACAGTGTTCAACTTTACCAGAAATATTGACATTCTGATTGCCTTTAGTATATATCTCTATGCTCTCTTTATAATTTCAAAATATTGGAAATGAGAAGCATATCACTTTTGTCATCCTCATTTAAAACAAGAAACATTTCCTTTTCATAAATAAATCGAAAGAGAACAAATTATTTTAGCAGAGAAATCAAGGGGCATATCGTTTTCTTTATTTCATTGACCCAGATCTGTAATTAGCATTTCATTTTCTATTATACAAATGCACATGCACCTGTGCACACGCACATGTGCATACACACACACACACACACACACATACAGACTGCTATAATGCTTGTTTTGAAAATGTGAATCTGTTCCAACATGATTGATATATTAGGGAACAATTTGAGCATGACATGAACTTTGCATTTACTCATGTGCAATTTCATTTGTGAGAGACACTACATGAATGCAGAAAACTATACTGAGCTGATGGATACAAAAATCACATACACACACATGCAAAATCCTCAAACATCTAAGGCCTTTATTTCCTTGTTGATCTTTTGCTTAGATGATCTGTCCATTTCAGTGAGGGGAGTGTTAAAGTCCCCTGCTATTATTGTATTACTGTCGATGTATTTCTTTGATTTTGTTACTAATTGGTTTATATAGTTGGCTGCTCCCATGTTAGGGGCATAGATATTTAAGATTGTTAGATCTTCTTGTTGGACAGACCCTTTGAGTATGATATAGTGTCCTTCCTCATCTCTTATTATAGTCTTTGGCTTAAAATCTAATTGATCTGATATAAGGATTGCCACCCCAGCTTTCTTCTGATGTCCATTAGCATGGTACATTGTTTTCCACCCCCTCACTTTAAATCTGGAGGTGTCTTCGGGTCTAAAATGAGTTTCTTGTAGGCAGCATATTGATGGGTTTTGTTTTTTTATCCATTCTGATACCCTGTGTCTTTTGATTGGGGTATTTAGCCCGTTAACATTCAGGGTAACTATTGAGAGATATGAATTTAGTGCCATTGTATTGCCTGTAAGGTGATTGTTACTGTATATTGTTTCTGTTTCTTTCTGATCTACTACTTTTAGGGTCTCTCTTTGCTTAGAGGACCCCTTTCAATATTTCCTGTAGAGCTGGTTTGGTGTTTGCAAATTCTTTCAGCTTTTGTTTGTCCTGGAAGCTCTTTATCTCTCCTTCTATTTTCAATGATAGCCTAGCCGGATATAGTATTCTTGGCTGCATGTTTTTCTCGTTTAGTGCTCTGAATATATCATGCCAGTTCTTTCTGGCCTGCCAGGTCTCTGTGGATAGGTCCGCTGCCAATCTAATGTTTTTACCCTTGTATGTTACAGACTTCTTTTCCCGGGCTGCTTTCAGGATTTTCTCTTTGTCGCTAAGACTTGTAAATTTTACTATCAGGTGACGAGGTGTGGACCTATTTTTATTGATTTTGAGGGGCGTTCTTAGCATCTCCTGGATTTTGATGTTTGTTCCCTTTGCCATATTAGGGAAATTCTCTCCAATAATTGTCTCCAATATACCTTCTGCTCCCCTCTCTCTTTCTTCTTCTTCTGGAATCCCAATTATTCTAATGTTGTGTCGTCTTATGGTGTCACTTATCTCTCGAATCCTCTCCTCATGTTCCAGTAGTTGTTTGTCTCTCTTTTGCTCAGCTTCTTTATTCTCTGTCATTTGGTCTTCTATGTCACTAATTCTTTCTTCTGCCTCATTTATCCTGGCAGTGAGAGCTTCCATTTTTGATTGCACCTCATGAATAGCTTTTTTGATTTCAACTTGGTTAGATTTTAGTTCTTTTATTTCTCCAGAAAGGGCTTTTATCTCTCCGGAGAGGGTTTCTCTAATATCTTCTATGCCTTTTTCGAGCCCGGCTAGAACCTTGAGAATTGTCATTCTGAACTCTAGATCTGTCATGCTACCTATGTCTGTATTGATTAGGTCTCCAGCCTTCGGTACGGCCTCTTGTTCTTTTTTTTGAGGTGAGTTTTTCCGCCTTGTCATTTTGTCCAGGTAGGATTTGCTTTCTCCTGCTGTGGAATTCCGCTGTTCTTGGTGACTGAAGTTGGTTTTGGCTGGGTTTCTTGTTGATCTTCTGGGGGAGGGGCCTGTTGTTGTGATTCTCAAGTGTCCTTGCCGCAGGCGGAATTGCACCGCCCTTGCCAGGGGCCGGGCTAAGGAATCCGCTCGGGTTTGCTTTCGGGAGCTTTTGTTCCCTGAGCGCTTTCCGTAGAGTTCCGGAGGACGGGAATGAAGATGGCGGCCTCCCAATCTCTCGGCCCGGAGGAGCCAAGAGCTTGGGGTTCCGCTCCTCAGTGCGCTCTCAGAGCAAAGCGCCCAATAGCCCCGCCTCCCTGGCTTGCGGTCGCGCCTCGAGGAAAGCAGTCAATTGTTGGAGCTGGAGAAAAGCGCCGGGTCGCTTTTGTCTCCGTGGCCTCCGGCCGCGCTCCGAGCCCACCCAGCCTGCGACCGGCACAAGGTAACCCTGGGCTTAGAGCTCACTCCTCGGCTTTGTCGCTATAGCCGGCTTCCCCGCTCTAATAACTGCGAGCTCTGCAGCACTCAGACACCCCCAGTCCTTCTGTGACCCCGCGGGTCCTGGGGTTATGCTGACCCCGCCTGGGTTTCCCCCCAGTTTAGCCTCTGGAGCGATGTCTCCCAGTGGAGCCGACTTTTAAAAGTCCCGATTTTGTGCTCCGTCGCTCCGCCGCTTGCCGGGTGCCGGCCCCTCCCCCCGGGGTCTATCTTCCCGTCGCTTTGGATTCACTTCTCCGCAGGTCCTACCTTTCAGAAAGTGATCGATTTTCTGTTTCTGGGATTGTTGCTCTTCTTCTCTTCGATTTCCCGTTGGATTTGTAGGTGTTCACAATGGTTAGATAAGCTATCTAGCTGATCTCCTGCTACCCGATGTCGTCTCAGCCTGCTACTTCTCCGCCATCTTGACTCCTCCCTCCCCAAAATCCTCAAACATCTATGGGCTACCTTGGCTTACTGCATATGATATCCTGCAGTGTTGTGTTTTGCACTTCTTTCGTATTGGTGAACTTCTGTACGTTAAAATCAAAACACTCAATATCCCAAACATGGGTTAGTGTCCTGGGTCAGAATCACTAAGCAATGTATGCCAAAGGAAAGCTTTAAGTATTGAGAGAAATGGGAATATGTGATATCTCTTAAGCAACAGGCATAAAGGAATCCACTTTGGGGACCATCAGAGATAATGCCATGAAAATAAAGGGAAGGTCTATGACCTCAAGTCCTGTGAACATGGCCTAAAGAGATAAAAGAAATGGAAAGACTGTTAAGCATATGGATTGAAGACCAAAGAGAGAAGAAAAAAATCAGGAACAACCTTTCTCACAATCAAAGAGAAAGCACTGTCTATATACGAAGACCTTAAATGAAATCATATAATCCTGCAGAATTGGCTCCTTTTAGTGCTAGTCAGGACTGGTATGGTGGGTTCAAACATGGCTACAATTTCCAGAGCCTTCAGTTGTTGGGTGAAGCTGGGAGTGCAGATGAGAAAGCCCCAAAAGGAATTTCCAGTGGAGATACAGAAGTTAATTGAGGAAGGTATTCATTGGATTAAATCATCAATTTTGAAGAACTGGATGTCTATTATGAATGCAAACCTCAAAAGATATATATCTTAGAGGCAGAAACACATGCTCAAAGATTTAGATCTGCAAGACTGTAAATTCTGATAAACTCCCACGGATTCCAATAAGTCACGAGCTGCAATCTTTCTCATGGCCATTTTCACAAGTGGTTTATGTATTTTTTAACCATTATCATGAATAAAACTATGCTTTTATCAGGTTCCCATCAGCTTTGTATTCCTCTCATGAAGTTTTTGAGGACTTTTTCTTAACTCCGTTTTCCCCATAAGTCCTGCAATTTTTATTGTGCTCTTTTGCATAGCATGGTGAATTTTAGGAAGGTGTATGTTGTGTTATAGGAAGGTATGTGTGTGTGAATTCTTCCATACTGTTTCCTCTGTTTCCTTCCCTCCCTATTCTACTACTTATCTCTTACTCTCTCTCCATATTGCTCTCTATTTCTTTAGAAAAGATTATTGTCTTTGGCTTACTGCCCATAGAGCAGACTCAGAGACAAGGATTTGGAGAGTGCAGGTAGTTTCTTTGGGAGGAGATTCTAGGAAGAACTGGTTGGAAAGGATATGAGGCATATCACAAATGGAGGGAGCATTACTGAGCAGGTGACCTCAGTGGGCACCTGAGGCTCAAGGCTTCTGGAGCTTTCTGGGAGACTGTGTGGAACACATTGCAGGGTTGTCCCACCTGGGGGCAACGGACTAGGATGTTTATCCTACTGTTCTCATCTGTCATTGTCTGAAGGCTGCTCTCGAGAGCATTAGCTCCCTGGCACTCCATGTCTGCCCCACGTGTGGGCTGAGAGAACTCCCGTAGATGGAAAGTCGCAGGTGTTTGCAGTAGAATGCTATTAACGTATAATGAAATGGTGAATGCCCATGGGATATGATGTGTGTTTGGGTTGGGTGAGAGGGGCGGGAAAGAACCCAGCATCTGCTACTCTTCCATGGACTTTGTGGTCAAGGAAAAGTGCTCCTGTTGTACTTCCTTGCACTAACATTCTAACAATCCTTTCTTTGTAGCACTTACCACAATTGGCCATTTTTCATCTATTTATGGATTTTTTTTTGGATATATATTCAGCCAGTCTCAAGAGCTAATTGTTCCGCAGATCCACTGTTGCTATGTTGGTAGCCTGAAATAGGCAGGTGAATATAGTTACAGCATGGAAATTGGCAAACGCCACAAAATATTCCCTCTCTTCCTACCCCCCACTTCCTTCTGGAGACCCGGTTCTCCTTCTGGAACCCAACCACTGCCTGTGTTTGCTTTGTGTCACTGCTATATGAACCCCTTCCTTTTCCTCTGGGCCGGGCCACCCAGTAGACTGGGTCCTCTCTGTGAGCGAACCAGTTCACTGACTGGATGAGGCAATTGAGAATGCTTGCTTGGTTTGTGAAGAATGTCTGCCGAAAACCACAATATTAATCTTGGAAGAGTGGATATTGACCTCTTCCTGGCAGTAATTAGGACACAGGAACTGTTGCAACTTGAAGACACCATGTCATCAGTGAGGAGGAGGGTATTTGTCATCCTAATTGCTCTGCCGAGAGGACATTCATCTACTCCGTCCTAGTGCTGAATATTATTTAGCTTCAGAGAAGAAGGGGGAAGGTTATGAATTCTTGAGACTGTACTTTCACCACTCAAGAATGTGTTACTCTTGTTTTTAAAGCATTATTACATAGACTCCGTGAGACCAAATACAAGCACAGAGAGGTTGAACTTCATAACTAATAAATCTCCTTATGATTCTAAGTATCTGTGATCTCCTGCCAATAGCTTTGACTGTTTTTAAAGATGGTGGTGTTAAGATACATCACCGGGGATGGGATATCAGCAATAGTAACCAGAACCTCCAAAAATGTGTGCTACATTCATGTCAGTGAATGAATGGGAAATTTGGGGGGCGGGCAGGGAACAAAACCTCTCTGGGGGGAAGATGATCTGAGGTGTATGCATTCAAGCTGATTTGCTATAATTTGATAGACTTGTACATTTCCAGAAACAAGTTTCATTGGGTCAGATGGACTCTCCAGTGCTCACAGTCATAGTTCAGAGATAAATGCAACTTGCTGTAAAACAGGCAAGTTTCTAACTCCCAGTGACCAGCCGAAGAGCAATTATTTTTGACATGGAATATATTGTTTCTGAGGTACAGTCTTTTGTAATATTGAGAGGCCTGCAGTTATCAGTGTCACAGAAGAGAGTACAGATTTTTAAATTGTAAGCCGTGGGAGAGTGTGTCTGTGTGTGGTGTACAAGGGCAAGGCTGTATGCAAAGCTTTAATTTTTTCCCCCTGTAACTTTCAAGTTAAATCCTTGCTCTAACTCCAAAAGTCCCCGGCGACTTTATACCAATGGTTGAAATCACCGATTGCTATTTCTACCTGGGGTTTTACGGACACGAGGATGTCAGGTATTTGGTTACAATCATGCAGGTCCACATCTGAAAGTTGCAAAAAAGTTATCTGATTCAAATAACCGCTGGTGGTCCTCGTGTCTGCAGTTCAGTGGGCCAACAACTCCCAGTGGCTACGTGTCATTATCAAGGTTCCACCAGTATGGCCAGCATGAGGTTGAGCAGAATAAAGCATTCCTATTTCTGTACCTCTGAATCAAGATCATAATAGAAAACAATCTGTGCATGTTTACTTTTAATTTATTTTTAATCAGCTTCATTTTAATCAGAAAATTGTATCTAGAAAAAACTCGGTGAATGAAATCTAGAAGAAATGACATGAACACTTAATATTGTGTTGACATGCTTTTTAATGTAACAATTCAGCACGGATTTATGCTAGACCAATGAGATATTTTTAAGGAGAAGATTAAATATTTAAAGTGCAAAGAAATGAGGAACTTTTTCTAAACCTGCATGATGCAAGGAATTAGCCCCGGGACTATTTCTGTGACCTTCGTCTAATACTTTGTGATCTCATTTTCCTATACAAATAATGTACCACAACTACAAAAATAGAGAATTTTGAAATTTTGATAATATAACACTTATTTTTCAGGCAGGATTTTAAATGACTTTTTGCCATTCTTCAATTTACCTGGCTTTTGTAGGTTTCATTTGTCTAACAATGATTGGCCAACTAGTATATATAAGCACATACTAATGAAACATCCAGACTTCTTAGAAAATACATAAGAGATTTCCTACATGTGTCAGTTTATATTTGCATTGAATTCATTGTCTGTATTATACATACTACATTTTATAATTTCAAACTGCATATCACATAATACACTGAAAAGTATGCATTGAGACATTATATTATTGTGGAAAAATCACAGACAGTGGAACCAGATCTTTTGGGCTTAAATTCCAGTCTCCTCTTTTACTAGCTAGCTCTCTATATGACGTATGTGTCATTTTTCTTGCATATAAAAGGGAGATGTTACTAACAGTACCTATAAGTGAGGATTAAATGCAATAACTGTGTGTGTGTATATTGTGTAGAATAATTCTCAGCATATAGTAATCATCATATTATTGTTAATAGCTAATAAATATACAGTGCTTACTGTGTTTAACACACTGGGTTGTGTTACTCACTGCAGACAGAATTCTCTATAGCAAATAAAAACCTTGCATTGTAGTAGGGAGACATACATGCCCATCCACAAATAGCTATGACATAAGACAGTACATAATACAAGAAATCATTGTCAGGAGTCAAAGAAAGGAGCAAAATTTGAGCTGTGATCCAAAATAGGACTCCTGGTTCTCTGAGGACATATGTATGAAGTATGTCACAAGTACAGGAAACATATTTTGGTTCAAGGAAGCATCCAATGCATGATAAAACCGTGCTTTTTACAAAAATGAACACACATTCCACAATGTATTTTTTGTGTAGGTGTTATCTTTACGTTCCACTGAAGCTAGTTGCTTCAATGGCTGGATAAAATATTTTCTAATGCTATGGAAAGACCTCTGACTTGAAGATGCAGAGACCATATTCTTTGCACCAGCTAACTGCGAAGCCTGGGAAACTTCCCAGGGGGGCAAGATGACCTCTAATGCCCTTCTACCTCTCCAGTCCTGCTTTTTTTTTTTTTTTTAACACTTTCAGTTAAGTTTGCAGTTCAATGCAAACACTCGACAACCTCTATGCAAAATGAGTTTTCAGATCTATAAATACAATCTAGTGTGGATGCTAGGGAGGAAGATAAAAATGGATTTCGATGCTTGCTTTGTTAATTCACTAGGGTTTTTATATGATAGGAGAATGACGAAGAAGAAAATCTCCATTTGGTTTGAATATTTGTTGATAAATTGATCATTTCTATTGGTTAAAGGGAAGTTTCCCCCCAGAGTACCACCTTACTTTGACTCTCATGGTCGCTGCATTGGATTATTAAGTTAGTAAGAGAGTCTTTCTGCTGTGACCAAGATTTCTCTTGTTAGACACATGCCTTAGAAGGAATTGCGTAGACAGTAAGCTTCCTGAGGCAGAGCACTGTAGCTGCTTGAAACTTACTTTCCTATGAATTTGGCAAGCTCTGAGTAGGAGTATCTTCTCTTTCTGGGGTGTTCTAACACCGGTCCCAGAACTGAGTCTTGTTGGTTCTGGGTGGCCTACTGTCAGGTGTCCATCCCAGATTATGTGTGGTCAGAGGATAGGAGGCTCTGATTATGTTGGTTTTTATCCTAAGGCTGCCCATTAGGCTCGAGGTAAGTCAGCCTCCCTGAGCCATGGGCACAAGATCAAGGAAGGGTGGTTTCCAAGAGAAATCTGGGTAGGGTTACCCAAGAATGGAAGAAGTTGCTGTTCAGCCAAAAAGGAGCCAGTACCCCTATCCGGCAAGGGCAAACTAGACACATGGTTCCACAAAGGGCCCACCATCCATCTATGTGTCATAAAATAGCAATGGAATCCATAAATAACTTGACATTTTCTTTTCACTCAGTTGTCTCATTTTAGAGCCCTCTTTCAAGAGGAAGTTGAAGAATTATTATGCCCATTAGTATCTGAAATGATGTAATGGTACTCTATCTGTCAAATTGCTTAAAATTATTTGTATAAAGGGCACAGAATGTGTCCCTAGCCTTTGCTCAAATAACATTTGCCTTCTTATTTAAAGATAATATATCTTCTAAACAGAGGATAAATGGAGAGTAAAATAAAACCTAGAGGCACATTCTATGCTGGCCAGAGGACTTAGAAAGTGTAAAAATTAGGTTTAGAAATTAATCATTGTAGATAGCTATTGTAGATTAATTTAACTAAGATATTTAATATTAGGATATGTGGCTTTTAGTCATTGTTGTTACTTAAATACTGTGCTTAATGAAAGAAATAATTGTCTCCAAGGCACAAAAACATCCTACTAAAATATAAACAGAGTTTGGACTAGAAGAACATATGCTGCTGTTACTGAAAAGGATGAAGAATATTCAGTTTACATCATATTCATATATTTTTTTAAAGATTTTATTTATTTATTTGACAGAGGGAGAGAGATCACAAGTAGGCAGAGAGGCAGGCAGAGACAGAGGAAGGGAAGCAGGCTCCCCACTGAGCAGAGAGCCGGACGTGGGGCTAGATCCCAGGACCCTGAGATCATGACCTGACCTGAAGGCAGAGGCTTAACCCACCTAGCCACCCAGGTGCCCCTATATTCATATTTTTAAAAAAATTAAGTATTTCAGAGCAGATCAGTTTTGACACCGGAATCCAAAAGACCTTGATATGTATCCTCTGTCTGCAACTCAGGAATAGTGTGACTTTGGGCCATTCATTTTGATCCCTTTAAGCCTCTGAATGAATAAAATGAGGGTGGAACATAGCACTTACCCTAAAGAGTTTTATAAGAATCAGATGAGATGGGCTACTTACTAGGCATGCAACGTACCATTATTACTTTTGCTCTTGTCATAGCTATGATACAGCTATTGTTTATGTAATCATTCTGCTGTGGATTAAAAATTTCTGGATCACCCTTAAAATGAACATTTTTGTATATAAATGCCTTTTCTTGGTAGTTTGGTCTATTTCCTCGGAATAGAGGTTTAAAAAACCGTTCCCAGGTCATGCATTTCCGGAGTTACAACAATATTTTGAAATTCCGTCCTGGTGCCTCAGACCGAGAGTCACTGGGTTTACTCCTGGACCAGAGGCTTCTTATTGCATTGCAAATAGCCACAGGAGCGTGGCTTGTTTTCTGTGGAGTGACCCACACCCCGTGGTCTACTTTCCTGGTTGCTGGCCTTTAAAAAGGCTAACTAACAAGCTGTTAGACCGCTGCCCTTTGAAAGGGCAAATCCCAGACTGCATTCCCAGACCAGAATTGCTTATTTGTTCTAGCCTGATATTTTTGTTCTGCACATGCTAGAAGGTTTTCAGGTTGGTGCTGATGTTTGTCCCTCAAAGCTGTGAAGGTTGCCGCTATCGGGAAACGAATAAAAACATAGCATCAATGTGCCTAAATCATGGCGTTGCTTTCCCCCAATCAGCTCATTGGTTTGGTGTCTGGATTCATGCCCATATTTGTTTTCCTTAGGGAAAATAATCTTCGAGAGAAAGAGAAAGATGTATCAAGAGATAGATGAGAGATGGGAGGATTTGGAGTAATTTATAAAGACAGAGAATTTAAAATACGTAGGAGCCATGCTTTTCATCTACTGACTCAGAATAAATGGGGCAGTATACAAAGTTGAACGAGAGTGACCAACTGTTCCAGTTTGCCTGCATCTGAGGGATTTTTTAGGACAGGGGACTTCCGGTGCTGAAACTGGGAGAAGTCTCAGGCTTACTGGGGTGGGGAGATTGTCAGTCAGACCCAAACCATGTCCTGGATCAACATTCTTTTAATAAAAGCCCCTTTTGCTCGGTCTGTTTTACACTAGATTTCTGCTGCTTGATACAAGAACCATGATGAAGAAACCACACTGCCCTGCGCATCCGCTCAGTAATGCCTGGGACCCCTCTGCCGGCAGGGCAGGTGGTAATAGGGTGTGCGTCTCTATGCAGATTCTTCTTAGAGACCCTGACCTCACTCCAGATGCATCACCCTCCTCCCTAACAGCGCGCTGGAGGCAGTCTGGCGAGAGCTCTGAGCTTTCCCCCCCAAGTCACACAAATGAAACCAGATATTGTAGAAGAGTCCAGTTAGAAAGGACATCTTGCTTTTCATTTTTTATTTTTCTTATTTCTTGCCGTTACCTTTAACAGCGATCCCAGGTTCATTTGGTACAACGAGTGTCTCACAATTGCCTCTGAGTCATGTGGCTACTTTGCCACTGCTGCTGTTTCCGCTCTTTATGATGAAGATTACCATCATCATTACCTTTCTTCCTCAGCACCTTTCTTTTTCTCATTATCAAGAGCCACCTTTTACTAAGCAATATTGGATGAAGCACTTTATATTATCTTATAAATTACACCGTGGAATTCTAAGGGTTAAGTATGATTAGCCTCATCTCACAGGTGGGAGAGCGAAGGCTCAAGAATTTAGACACTTCACACTAACAGGCAAGGTGTGTTCCCAGGGAGAAGCATGGAGGTTTGGGAGTCAGGTGAACTTGGGCACAAATCCTAGCTGCTCTCCCTTGCCAAAGATCATGCAGCTGCTCAGGGTGAAACATTGTTCTTCTCTAAAGGAGGTTCTTCTCAGAGGCTTCTATCAATGGCCCATGAATTGTGTTTTTAAGCTTCCTTGTATCAAATCACAGGGGGACCTCCAGCCAATGCAGATTCTGATTGAGGCGGTTTTGGGATGGACTCAAACGGCACATTGGTGATACAAGGTTGCAGTTCTTAGACCAGCGAGGGTGGGAGCAGGAGCCCCTGCAGTCACGTAGTCCAGGAATCAGTGGGGGATGTGATCAGAGCCGTTAGAACGGTTCCCTCTGCGCACAGAGTGCACCTCATCGTCTAGACCCCTGGCCTTGTTGCCGTATCTGACCAAGCTCTTTAAACCCCACAACCCCTAACACAAAAAGCTTCCCTCCTTCGACAATTGCTTACCGTTGCATTAGAATGCAGGAGGCTTCTGCTTGCCTCAGAAGTTTCAGTTCCCTCCCATGATATAATCCTATGAAAGGAGAAAATCTCTTTATAGAGGCGAGAGGTAGAGGAGCGGACAGTTGGCTTCTTCCTGAGTACTGGTATTTGGGGTAAAAGAATTCAGCTCTGGCCCATTGAGCGCCAAAGAGTGGTTCTGAACTTCTTCTGCTCCTGCCCTTCTCTTTGATTAATACGATTCTTTAGTAACAAATCCTCTGTCCACACAGCATATTGTGTACCTCATGAGCATTTTGTGATTGAGGGCTTGTTGAATTTGATCTATTCACGTATCCCTTAATGATCCAGAAAACGTTTCATTTGTTAACATGTGTCATAAAACAAAAGCAGTCTGTTTCAGAGCAGCTTTGGGACTGCAGAGCATAGTCCTCTCGTGGAGATTCATGGTGTATTGTGGATAAAATTCTCAGAGAAACCCTGGGCTCATAAATTCACGGCACAGATTACTTTCGCCAGTAATCTGGCCGACTTTCAGGGACCACGGGAGTTTAAAAGTTCAGATTATGGAGGAGCCCTCTGACAGTCATGCTGGTCCTTCCTCCAGCAGCTGACACTCAGCGTGGGCCACAGACCACATCCGTGCGCAGTCTCAGGTAGAACCTAAAATAAGCAGTGGGGCTGATACTTCAGCCTCCTGCTACTTGCCGCCCGCCTCTTCTCACGGACTCCACTCTGCAGACCCTGTAGTGGGAGCAAATCTCAGGCTCACCAGGATCATAAGCACAGTCTGTGCAAAGTGAATTAAGGTATCTCAATTTGCATTGAGCCTGTGCCTGATCATATGCCTGGCTTTCTCTTTTTGAATGTGTAGGAATTAGCATCTAACCCTGACTGCTGGGAAAAATATGTTCACTTGATGAGTGAGGAATAACAGTTTTCTTTTAAAACACTGTTGAGTGAACTAAGACGTGTATAGGTTTTTATACTCTGTTTTACTATTGTTCAGTTGTTATTCTTAGGTGGGGAGGACAGCACTCGTTTTTAAAAACGCTTATTATGATTTAAAACATATATTGGCTGCCACAGAGATGAGTTTCTCAGTCTTAGCTACTGAGTTTTCACTTCTGTCTTTTCTTTACCTTAATTAACATTTTTTCCTACTTATGTCAGTTTTGGTGACCATCTTTTTTACTGTTACTACAGTACTTCGAGAAAAGTTGGCATTCTCGGGAATGAATCCCTTGAAATTCCTTCATGTAAGTTAATAGACTCATGTTTATTCAGGGGTCATACTGTAAAAGAGGCACCTAAAGTTTTTTTGCGTGTGCGTGTGTGTGTTTTGTGGAAAGAGGAATGGGATGGGAAATAAGGAATAAGAAAGTTTGAATATTTCTAGTTGTGTTCCTTTAGACATGTTTGCCTTTGGACAAGTCACTCTACCTCTCTGAGTCTCCCCCTCCCACCCCTTGTCTATAAAATGAAGGGAAGCCAAGAGTTTCTTTTGAGAAGTGGCAGGAATAGCACCGGAGGGCCAACCCCTTGATTCAGTAGTCAACCACATTGTTGTGTACATTTAATCAGGCTCTTTTCTCAGAATCTCAGATTGCCTCTTTGTCCTGAAATTGGTTAGATGATTTTACTGTCCTTCCAGATATGTTAGACCCAGAATGCTCAGCCTTCAGATCAGACAGCCTTAGAACTTCATCCTTTTTTTCCATTTTGGAGGCACAGACAGATCTAATTTGAGCGGAGTGCCTTGACCTGGAAAAAAATTTTATTTTTAAGAAAAAGGAAGAGAGGTGGCCAATAATTTTGGAGAGGTGGTTAGTTAATTTAGTGTGGTATATTTATGCGGAAATATGATTCCTGCCAGACTAGTATGTAAGCTCCATGAATATAGGGGTTCTCTTTTGTTCCATCTAGACTTTCAGTACCTAGAACAGCGCTCCAAAAAACTTGCCGAATGGGGGAACGGATGATCTTACCCTGGGAACACCTCAAAGAGGAGGAGGAACTGGTTTCTTGTATAGCCTTGTATAATCAAGATCAGATGCTGCTATATGCTAGCAGCTTGTGGTCATTATAATTACAGTGAAAAAGGCTGCTCAAAAAAGTTAACGTTAATGTCTGAAGGCGTGACAACAACCAACACCCTAGGTTCCCAGAGGGGCTAAGATCTGCATGATGATTCTAAATTGGGGATTGTTTTCTCCTGCCTAACACTGTCAGTATTGAGAGCACAAGAAATCACAGGGGATGACAATGTCTTTTTCACTTTGGTAAGGGTGGTTAAATCACCATGGTGATTACTAAAATTATGACACAGCCTCATGAAGCATGTGAGCAGAGATTTCAGAATTGTCAGTCATGACTGTTCCTACACGTACAGAGTCCGCAGTCAGATCAAGTTATTCTAAGTAGTATCTCATTCATTAGACTTTACTGGAAAGACTAATGTTAAAAAAAAAAAAGAGCAAACCTATGTTTAAATGGACTTTTTGTTGTTTTGGTCAGTTCGTTGTGTTTTACAATGACACCTCTCGAAGGGGCTTCAATGCTCTTCCGTGATAGTCATATTCCGTGATTTCCGTGATTTCTTCCACTGCTTTCAGAATGATATTCACATTTCTTAGAATTGTATTTGAATCACTTTCCATGTTCTGTAGGCTCTGTTTATTCCATCTTATGCCATTCTTCCTCTGGCTTACTGTGCTCAGGCCACGTGACTTTCTGACAATTTCTTGAGCACAGAAAACTGTGCCTCTGAGCTGCTCTTGCTATCCTGTGTTTTGGAACAGTTTCCCTACGTGGGTTTCCTGCCTGCTCCCTCTCCGTCCTCAGGGCCCCATCTGAATGCCAGCTCCCCGCGGAAGTCTTCACCAACCGCGCTCTCCAAAGGAGGCCCATCCCCTCTGACCATCTAGCAGTGCACCTCTTTCATTCCCTTTAGATCAGAATTTATCCTAATTCTTGGAGGGGTTATTTGCTCTCTTGCTTCTTGTCTGTCAAACTTCCATAAGCAAAAGAACCAAAAAAGTCTGATTTACATTTTACCATGTGCCAAACGCTATGCTAGGTTCTAATTATAGAGTGCAGAATTAAATATTTGTTGAATGAACAATAAACCTAAATAGAATAAGAGAAAGGAAACCCAGTCCAACAATTCTTTTTGATTTCTCAAGACCTAGGAAATACACCATGCAAGGCAGGTTCATAAAGTTTTGAAAGCTTTGCTCTGGAGCTCTGATCCCAGTCTCTCCTCTTGAAATATTTCCTCAACTCAGGTTTTTTTAGAGCTCCTTAAGGCTTGGGGGCTGTTAAGAGGCACACAGGTCAAGTGACTTTTCCTGAAGGACTCGGCTTACTGTCTTTCAAAGGGTATTTAATTATTTGATTAATAATAAACTTATGGGTTTTTTAAAAACAAAACTTTTATTGTGAGAATAAAACAACAAGAAAAGCTTGTCTATTTTTGTTGTATTGAAACTGGCAGTTTTCAAACTGAATTTTTAAAGATACCAGTGTTATCATATTTTCAGTAGTGTTTGTAGGTGTTCATGAAATCGAAAGGCTGCAAATCATATTTTTCTTAATAATGTAAATCTTAGAATTATTTATAAACAAGATTTGAAACACTCACATGTAAGTGTTTGTGTGAGTATGTATGTGTGGTGTGCCTTCCCTAGGATAAAAAAAAATCTGACACATTGGAGGTTCTCAAGCACAGGGGTCAGTAAGCTACTGCCTGTGGGTCAAATCCACTCACCACCTGTTTTTGTATGCCTCCAAGTTAAGACTGGTGTTTACATTATTAAATGTGAAATGCAAAAGAGACTGTTAGTGTTTCAGCAAGAACAATTGCCCCAAAAGTTGGGGACACTGTCTCTTGACCTTTACTCTCTGGCCTTTTATAGCAGAGGTTTGCTCACCTCTACTCTAACACAGTGCTCCTGTTAGAAGTCCTGTTGGGAACCATAATAGGAATAGTCTAGTATTGTAAAGTGTTCTTGACTATGCAATTTGGGGAAATGGTAATGTATCCTGTTCTGCTTGCTGAGGTCTCTGAAATCTGCCTCTAATTCTCTGACTCCCAAGCAGTGATAATAATAATAACAATAAAAAACAGAAATAATGTTTATTGGGTACTCATTATGTTCTAGGCACTATTTTTTGAGCTTTTAAAACATTCACTGTGTCAAAGATGTTTCCTTGAGTGACTGTTTTAAAAAGTGAATGGCACTATTAAGGCTATCTAAATCACCCCCTTGATCAACTTTTAAGTTAGAGCTGTGCCTGACACAAGTATTCCTAATTTGCTGAATGATGTCCACAGACGATAAGGAGACAGTCCCAAAGATCCAAATTCCAGGAGTTGGAAAGCAGCAGGACAAACATGTACGTGGAGAGACATACCTCTGCCACCTCTCATCTTGCTCAGTTTCATTATCAAAGACTCTAAAAACAAGTGCTCTAGGAACTAGCTCCCCAGCCCCCTCTACAGGTATAAGCCCATGTGAAATATATATGTGTGTGTGTGTGTGTGTGTGTGTGTGTGTGTGTATATATATATATATATATTTTTTTTTTTTTTTACACCCAAACAGGATCTATTTGCTATTGAGAAGAAGGTAAAGACTTGCCTTGCTTTGGTATGTCCTACAGTGCTCAGATCATGTGCTGAGAATGTTCCCTCTGTGATCCCCTATAACGTTGAGTCCTGTACCATCTCCTTCAGCTGGTCCTCGGGTCCCAAGGAGATCTAGTTAGTAGTTGTAGTTGTTTCATGAAAATCAACAAACTAGCACAAACATTGTGTGTATTTAGTATGTAGTCCTCCAAGTTGTGAGTGGAACACATAGCAGGTGTTCTGTATGTTTCACATACATGAAATCAGAATGGACTCCTGTTAATAAGCTCAGTAAATCTCAATACTTTGAGCTTTCTATAATAGTATTTTGAGATTGTTTTTCTCCATCCTGTTAGTCATCTATCAAGAGAAATGGGAATGAACCACTTTTTTTTTTTTTAATAATTGAGTAAAGAGATGGTACAAGCTATTCTTTTTTTTATGTATTTCCTTAAGGAGTAAGGAATCAAGCACTGCAATAGTAATTGAACTTGAATCTTCTTGATCAATTTTCTGCTTTGTCCTGAAAGCTTCACAAAATTGGAAACATTTATTATCATGAATGTACATCATACAATCTGAAGAGAAATCTCTTTTAACCTCTATCATGTTTGATAATGTCTCCATGTTAAAATTATAGAATGATTTTCCACAGTCTAAAATATATTTCTCTGTTGATGTTCACATGCTGGTCAACACGTAATGTGGAAAAGAAATACCGGTTTAGAGACAAGCCAACAAATGGCATGGAGTTGGACTCGATGAGGGCTTCTGACAGGCACACCCCAGAGGTAGGAGAGGGTCTGATACCTTTAACATCGCTAGTCTTTGATACTATTGTTTGGCATCAGGAAGTACGTTGATGTGAAGTGGACTTCCTCATTATATATTCTGGCTCCAGTTTTGCTGTCTAGAGCTTCATCTGTTCTGCCTTTACATGTTTTATTTTACTACTTCCAAAAGCGAATAAATAATTTTTTTTTTTTTAGCTTGCAGGAATTACTTACATTTTAATATCTACGGATGTTTCAGACCCTCTGGCAGAGGATTCCTGCACTGCTACCTACCCTTTCCTTCCTGAGTCCATTGGACCAGTGAGAGTGGAAACTTTTTTTTTTTTCTTAAAGATTTTATTTATTTATTTGAGAGAGAGAGAGAGTGAGAGAGAGAATGAGAGGGAAGAAGGTCAGAGGGAGAAACAGACTCCCCATGGAGCTGGGAGCCGGATGCGGGACTCGATCCCAGGATTCTGGGATCATGACCTGAGCCCAAAGGCAGTTGCTTAACCAGCTGAGCCACCCAGGCAGCCTGGAAACTTCTTTAAAACCTAGACCACATATTCTCTTGAAGTGTAGCCTGACCTGCAACTGGTCCTGTCCTTTCCTCTCTACCTTACGGATTTTAATAGCTTTCTCAACTACAAGTACACACACGTTGGACAAGGGCTATTTATCTGCATCTTTTGTTGTGTTCTGATACTGTGAGTTGAGACTTCTTCACCATTGTATACTTAGGGGCCAACTCAGTGCCTGAAAGAGGAGGCACTCCATGAACATCTGTTAAATGAATGATGAAAAAAATGAGTAAGTTAAAAAAAAAATTCCTTTCTCTATTGATCTCCCCCCTACTACCCTATTTATATACACTGGACTCTACCCGCCTCAGCCAAATCATTTCTCAAGCAGGTCAAGTCCTTTCAAACCTTCTTGGTATTCTTCCTACATGACTGAATCGTATGGCCTTGTTTTCCTAGAAGCTTTCTGTTCCATGCAACTTGCTTACGCATCATGACCTTTTTTGTGAAGACATGACCAACATCCAAAGACCAAAGCGATCATTCCCTCGTGTCCTTCCCCACTGCTTTGTTTCTTTCTCTGTTCTAGCAGCGACCGCTTTTAGGGCTTTGTTAGCATCTGCCTCTGCCTTTCATGAAGACGTGGAAACTCTTTGATGGTGGGAGCTCTGCTTGTTTTGGGAATGCAGAATTGGTGTTCGATGGTAGCCTGTTTAATGTAGATTGCAGGAAACACTAACCTTTACTGGGACACTAGACCCGAGGACATACCTTACCTTTCACATCGCACTTGAAATCTTTCTTTATGGGTCACCGGATACTTTCAGGATTTGGGGAACAAAGAATTAGCCAGAATGATAAAGCTGCAGGATTCTAAGGATCTCACAAATGTCTTCCTCATCACCTCCTTTTTAGTTAAGCCCTTTCCTAGGAGATACCTAACCTCCTTTACAAAGTGGTTCAAGTGCACAGCTCTCTTGACCTGGTGCTTTAATTTGTATTTAATCATTTGTTTGCCTCATTTGGGACAGCTGTTTACAATTCATATTCAAATCGATTACAACGCACTTGATAATATCCTTTATTAGACTCTAATTTCCTGTGAATTAAACATGGAGTTCGTTAAAGAACGCCTATTTTCCATCAGGTGCAAGAGATTTTAAAGAAGAGGAAGTTATAATTAGTTCTTAGGCATGGAGTCAACTTTTATTGTGGTTAATTGTGTATAAAATAAGCATTTCAAAGAAATCTGCAGTAAAAATGAAATTTAAAAAATTTCTCTCATTCTCTTTCTGGGAAGTATCCATCTCCCTTATTGCCATATACTTATTTATTGTGAATGCAAAAATATTAGTAAAATTTTTCTTTTCTAGGAATTCATTTTGAGGAAATATTATAATATTAAATAGGAATTAGGGAGGTGTTTTCAATATTATGCTAGATAATTTGAGGAGAAAAAAATTTCAGGGAAGAATCAAGTGCAGGAGAGAGGTAGAAATATCACATTAAAAGATAGTACTTCCCAATTTCCTCAAAGTCATTGTGTCCATCAATAAGGTCCCCTTTTAGTCCAAGCAATTTAAATTTTAGCTTGCGTTATTGCAAATAAGAGTCCCCAACTGAGGGAAAAAAAAAATCTCAAAGTCACATTCTGGCATTTGAAGAAAATGAAGAATCTATATGAATATGTAAGGACGTAATTTGACTGGAACATTATCTCTCCTCATTCCATTCTGCCTCCTTTCACGTGGCTGTGATAAGGAAGCTGGTCTTGTATGGAGACTTTGCTCTGGCTAAAAAATGTTAGTTCATTATTTATAGGGAATAAGTAAGCTCCTACGTATGAATGCTTCAAGTCACTGACATCCAACTCCAAGGCTGTACCTTGAAATTAATAAACCTGTAGAATAAGATAGAGCTACAGTGTGTCACCGCATGATGGGGAATCATTTTAGGAAGGAGGGATGGAAGTGCATTATCAGAATTTGAATAGTGATAGTCTGCTAATGTTACTGACAGTTTTTATAAGAAAAATGACTTGATAATGGTATATATGTTGCAAGGTATTTTGCTTTAAACGTTTCTCTAAAAGTCCCCTGAAGTGTTCTAACCCTAACTGGATGCATAGCGTTTCATATTCTGGCATCTCTCTGCTGTCTCTGATGCATTTCACCCTTGCTACAGGTTGAGATATTTGAGGATACTTGTGTACCGTGAAGGTAGTTTCCTATTTTGTTAGGTTCTTCATTATTTCTGAACTCTTGATTTTTGGATCTTGCAATAATCTACGGAAGCACTCACTTCGTCATTTTTGCATGATGGAAAGAAGCAATGTTGCTTAGTAATAATATCTAATATTTATTGAGGGAATACTATATTCCAGTCTGTCTTCCAAGTACTACTCATATATTGTTCTGTTTAATCCTCACAAGTCAGGATGAGGTAGGGACTTCTAATATCACCTGCATGTTACAAATTAGAAAAATGAGGCAAAATGAATTTGTCAGTTTTCCTGAGGCCACCTAACTAGTCAGTGTCAGTCAGGGTAGAAACTATGAGTCTGCGTCCAGGACCCTACTCTTTGCACCTCTCATGGTAAAAGGTCAGTGGGTTGGAAGGCCAGTATCCAAATCTTGACTTTACCACTCCATGTTGTGGTACTTCTTAGCCTAGTCTCCTGTCTGATGGGTGCAATAAGAGTTATCTTATTGAGGTGGAAGATTTAACAGTCAGTATTGCTTAACTAATGGTCTGAGCAGTGCACAGGAGTTGATGAATATAGTTTTATTGGTTCTGACACCTACATTAAAGGTTCTCAACTTGAGGTTGCTGGCAACTAGACCAAACTGTTGTATGTGTGTACGACTATGTATTTTTTTAAGGATAGATGGTCTCAGTTTGTATAATATCATCTAAGAGACTCACAAAACCAAAGAGATCTAGACTAGACGAACCCTTCACTTATCTCCTAAACTAGGATGTCTTTGAGAACGAAAGGAGATGCTATTATTAATTACACTGAGAAACAAGTAATGTATGGTCACTCTATAGATAATGGATGAAAATATGCATATCTGTATTTGAGTTTGTTCTTCTATACAAATGAAAAGGTTAAATTAAATTATTCCTGAGGGTTTTTCTGTTTCTAGGATTTTATGACTTTTTTGACTAAGTTTAAATCTGACTGGCTCAGCATGCCTGTTGCATCACATAAGACTGACTCTTACTGTCAGTCTGTCTTTTGAGAGGATATACCACATTTACGATAACATGGAGCTAAAATATGATTAGGAAAACAAATGAGCAGGGATAACAAAGAAAAACCAAAATGCAAAGTCCGACTATAAATAAATTTTGGGATATTCTGTTACATGTTTTTTGGGATGCCACCCTCACCCATTCACATGGAGAATTATGGACTGTTTTCTTCAAACACCTGAGGAGCAGAATCCTCAGAGTAGAAACTTTCAGGTGTTCGCTAAGTTTTGGAATGGCAAAGCCTTTCCTTGAACTCTGAACACAGTATGATATGACAGTTTCACATCTGTTAAAAAACGCTATCACAATAGCATCAACACAGTGGTCTCCCGGTGGTCAAGTATCTCTAATGACAAAATGGGCCAAGGGCCCCAACTTTTGGGGTGCATTATAAAATTATATCACTCTTCGGTCGGGCTAATGATGATGTTCTGTTGTTACCTATCTTGACCTGGGACCTATGTCCTCTCTAACTACACCTTGGAACTTTGCCTGAGCTTTGAGTTTATGATAAGGATGAACATGCAGACCAGTGCTTGGAACCAAAAAGTTATTCAAAAAGTATTTGTTAGGTTGAAGTGAGAAAAAGAAATGAAATTCCAAAAGAAAAATAAACAAAGAGGAATAGTGCTAACTGTTGTCTTTGCTTGGGGCTTTATGCAAATATTTCTGTCATTAAATAATAAAATACAGTGTGAAGGGTTGATTCAGTACATGCCCCCAGAAAGTTATGTTACCATTAAAAAAAAATTCCGGTAAAATACACATGATAATAAGATTTACCATTTTAGTTATTTTAAAGTGTACAACTCAATGGCATTAAGTACATGCACAATGCTGTGTGTAATGCTGTGCATTATAACCATTACTACTGTCTAGTTCAGAACTTTTTTTATCCTCCCAAATGAAACTCTCTACTCATTAAACAATCACTCTCCATTCTCTCCTCTCAACTCCTGGCAATCCCCAACTACTCTCTGTCTCTGAGGATTTGGCTATTAAGGGGGTTTAATCATGCAATATATGGCCTTTTATGTTTGACTTCTTTCACTTAACAAAATGTTTTCATTTTGTTACTTCGTTATATACTTGGCTTCATACATATCGGTACTTTATTCCTTTTTACGGCTGAATAATATTCCATTGTATGGGTAGGTTACATTGTTTATTCATTCATCCTTTGATAGCTGTTTGGATTATTTCTACCTGTTGGGTATTGTAAGTGGTGCTGCTATGAACATTTGTATATGAGGTTTTTTTTGAACACCTGTTTTCCGATCTTTCAGGTATATACTTAGTAGTGAAATTGCTGGGGCATATGGTCATTCTGTTTAACTTGTTGAGAAACTGCCATGTGTTATTTTTTTAACTAATTAAAATATGAACTATGTGACAGGTATTGCAACCATCCAGCTATGTTTGTGTTCCTTCTCTCACAGTCTAGAGTTGCTGCTGGGAATCAGCTGCCTCCCAGGAATCGAATCTCTCAGCACAATGGCATTTAGGCAAGGCCACATGACTAACTCTCGCCAGTAGAATCTGAGCAGAAGTGACACGTGTAGGGTCCAGATGATGAGAAAGTAGGTGTGCCTTCTCCAGTCTCTGTGCCCCTTTTCTGAGACCGATGTAGATGAACACAGCAGTCTTGAAAGTTACGTGTGGACAGTAGTGGAGAAGCCAGACTCAGGGCAGTCTTAGTCCCAGAATCATTCTTGGAGGACTCTGTCCTTGATCAAAAATATCATTTTAACTTTTACATGAGTAATAAATAAACTTTAAAAAAAAGATATGTATTTATTTGAGAGAGAGGGAGAGAGCATGACCAGGGAGGGGAAAGGCAGAGGGAGAGGGAGAAACAGCATTCCTGCTGAGCAGGGAGCCTGATGCGGGGCTTGATCCCAGGACCCTGGGATCATGACCTGAGCCAAAGGCAGATGCCTAAATGACTGAGCCACCCAGGCGACCCAGTAAAAAATAAACTTTTATCATCTATGAGGCATGGCATATACTGGAGCTTCTTTAATTCAATAGCCTGCTTTTCTTAAATAATCCAAACTGTAAGTTGAGTAAGATAAGGAATACAAAGATAAGAGTCTTCCATACTTCCTATTCATTCTTAGCTTCTCCTCTCTGCCTTCCATTGTTAAAGCTTTCTTGAGAGACTAGAAGAAGAGGGTTAGGAAATGGGGTCTTAGGAGGTGCACAAGCTATTGTCAGATACAACTTGTGGGGACATGATTTCCAAGTATGTTATCATAGCATGTGTATCTGTATGAAACCTCTTTATCTTCTGTTCTGACATGCAGAGATGTGTAGTGGAATATTGCTGGAGCTTGGATGGACATTGCTGTAGTGTGGGAGGGCTGGGTTGGGAGGCAGAGGATGCCAGAGAGTGCGCAGGGATCAGAATATGGGGGGTTCTAGATACCAGAAGGCTAAGTTGATACTTTTCTCATAAGTGAGGGGAAAACTGAGTGTTCTAACTTGATACAATTTATAGTTTTGACTAAATTTCAGAAGCATTAACCATGTTGGTGGCCAAGAAGGATGTTTCCTGTGACAATAGCACTTTTGCAGGCCAGTCTTTAAGTATCATGAAGAAAAGCAGAGGCCACAGGTTAGCAGAACTGTACAGTCTCTCCTTTGATACATGCAGTGGCCTGGTCCAAGCCCAATTTTGCTAGAGAGGCTTTCACAAAGGCTGTGTGGACACGGCCTCTATGCATGGGTAGGTCTCCAGTAATCACTGAAGTCATAGACGTGACAAGATGGAGAGTACATTTTCTGGGAAGACTAGAGAAACTAATTTGGAACCTTTTTTTTTAACCTTAGGATGTTTATTCCTGTTAATGTGTTGGACTGGAGAGATTTTAGATACCTTATTGCATGTTACCCCAAATGGGCCTTGGTAAGACTTTATGGCACCATAGGCTAAATATCAAACATCACAAATTACCTGCTTGTGTCCCTGACTCTATGCCAATGCATCTCAAGTCCCAAACTAGGTTAGTTTAATTTGGCAAACAGAAGATGCCAGTGTGAAGCTCCTTGTTCATCCAAAGCTTCCCTAAATTAAATGTCATCTGTTAGAGAAGGATTCAGGTGTGCCTCAGACCTTGATCCCTTTCATTATTGATAGCAGATCTTAATATTGTTCATATATTCACATATATTTGACAAAAGTATCTTAGTGTGATAAATAGACCTACTGCATTCCTAACTGATGTAGGGTCAGTGTATGATATTCATTCTTTTTTTTTTTAAGATTTTTTTAATATATTTATTTTACAGACAGAGATCACAAGTAGGCAGAGAGGCAGGCAGAGAGAGAGGGGGAAGCAGGCTCCCTGCTGAGGAGAGAGCCCGATGAGGGGCTCGATCCCAGGACCCTAAGACCATGACCTGAGCCGAAGGCAGAGGCTTAACCCACTGAGCCACCCAGGTGCCCCCATGATATTCATTCTTTAATAAATCTATTAAGCTTTTTCCCATTGGTAACATTTATCCACTCTTATCGCAATAGCTCAACCTCTTCTCAGTTTTTAAACTTCCAATTGGACTTTATTAAACATTACTTAACTCTTTTTAATGAGACAGCATGCAGTCCCCCCCCATTTGTATGCATTCTTAAAAACACTGTATTTTGCCATCGAAACTGTTTGTCTTTTATTTTTTTCCAACAGAAATATTTGGGGTTTAATTAAAACCATCAAAAATGCTGTTAAAAAGTCATTAGTAAAACCACCTGCTGCCATTATTATGGAACGCTGTTTTCCCTAGAGCCCAAAGGAAGTTTTAGTTTGTGGAAATGTGTATATTATGTGCTTTATGGGATTGTGGTGCTGGATTTTTGCCCATGTTTGAATGTGTTCATCCACGCACCTCAGAAACTCTTACTGTGAACATTCTGAGAAGTGCCACACCCGAGCGAACCAAGTACCTTTACAATTTCCGAGTAAACCTGAAATCTAGACTCCGGTTTCAATACAATTTCACCTTCAATTTTAAATCAGGAGCAGGAGGAACTGGGTAAAAGCACAAGGATGCTCTTCCCTCACCATTGTGCTTCTGCTGCATCAAAAAGATTCCAGATCTCTCCTGTCTGCAGCACATTTATGATTTACCACTGGAAGGAGCTAGAGTAAAGATATTGAAAGAACACACTGTAACTGGGTTATCACTGTGGTTGAAAAATGACACAGAGGAAAGTGATGTGGGGGAAAAAGAAAAAAGAAAGATTGGCCTTACCTTCTGAAAGGCAGAGACTCGAGCCTTGAAATCCCACGGCACCGGGATACATAAGATCATTTAAAAAATTTGAAATGCGGAACTTGTGTGAGTCCGTAAGACAATAGCTTTGAAAGCCCGTCATTTCCTTTGATTTTGCTTGTATCAAAGATTTGACAGGGAAAGAGTGAAGGAGATAGGGGAGGAATCAGAGACCATTACTCCATCTCAGAAAAGGCTTACATCTTTACAAAGAAAAGATCTCAGAAAAAAAGATCTACAAATACTTAACTCTTTATTGGCCAAACTTTATCATCTTCTTATCCTGAATGGAGATGAAATTTATTTGGCTTAACTGCAAAACTTTTTCCTGAGTCAAGACATCTGAGATCACTAAGAATTCAGTAAGTATGAGAGTACAAGCAGAAGTTAAAACTGGATTTGGACCGGTTCTAAAAATGTTATTATCCACTCTTGCTTTTTCCCTGAAAAAGAAGTAAAAGAAGAGATACTCAGTAAGCATATTGATAATAAATCCTAGAGTCTACCTCTGTAGCCAAAAATTTCTTCCCAGTTTCTAGGTTAATATTTTGATCTGTCCTCATTGATAAGAGGCAAATTAATTAAAGTATAGGAGAATTACTCATGACAGACCATGCTTATTATCTCTGGACAAAGGTTTCACTCACAAACATTAAAAGATAAAAAATTGGTAATTTTTTAGTGAGTTTGACAAGCTATATAGCTCAAATCACCAGTGATATCTGCAACAGATAAGAATCTCTTGTTTCTGGTTATTGGCATGGCAGTAAAATTATATTGACCCCTCCCTCAGATATTACTCTGAGGCCCAAGGGTGTCTCCACGATGAGGTTGACAAAAAGAATAGTGGTAAAGGATGTTCTGTATTTCGGACACCATTGTATCTAGGCACATCATTAATTTCAATAATAATTTAAACTATCCAGTTATTTTTTGTATACCCAAATCATGTAGCCTTTATCTTCTGGGAAATGTTTGATTTTTTGATGGAACCAACATTTTCCAAAATTCATCTTCATTTTCAAATGTGATGATTAATTTTATGTATCAGCGTGACTGGGCTAAGGGATGCCAGATAACTGGCAGAACAGTATTTCTGGGTGTGTCTGTGAGGGTGTTCTAGAAGAGATTAGCATTCGAATTGATGAACTGAGTAAAGTTCTGATGCGGGTGGGCACCATTCAATCTGTTGAGGGTCCAAAAAGAACAAAAAGAGGAAGTACAAATTTGTTCTTTTTTGCTTGATCTGAGACATCTGTCTTCTCCTGCTCTAGGACGTCTGAGTTTCCCGTTATTGGGCTTTCAGACTCATATCTGGACTTACACCATCAGTCTTCAATTCTCAGATATTTGAACCTGGAGTGAATGACACCACCAGCTTTCCTCATTCTCTCTGAGTTTGCCAATGGCACTCATGGACTTCTCAGCCTCCATAGCCTGGTAAGCCATTTCCCTATAATAAATCTCTGTGTTCTGTTTCTCTGGAGAACTCTGACTAATGCAACAAGCAAGGAAGGAGAGATGGAAAGGGAGAGATTGGTTTAGTCGGAGGGAATTGATTCAGATTACCTTTCTCTTTGAGAGTCATGATTTTTCTTTCATATATGAACACGCCTAGAATTTCTGCAGTGAATTTAGTTTATTAACTCATCCATTTCCGAAATTATCTGCTCTCAGAAACATTTTAGAAAAATTTTCCATATAGCATACTTTGAGAAATGTTTTATTACACCAAATAACTCCAGGACTTACCATCTATGGAATAATGAAGGGTGGCCATTAAAAAATACGTGCGAGTGTGATGTGTGTCTATACACACCTACGCACGTACGGTGGTTGTGTTATATAATTTGGCTGATAGTTGTATGCTCTATTGTTGCTAAAAAATAACATCTTTTTTGAGGGGGAGAGGGTTATTTTGTTATTTGGTGTTTGTCCTCTAATGTGAAGTCCACAATCTCTACACAACACTGTTTTGAATAGGAGGAATGATGTAAGTAAAAAATTAATTATTACTTATACTGCCTCATTTCTGAAAAAGCTGGCAGAGTTATTGACAGTGAAGTGCTAAAGCAAAGGGAGGGGTCTTCCATTTCTGTGTCTTCTTACACAATTATTTTGAACATAGTTATCTTCGAAACCACACCATTATAGCTTTCTAATCTCTCCGTTCAAATCGAGCCACTTCCGCCTCCTTTTCACTGTCACTTTTGGAAGTTTTTAGACCTGACTTTTATGATCAAAACAGATAAAAGTCACCGAAAGCAAAAACTTATTCTTAAATTATTAGTATTGTTAATCTAAGGATTATCTTAGATTTATTCCTTAATTTCATCTCTATTAAAGTTAACACAATTAATTTATCACCTTACAAAAGCCAAAATTCTGATATCCCATTTGAATTTAATCATCTATTGATAGTCTGTTGTATGAAGTACTGACCATCTTGTGTCTGTGATCGCATTGATCCTTAGGACTTGTTTACTTAAACCTCTGGGTTGTTGAGTGAATATTCCCTATCAGAATCCTTCTTCCCACCAAACTACAACAAGCAACAAGCATCAGAGATAAAGACTTCCCCAGAGAAAGGATGACTATTCCTCAGTGAAGAGTTTGTGGGCAGTGTTATTCCTCTACTGGAACCCTAAAATGTAACTGGATAGAGGAGGAAAATATGAAAATGTCTTTCTTAAAAACTCAAGTGAATTGTGAAAAGAAGAGTCCTGGTTGTTATGTGCCCGTGATCTAAAAGAACAGCTGTAAGGTCATGGATCAAAATTGAGTTTTGACTTTTGCTTCAGGAGAAATATCTTCTTGAGCATTACTTTTTCATCATGCCTTTTTTTATTGGTACTGGTTTCCTTGCTATGTTTCTGGCCATGAAAACTTTTCCTCTTTCAAAGCACTTGGAACAGATTTCTAGGATTGCTTTTCCGAAAGAATAACCCCTTTTGTGTGTGCTTAAGTGCTTGCATTGTTTTCTCATTTAGCTCAAAAATGAATGCAGTATGATTTGCCAATCCAAGTATTAAGTTGGAAGTGGCAAATTGTAACGAAACTTTAAAGTACTAATTCAGAGGAAAGAATGTTTCCATGTAATCAATCACTGAGACCTGGTGTCATCAAATCCAGCCCGGTGGAAGTATACCTTCTAAGGGAGTCATCATTCCAATGAGTATATTATTTTTTGAGGAGAATGTGAATTTCTGTATTTTGGAAATCAGATTCCAGGGTTTACCAAAGATGGAAAGATATGACTAAACCTATATATTGACAGAAAGAGTCTCTGGAAATGTAAATGTCTATTTGTTCTATGGAAATAATTCTGGAATGAAGTCAAGAGCGTTGGATTCTGCTCTCAGCTCTTTTTTCTAAATAGCTGTGGGAGCTTTCTGTGTCTCTAGTTTCAAAGAAAGGGTCAGATGGTCCATAAGTGGAAAGTTTCCTTACAGATCAACTATAATATATAATATATGCTGCTAGCAGGCCCTTATTTGTGGTCACAGTAGTGGGGCATAGTAGTAGAGTGGCATTTTCTGTGACATATAAGCAAGCCTCAAATCTCTTGGAATTCCTTGTTCATTCTTACATAGTCTGGGAGCCCTAGAAGACCACTGTTTACTTAGAAAATAATCTAAAATTTACCTCTCTAGATTCTGAATCATTTCCAGTGTGTTGATATATATACATTTATCAATGTATCTCCCCAGATGTCCTCAACAATTCTTTCTTATAGACTAGCTGTGGAACCAAGGCCTTCACAGAAAGTGGCTCCGTAGGAGTCTGTGAATAGGCAGCTTACAAATCATAAACATGAACCTTCCCCAGGAGTAGCCTGTTGGTCGCATACTAGAAAGTGACAGTAAAGAGACAAAGGATTGGGTGTCTGGGTGGCTTAGTTGGTTAAGCAACTGCCTTTGGCTCAGGTCATGATCCCATTGTCCTAGGATTGAATCCCGCCTTGGGCTCCCAGCTCCACTGGGAGTCTGCTTCTCCCTCTGATCTTCTCCCCTTTCATGTTCTCTGTCACTTTCTCTCAAATAAATAAATAAAATCTATAAAAAAGAAAAAGAGAGAGAGAGAGACAAAGGATTTAGAGTACTTTTTCTTGGACTTTTCTAAGAGTAACTGAAAGAATGCACAAGGAGTACAGTGGATGCCATTGACTGGTTATCTTGACTAATCAGTGTGGTCAAATTTACTCCTAAAAAATGTTCAATAAGTGGCTGTGACATTTTAAATTTAAGACAATTTTTTTTCAGAACAGTTTTACATTCACAGCAACACTGATAAGAAGGCACAGATTTCCCATATGTCCCCCATCCCCACACAGGCACAACCACCCTCACTATCAACATCCTCCACCAGAGTGGGCCATTTCTGGTAATTGTTGACTCTTCATTCACACATCATTATCACTCAGAGTCCGTAGTTTCCATTAAGGTCTGTTCTTGGTATTATGCATCTTATGGGTTTGAACAAATGTATAATGACATGCATTTATTATTATAGTATCATATGAAGTATTTTTATTGCCCTAAAATCCTCTGTGCTTTACCTGTTTATCTTTCTTCTTACCTCCAACCCATGGCAACCACTGATCATTTGATTGTCTCCATAGTTTTATCTTCCAGAATATCATACAATTGGCATCATATCATAGGCAGCCTTTCGCAATTGGTTTATTTTGCCTAGTTATATGCATTTTATGAGTCATATCTTTTCATGGCCTGATAGCCCATATGTTTAGCATACTGAATAGTATTCCCCATTGTCAAGATGTACCATAATTTATCCATTTACTTACTAAGGAATATCTTGGTTGCTTTTAAGTTTGGGTAATTATTAAAAAAAAGCTGCTACAAACATTAATGTGCAGGTTTTTCTGTGGATGTTAAGTTTTTAGTTCCTTTGAGTAGAGAGCAAGGGAGACAAATTGCTGGATCCCATGGCAAGAGTGTGTTTAGTTTTATAAGAAACTGCCTTTTAAAATGTTTTTCAAAGTGACTGTACCATTTGCATTCCTACTGGCAAAGAAAGAGAGTTCCTGTTGCTTCACATCTTTACCAACATTTGGGATTGTCAGTGTTTCAGATTTTGGCCATTCCAATGGCCATTCCAATGCTATGTAATGATATCTCATTGTTGTTTGTATTTGTGTTTCCCTGACGACATGTGATGTGGAGCATCTTCTCATTTGCTAACTTGACATCTGTGTATCTTCCTTGATGAGGTGTCTGATAAGGCCTCTGGCCCATTTTTAATAGGGCTGTTTATTTTTTTATTGTTGAGCTTTAAAAGTTCTTTGTATATTCTTTTTTTTTTTAAAGATTTTATTTATTTATTTGACAGACAGATCACAAGTAGACAGAGAGGCAGGCAGAGAGAGAGGAGAGGAAGCAGGCTCCCAGCTGAGCAGAGAGCCCGACGCTGGGCTCGATCCCAGGACCCTGAGATCATGACCTGAGCCGAAGGCAGAGGCTTAACCCACTGAGCCACCCAGGCGCCCCTTCTTTGTATATTCTTGATAACACTCCTTTATCAGATGTCTTTTTTTTTTTTTTGAGGTTTTATTTATCTATTTGAGAGAGAGAGAGGCAGAGTGCAGGGGGGTGGTGGGGACAGAAGGAGAGGGAGAATCAGACTCCGCACTGAGTGGGGAGCCCAACAGGGTGCTCTGTCCCAGGACCCCAGGATCATGACCTGAGCCCAGGCAGATGCTTTCCTGCCTGAGCCACCCAGGCGCCCCTATCAGATGCGTCTTCTGCAGGCCATGACTTTTTACTCCCGATGGTCTGGAAATACATTTCACTCTCTATTTTTGTATACCTCTCTTCTTTCTGTCCCAACAACACTTAGCCTAGTTCAGTCAATAGTGCCAGCCCTAGAACTTTGTAGTTTTTCCCTAACTGGATTTTCTCCTGAGTTCATTCATCAAAGCCCCAGTTTAAGCACTTTACTTCCTGGTCTAAAACGTTTAGCATCACCACATGGTTTCTAAACCCTGGCTAAAATCCATAGTTTGGAATTTCAGGTTTTCCATTCTGTACTTACTGCTATCCACTCTTAACCACATTTTATGGCTTCATCTTCTGCTCTAACCTCTAATACCCTGTATTGCTATTCACATAGATCAAGGCCCTCTGCAGTAGTCACTGTCATGTATTTGCTTATTCCATTTCTTTTGCCTCAGCGCATTCCCCCTTCTCTCTGGTAATGTTCCATTCATCTTTTGAAACCCAGCACAATGCCAGCTTCCCTCATGATGGCCATTCTGTGGTCCTTAATGTCTGCCTTTTAACATAAAGAATTATGGTCATTATTGCATTATCACGTCTTATTTTATTTCTACAGCCTGTGTACATGTCTTCTTCAAAAGACTACATTTTTCCTTGAGGGCAGTTTTATTCTATTCCTGTTCACCTTCTGATTTTCAATAGCACTCACCAGAATTCCTTGCATAACGTTTTTAGAATTTCAATAAATTGATAGAGTCAATTGCTGTATCATTTTGACCACTCAAACCATTTAAAAATGAAGTTCATTTTTGTTTTGTAGTTACCATTACATTTCTAATTTTCTCTACTTTTCCTTTAAGTATAATCTGAGGGCATATACTTGAAAATTATGACACTAAATAATGAGTTTAATGGGGGTGATGTTTGCTCTAGAATTTCTTCAGATTTGTCTAATGTTATTTTTTATGATATAAGTACACATACATATGTGTATATGAGTTATTTTATTTCTCTCTCTATATATAGATATATATCTATATTTAGAGAGAGAAATAAAATAACTCAAGTCAGCATCAACTTGAAGTTTTGGCATTGTCACACTATTTCATATTATTTATAACTATAGAAATTTCAAAAATACTAAATGCTAGTTTGTCTTGTTAAATATAACATATCATTTACTTATTTTTAAACAATTCTTGCCTGAGTAATCTATTTGCACAATTAGATCTTAGACCCTATCTTTGACATAAGAGAAGCAATCAATAAGTAGAAGGGTGTATATGAAGGCAAGAAAGAGAGCCTGAAGGCAGTGAGTATTCAAGCAGAGGAAATGGGGAAAAAAATGGTTAAAGGGAACATGTCACCTGCCAGGTAGGAAGAAGGTAATGTATAAATGACTGACAATCCAATTAGAGAATTCTTTTTAGGCAAAGAAGTGTGGCAGAGTAGAAAGTTATGAACTATATAACACACCATGACACAAATTCCCAGGGCAACCAGTACCATTCCATTTTCAAATATATGTATGAGAAAAGCCATGAATAATGGATTTCATATAACGTCTTTGCTATGCATTATTTAAAATATTTTTGCTGACTGTAAGTGATCATATGTATATATGTATTTTTTCATTACAGTTTGTGATGTAGTTAATATTCTCTGCTTATGATATTAGTGTAGGGACATGATACTGGACATGTTGTTTTAAAGCCTAACAGCTTATCAGAATTTAGATGGCATTGTAAGCATTTGGAAAAATCCATTGCAACACAATTATTTCAAAACTATTCAGTATTTCTACATTCCCCCCCCGCCCCAGGAAGAATGATATAAAAATGAAAAGGACAGGTCCCTGCTAAATCATGATTTGGTTAATGTTATGATTTAGTGTCATGGATGATTCCACATTTCATATCTCAGCAAAATCTTAATAAAAGACCCATTTTCCCCCTTACCAATGTCCAATGTGGTGGAAGCTATCCAGGCAAATGGAGTTAGAATGCAAGTGACTTAATTATCTGAAAATATCAGGCTCTCCAGCCAAAACTGGTATTTCAGCCTACATCTCAGTAGGGTAACATCTTAAGGCCAGAATGCTCAATTTTGGAAGCTACCTCAGAAGCTATCAAGACCAAATTTATTGTCTTTACAAAGGAGGATGCTGGTGCCTGTTGGAAATTAAGCTAAGGTTACCATCAGTTTGTTTTTTCAGCACAAATATGTTACATTTGCTTAAGAATATTACCAAGTGCCTATCATGTTCTAGGTGTTGTGTTATGATGTGTATATGGTAATAATATGAGACAGAAGTTATCACTGTAGTACATCACTGTCAGGGACCATTTTGGGGGGGCTTACTGGAACTAAGTTTACTAACAACCAAATTTATGTATATATAAATTAATATATATAGTATTATAGATAACACATTTTGTGTAATGTAATATACATGTTATATGTATATAAATTAAATGTTGTATAACATGTGCAACATAATATATGTTATATGCTGTATAACAGATGTTATATGTTATATAATACATGTTATTTATATTATATATTTATATTATATATTATGTAACAATGCATAATATATTTAACTCTGAATTAATATTAGTGTTACATATAACATATATCACTCTTACATACAACATATATCATATCTATATCAGAACATATGTTATATATAACAGTAACATTAGTGTTTAATCCTTATGTGTAAGTACTGTTTCACTGTCAGATTTAATTGTAGGTCTATAGAGGTGTGTGGGTCCCTATGGTTGTAGTTCTGATTGTTGAAATGGGCTGATGATACAGTCTTAATACTTCCTCAGTGTTTGCTTTTATTGCATGAAGCATACTTACATTACACAAATCACAACGTTCTGCATATATAACCAGATTGAAAACTCCTGCATGTAAAAGAACTGTGTTTGATTCATAGCTGCATCTACAACATCCAGAACAGTGCTCAGAGTAGATGCTCAATAAAATTTATTAAATAACTATTTCATGTGTGTGTGCACATGTGTATGTATGTGGTGTATGTGTGATTACTATTTTCTCTGTTTTAAAACATGCTTGGAACTCAGGTTCAAGAAGAATTAGAATAATACATAATAATTTTAATGGAATGCACATAATGTATACATAATAATTATAATGACAAAATTATCTACCATTTTTGAGCTCTTAAGTAAAAGCCAGGTCCTAAGCTGTCTTTTTCATAATTTATCTCATTTAATTCTCACATACTATGTAGACTGATAATTATTCTTATTTTAGAGATGGGGATCCTAAAGCTCAAAGAGGTTGAGTAATTTTGCAGAACCCCCTAATGTGAGCCAACAGCAGAGCTGAAATTCAAAATGAGTTTTCTCTGACACTGGAAGTCCTACTTTTTAATGTTTGTAACATTTCTAGTACTTCAGTTGCCAGCATGCCATGCCCAGCGGGCCTAATTGAGTATAATAAAAAAAAAAACACATAATGCAAATTTTGTTAGAAACTAAATTATTATTAATATTAGCATTAGTAGAGCCCTAAAAGCCTGCCTAAAATTATTCAAAATGATAGAGTGAATGTTTGGCTTAAGTTCCTCCCTTGGCTGCAAAATTTTTTGATATAAGGGCTTTGGCTTTGCCTTCATGAAGTAGAACTATATATCTAGCTAGTATTTGGATGCTTTATGTAAACTAAGTCAAGACAGACTGATTATTTTGTGACTTTAAAATTTTATTTTGGTATTATATACATATAAAAATGTCCATATTATAAATATACAGCTCACTGAAATTGCACAGGCTGAACATACCTATGTATTTTGCACCAAGATTAAAAAAAAACAATATTACCAGCACTTCATGAGCACTCTCCTCCCATTCATGGTCTCTTACAGGCACTAATCCTCTTCCTTCCCCAAGCATACCCACTAAGTTGACTATCCTGACTTCTACCAGCATAGTTTAGATTAGCCTATTCTTATACTTTATATAAATGACATCTTCTTTTTAGCTTGTGATTGTTGATGTTTCCTTTTCATTGCTGTGTATTATTTCAGTGTGCAAATATACTGTAATTTATTTTTTTAGTCCTTCTGTTAATGAACATTTGTGTTTTTCCAGTTTTTGCATAGCATTCTTATGAACATATGCTAGAGTATTTTGGTGAGAATATTTGCATTTTATTTTTTTTGAGTTTTTACTTAGGAGTGTATTTGCTGGACCGTAAATTATGTATATATTCAACATAGTGGTTACTGCTAAGTATTTTTGCAAATTTATGTTGCCACTAGCAGTATTTGAAAGTATTTGAAAGTTCTGAATGCTCTACAACCTTGCCAATACTTACATTTTCACCTTTAAAATTTTTTTCAATTTAACCATCATGGTAAGTATTTCATTGTGATTTTAATTTGCACTTCCTTATGACAGAGTGCTGAATACCTTTTTATATGCTTATTGGTATAGCTTTTATGACATTTATTAAAGTTTTCCCTTCTGGATTGTCTGTCTTTCTGACATTGATTAGAAAGTTTATTATATTTTGGATGTAAGTCCTTTGTTGAATATATGTTACAAAGAACTTCTAGCTTTGTGGAATGAGAATAAGATTTTATAAAAATATAGAGTAACTTTATATATTCTCTCACTGAATTATCCAACATCACATAACAAATTTTTAAGTTCTTCTACCTATCACTCCTGTTTATTGCTCCTTACTATATAGGTCCCTAACACAGTGCTCTCCAAGAGATATAGAGAGAAAGTTTATTGATTTCTTGGTGATCCTCAAAATAAAATAGGGTTCTTTGCAATTAAGAAACTCATATTTCTTTTTCTAGACCAATAATGAAAATAGGCCACCTGGAAATTATTTTCCAGGAGAACCTTAAGCAATCTAGTTGGAAAATTTAGATAGCAATACAATTTTGGACTTAAACCAGGGCTTGGTTAAATTCATTCCAAACACTTTCTACTCTTAAGCAAAACCAAGAATTACATGAGAGCAACTTTAACAAGTCAGGATTGAGTTTCTATGCTCGAAAGTCAAACAGTATTAGATCTCAATTTCTGCGGGGTAGAAACAGCAAGATGCCACTTGCTCTTTTCATGGAAGGACTCTCAACGTTCTTTATAGAGCTTGTCATGGTGTGTGTCCCAATTGCTGTCAAACAGTCTGCTATATATCTTGCTAAATGTAGGCCTGAATTAAAAATCTTCAGGCGTTTATAGGAAAGTCATTTAGATATAGCTGAGGGGACTCTGGGAAAGATAAATGACTTCACGCTCTTCTTATTAAGCACTGACCAGAAACAAGCACAGAGACGGTGTTCTGTTTAGAGTAACGAAAGAAGGTTGATAGTTTAATTAGTTTAAGATAAGTTTATAAGTGACAGGTTCTGTGCTCCAGCTAGCTAGTAAGATGTCACTGTATATTTAAAAACAAACAAACAAACAAAAAACAAATAAACTACCCCCCCATCTCTAAGGAAGGAAAGTATTTTTACTCACAGGTATAAAAGTCCTTTTAGAACCTGTTTGACACAGATTTTTTTTTTTAATTTTTATTTATTTATTTGACAGAGAGAGAGAGAGAGAGAGAGATCACAAGTAGGCAGAGCAGCAGGCAGGGAGAGAGGGGCAAGCAGGCTTCCTGCTGAGCAGAGAGCCCGATGTGGGGCTCGATCCCAGGACCCTGAGATCATGACCTGAGCTGAAGGCAGAGACTTAACCCGCTGAGCCACGCAGGTGCCCCTGACACAGATTTTTTTAAAATCATGTCACAGACATTCCATTTCTTAAGTAAGCTTGCTGATTTCATGACTTGTGCTAGGAAGCAGGAAAGCTCGATGTTCCATTTTCATTAACTGACTTATTTATGCATCCCTGGCAAAAGCGGCCGGGTGGGGGGATATTTGCAAAAAAGAATGAGTAGAAATGTACTATTTTTCTTCTCAGTGAACTGGGCAACATGAGGCTTGGGAGGCTTATAGGATAATACATGCTGCTAAGTCTGAAAACTGGTCCTTCTCCCTCTAGACCATGTTGCTTTTATTTAGATAGTCTTATTCCTTTTTCATCTTTGTGGAAAAAAAAATGAGATCCATTCTATATTCATGTTGAACAATATTCAGAATCTTGTCTAAATTCCCCAATTGTGTGAATGGTTTTCATGGTTCATGTTCATTTGAAAGAGTAGTTCTCAAGGGCTAAAAAAACAATATTTATAAGACACACGACAGAATTTTCACTTTTAAGAGGTTCATAGATGTTTTGAACCTTATGTATATATCCCCAAATAAGAAACTTGGAAATAAAGGCAGATCTCTTAAGCTTTAGAACTTATTTCCAAAGCCAATAGCAAACACATGTATTAAACCCGTGATTTTTTATATAATATGTTTGCCAAGCCCATTCTAATACATTAGATATTGGAAGTTAATCAATCAATGTCGGTAGCTCTTCTGCACATCAAAGTTTTTAATATAAATTGCTTTGGGGGCAGGAACTAGAGAGATTGAATTTATGAGGACAAGTCAGGAGAAAGAATAGAAAAATGTAGAATGTAGTCTAGGAAGCAAAGTGCACAGAGCCCAAATGAGTAATGAGATTCAGAGAATAATAAGCTTGTTTGAAATGACATAGTTTGAGAAAGTGTATGAAGATTGTAAAAGCAGCTCTGTATGACTCCTAGTTTTTATTCTGAGTCTCCTTCCACTGCTCCCTGATTATACCACCAAGATGTTTAGTTCCAATTGGTTCACCTCTTCTGGAAAACAACAGGCAATACATTAAAATGGAATAGAATTGACAGTTTCAAGTGGGCAATGATAGGTTTTTTTTATTAAGTTTTTTTTATTTTAATTCCAGTATAGTTAACATACAGGGTTTGTTAGTTTTAGGTATACAATACAGTAATCCAACTCTTGTATTCATTACCCAGGGCTCATCACAGTAAGCGTACTCTTTAAATCTGATCACCCATTTCGCCCACCTACCTCCCCTCTGGGAACCATCAGTTTGTTCTCTATATTTAAGAATCTGTTTCTTGGTTTGTCTCTCCTTTTTCTCTTTGCTCATTTGTTTCTTAAATTGCACATACAAGTGAAATCATATGGTATTTGTCTTTCTCTGACTTATTTTGCTTAGCATTATACTCTTTAGTTCCATCTTTGTTGCTACAAATAGCAAAATTTCATTCTCTTTTGCATGATATCCTATTGCATATATATATGCCATATCTTTTTTTTTTTTTTTAGATTTTATTTATTTATTTGGCAGAGAGAGACACGGTGAGAGAGGGAACACAGCAGGGGGAGTGAGAGAGGCAGAAACAGGCTTTCACTGACCAGGGAGCCCAATGTGGGACTCAATTCCGGGACTCTGGGATCATGACCTGAGCCGAAGGCAGACACTCAACAACTGAGCCACCCAGGTGCCCCTATACACCATATCTTCTTTATCCCTTCATCTATCTATGGACAGTTGGGCTGCTTCCAAAATTTGGCTATTGTAAAAAATGCAGTCAATATAGGGGTGGATGCATCCCTTTGAATTCATGTTTTTGTATTTTGGGGGTAAATAACCCAGTAGTGAGATTACTGGATTGTAGGATGGTTTCATTTTTAACTTTCTGAGGAACCTCCATGCTGTTTACCACAGTGGCTGCACCAGTTTGCATTCCTACCAACAGTGCATGAAGGTTCCTATTTCTCTACATCCTCTCCAATACTTGTTTCTTATGTTGTTGATTTTAGAGCTTCTGACAGATGTGAGGTGATAACCGACTGTAGTTTTGACTTGTATTTCCCTGATGAAGAGTGATGTTGAGCATCTTTTCATGTGTCTGTTGGCCACCTGGATGTCTTCTTTGGAGAAATATCTGTTCATGTCTTCTGCCCATTTTTAATTGGATTATTTGTTCTGTGAGTGTTGAGTTGTATCAGCTCTTTACATATTTTAAATACTAACTCTTTATGAGTCACTTGCAAATATCTTCTCCCATTCAGTAGGTTGCTTTTTAGTTTCGTTGATTGTTTCCTTCGCTGTGCAGAAGCTTTTTATTTTGATGTAGTTCTAATAGTTTATTTTTGCTTTTGTTTCTCTTGTCTCAGGAGAAAGGTCTAGAAAAAGGTTGCTATATCCAGTGTAGGAGAAATTACTGCCTATGCTCTCTTCCAGGATTTTTATAGTTTCAGGCCTCATGTTGAGATCTTGAATCAATTCTGAATTTATCTTTGTGTATGGTGTAAGCCAAGGGTTCAGTTTTATTCTTTCACATGTAGCTATCCCATTTTCCCATCACCATTTGTTGAAGAGGCTTTTTCTCATTGCATATTCTTTCCTCCTTTGTCAAACATTAATTGATCATATAAACGTGGGTTTATTTCTGTGCTTTCTATTCCATTCTGCTCATCTGTGTGCCTGTTTTTGTGTCAGTACCTTACTGTTACTATAGCTTTGCACTATAACTTGAAATCTGAAATTGTCCTACCTCCATCTTTGCTTTTCTTTGTCAAGATTGTTTTGGCAATGACACTTAAACTAACATTAAAATATCTTACATTTGGAAAGGGCTGTATATCCAGATGTATTTTCTCATTAAACTCTTCTCACTTCCCTTTATTGTATGAAGATGATTTTGCATCACTGTGCTAACAAGTAGATCAAGAATTTGTTCAGTCTTTGTCCCTTGAGTGCAGTTTTGGAGTTTGGAGTACAAGGGTAGATGTTTGGAAGAAAAAGTTTAGAAGGAGATGCCTTCTACCTTTTGTATCATTCCAAGAGGAGAAAATAAAATTTCCTAACTACCCAGTGATTTTTTTTCTTTTCTTAAGAGCAACAGTGTATATTAGACTTTTTTTTCAATGTAAAAAATAAAACAAAAGAATGATAAATCTTTCCATTCAGATACTCATCTTACCTTTGAATATTTAAATCTACTTCTCCACCTAGATACTAAAGTAACAAAATGAAAAATAAAAGTCACCCTCAAATTTCCCAAATTACTTCTAGGTATTTTTTGGGTTGACCCTGGCACATAGGTAGCTTTTAAGGATTTACTTACCTAAAAGGGTCAAATTTGCATGTTATTCTACATCTTGCTTTTGTTCCGGCTGATGAAGGGTGCTGTCCAGGACATGGACATATTGAATGAAACTGTTTCTACCTCATTCCTTCTAAAGTTTTAATGGTCTTTGACGACATTTTGTTGTTTTGCAGCCATTATAATTCGGCATTGTGCTTCTAATAATTCCTGTGAGGCAGTGATACCTCTGACACCAAACTGTATCTGTCCCTAAGTCAGAGACAAAGACAGGTGGCTTGGTGAGATTTGCTTGAGATTCCAGGATGGTGAATGTTACCATATGTTCTATCAGCTTGTTAATTAGTGGGATGACTATATAATTTATCATCCAAACCAGGGGCACTTTTGAGAAAGAAAGGGGTGTTAAAATAATTACATCTTACAACAAGCATAAACTGGGATTGACCCAGGGCAAACTGGGCAGGTCAATCTTAAAACTGGTCTCTCTTTAAACTATGAGATACATTTTTTTTTCCCATTGTGTTCTAATACCACTGGATTGTCCTACATGCCTTCATCCCCCACAATTCTGTTAAAGTGATGTTTCACAAACACATATCTGATGGTTTCTTCCTCAAACCAGTTTTTTTTGGAAATAAGAATCTTTAAGGAATTTCTTGAAAAATACCATGTTTTGAAGATTTTATGTCTCTGAGCCTTGTTCACATGTACTTCTTCCAATGAGAAAATTTATTTTTTCCCTTTTGAACTATTTTTGATTTCTATTCATTCTTCAGTTCCATGATTACCTCCCTATGTGGATATTCCCAACCTCCTATTTCTTCTGACTAGCAGTGGAGTTTTGGAGGAAAAAAAAATTAATCTAGGATTCCTTATCTTCATGAGTAAAATGGAAGTAATTCCAAGAGATTGTTTAGTGGATGAAATGACAAAATATTATGTCAGGGTGCCTATCAAATCATAGAGAACAAAAATAAACAACACCCAAAACCTTTGAATTGTATTCAAGTTTCAAAAACTGTCAAAAATATCTCATTCACAAACTGCTTCAGCTGGAAGATCAGACAATTAATTTCCCATCTTAAATACCAGGGATTACATGAAAAATTTTATATGGGAATACAGTAGATTCAAAGTAAGAAATTTAATAAGCTTACTGTTGATTGATTTCATTAACTAACATATTTGTGAACAATGATTATTTTTCATAATAGCCATTATGTTATCACTTGGAGTGGTTATCAAAACAAAACTTAAAACTAAATCAAACATAAATATTCCTAATAGGTATTTTAAAACTTGAAGTATAGAAAAGGATAGTACTTACATTCTTTCCCTTGAGGCTCAAGAATAAGAAAGGACTGCTTATAGAAAACATTTAATCTCATTTTAAGTTATTTTTAAGAATTTTAGCTGATGAAGGCAATTTACTGATTGAAGCTAGTTTCTGTTTGAAGAGAGGGTTTTTCACATTTCTGAGTTCATATTTCATTGTTAAAAAGGTGGGTTTTGCCATCCCACCTCAACATCCCACACACAGCATATTAAATGCTCACTCAAAAGTTGATTGGTTCCAGAATAGTTCACCTTCACGCAGAACTTAGCTCTTGAACTTGAGAGAAACACTCTGCTTCTCCATTCTTTTCAGCCTTACTGGACACACTCACAATGTTCCATTTTCATGTCTATCGTCCCCACTTACATAAACATCTTTCAGGACAGGAACTGTGCTTCCTTTTTTTCTATTCTAAGCTCCACGTAGCCACTTACTATGTCTTTGAATGAATAGATAAGTGGTTTTGTCTCCACCCTTTCCCATGGATGCTAGTGACATTGGTTCTACCTCAGTTTATTCATCCTCTATTTACTTTTTCATAGATTCAGAGTGATGAGGATAAATCCATAGTGATATATAAACTTTATCCAATTACAAATAAGTATATTGTGAAAGCTCTGCCCCTTTTTAATACATAGCTGTCTTTTGGAAACTTAAAGACACAACAGATAATTTACATTTTATAAATTTAGTGGGAAGAAATTTTCATTAGCTGCTATAATATGCACACAATATCCATTTGACTTGTGTTCTTTCTCATAGTCAAGTATTCTTGGTGATTTCCCTTTAAATCCTTCTTGGAAAATTCTGAATGTTATCATAAGATCATGTCATTGGACAGAAACTCCCAAAGAATAAGATTTTTAAAAGCCACCTAAGCTGTTTTGAAGAAGTGAGAGTTTTTCTTAAAACATCCTAATTCCTTACCCTTTTAGGAAAATCCAGACTAAAAGGAGACTGACTTCTGTGAGACAGTTTTCAGACAAGGTTTGAAGATGCCCCATAACAGCTATCTGCTGCTCTAGTTATCTATATCCTGGTATGGGAAACATATGTCTGTATGTTGAGCTTTTATACAAATTCAAGAGAAGCTGCCCATTGTGAGGAGTGAAATAAAGTGATGGGAAAGACTGCCACTGTTATCCTGGGGGGCGGGGGGGGGGTGTGCCATCCAAGGTAACAGAGCAGCATTCGACAAAAGAACATTATTCTCTGTCCTTGTTGCCTCAGGAGAAGTAATGCTATGACTTGAAGGCAACTCTCCAGGGGATCTTTTTTCTGTTTTTGTTTTTGTTTTTTTAAATTGCCTGCCTTTCTGAGAAGGATTTTAGGTGGTTGGGTTTGAAATCCTGTTTTCCTAGTAAGGTAGTGAAATGGAATGGAAAAGGTGTATATATTGTTGCCATATACTTAATGCTTAGTCAAATACTTGAACTCTAACATTCAATTTTCTAATCTCTAAAATAGGGATAATGACCGCACCTGCTTCCAAGAGTGTCAGAGATGGTTCAGTGAAATGGTTCTGTGTCTCCATACAGCAGGTGATCAATATATGTCAACAATTATTGTAATTTGTTATTAGTATCATTTAGTCATTTATCCTTTGGGCAGGATTGATGACTGATACTTCTTACTCTCAAGGCTCTGACAGTGTTTAAGGAGATAAGGCACACACCTAAAAAGCAATTCTGTTAACAAATGAATCCATGATTGCCCTAAAAGGGGACTTAGGGAGTTCTGATTTAGATGGGATTAAGTTTGCTTGGAGTAGGAGGTGTGTGTGGTGGCTGGAATTGCTGATCTGGGAAACATTCTCTTGGAACTGGATCTCGTATAAAGATAGAGACCTAAGATAGGAAAGCACTCCATCCCAGAGGGAACACTATGGACATGCAGAGACATTTGGTGGCTATGGGGAATGGTAAGGAATTGAGTTTGGCTGAGCTTGGAAATGTAATTCAATACCTGACTTATGTCAGCTCCCGGTGACAGCCTCGGCTTGTGAAATTTGCTTTGCAGACACCAAGAAGACACAAAGTAGTTTTTTAGGATTAAAGCAGTACTTTAAAAAGTTTAATCTTCTTTTATGTATAAGTTGGATAAGAAAACAGAGAAACAATAGGCTGAGAGACTCTAGATGGAAGACTCTTCTTGGTCAACTAGACAACTTTCTGACTGGATGGGAATAGAAAGGACTCAGTGATCCAGTGGAAAGACCATGGAAATAAAAGTGGTAGGATTTGAAGACTGATCAACTCCTAATGCAAAGGGAACATTACAATGTTGAATGTGAATCACTGGGAAGTTTCCATTGTTGGAGGAAATCAGGGAGAGGTTCTAAATTCTTTAAGAAGAGAGATCTTTTTAGTTTGGTTCAAGGGGACATCTTGGGGTTGCCATCCAGCAGTCCTCTAAAATGTGGGCATAGACTTCAGAAGTTGGATTTGGAGTAATTAGCCAATGGACTTAAGTATAACTCAGATCTGCAATTCAGTCCTTATCAGGGCACATGAGTTCCCTTGAATGTGATCAGTCTCTTGGGAACAGCTGATAAATGGCTTATTTTTTTTTAATTTATTTATTTGACAGACAGAGATCACAAGTAGGCAGAAAGGCAGACAGAGAGAGAGGAGGAAGCAGGTTCCCCGCTGAGCAGAGAGCCCGTTGCGGGGCTCGATCCCAGAACCCTGGGATCATGACCTGAGCCGAAGGCAGAGGCTTTAACCCACTGAGCCACCCAGGTGCCCCAAATGGCTTATTTTGATTAGAGTCCAACCTCCTGGTTTTAAACAAAATGTCTGTGGGAGATGTAACCCTCCCATAAAGAGAAATTCTCTGCTTCAGAAGATGCTCAGATAAGGAGACATTATGGGGCTCCAATACTGGTATTCTATTTATACGTTCAGTTGTCATGGTTAGATAAATTCTCAAAAGATTGGCCCTTCAGTCTTTTGATTTAGTCATTTTATTTTATTTTATTTATTTGTCAGAGAGAGAGTGAGAGAGAGAGAGGGCACAAGGAGAGAGGGAGCAGCAGCAGAGGGAGAAGCAGGCTCCCTGCTGAGCAAGGAGCCTGATGTGGGATTTAATCCCAAGACCCTGGGATCAGTGACCTGTGCTGAAGGGAGATGCTTAACCAAGTGAGCCACCAGGCATCCCAGATTCAGTCATGATTTAAATACTTTAAGAAAATTTGCTACTATTTCCTAGCTGAGTGTTACCCAGTAGAGGAAGTAAATTGTGGCATAAATAGCCCCTGCTAACTCCCTCACAAACATGATTTCAGATGGACAAAATGGAATATGTGTCTCTGGTACTTTCTATACATTAAATAAGTTTCAAAACTTGGCTTCAAGAGGCCTAAAATCTTTTCCTAACTCTGGCTCACTCCAGTGTGGGAGCTTAAGCAAATAATTTAAAGTCTTTTTCCTTGGTTTCCTTATAATGTACAACATAGTGGGATAGGTGGGTATTTTTAGTTAACTGACCTAACTAGTATAGAATACATCTTATATATAATAGTAGGGCATATTTCTGAGGACATATAGTTGGTCCCAGGATGCAGCAAGGGTGTTTTCATTTGAGCTCGTTGACTTTAGGAGGAAGTGTGAAAGGAATGCCTAGCACAGTAATTAAAACATTTGGAGCACTTTATAAATATGTACCATCTAGGTGGATGCAATTCAACAGACATATGGAGACAACAGCCAGAAAAAACTGTCAGGGCATGGTAGTGTAAGGGTGGGACTTTCAAAATTAATTAAAGCCTTGGAAATCTAAGTAGGTTTCCTAAGTGCTTACATCTTCTAAAAACCGGGAAGTTGAGGCTTAAAGAGGGAATCCATCGTTCTAATTTAAAGAACTTAATTTCACACAAATGTGTTCCAGACTGAGATAGTATTTTCTTGCATATTAATAATAAACTTTCAAAGCCACCATATTCACTGGCTATTATTACCTCCTTTCCCAGAGGTGATATCTAAGTGTGAGAGAAGCTAATTAACTTGCTGATTTGTCCATAGAAGCCCTAAGTTCTGACTGTGTGATCCTCATGCTGAGTCTTCGAAGGTGACAACTTTGTCCTTTTTTCCCCTGGTACTTACCAAGCAACAGAGTAACGGAGATTTCTTGGCTACCTAGAAATATAGTTTTCATGGAAGCTTGATCACTTATTTGAAGTTTATTCTTTAAGTTTATTTATTCTTTATTATTAAACTCTGAAGTTTATGTATTCTTTTTATAGAAAAGCCAGAAGTTCTTTCCACTTCTAACTGACTTTCTTCCAAACTTGGATCTATGGGTGGTCGCCAATGCACAGGGCTGGGGAATATGGATAGAATGGTGCCTGCAGCTAGGAATCTGGTCCGAGGGACATACTGATATTTACAGGGTTGCCATGAAACTTGGCTGGAGACCCAGCCCTCTATATGGGATCCGGACTCTGAATGTCTTTGGCTAATCAGTATGCTTTCAGGAAGAAAAAATTAATTGCTGGTAAGCAAAGGAAGGCACTGTTAATCATTAACTGTGTGGCATCTGCTTCCACAATTACAGTTCTAAAAGATTTGGATAATCACATTCTTTTGAAAAAGTCTAATTAATGTGCTTTTGCTATTATTATATTTTGAGCGTGGGTAATACCAAGTTAATCAGTAAAGGCCTCCAATTTTGCTGTGTGCAGAGATATTTTATTGATTGTTAGGAATATCCAAAATGACATGAATCAACAAAGACTGTGATCACTGTAGCCCTTGCCAAACCCAAGGAAGCAAACCGAATGTTTTGTGCATCTTCTTCCCTCACAACATATTCTGGGTATGATCAGGAGCATGTGCCAGACCAGATGTATCTTCTTATGCACACATGCAGAAAGAATAAAAAATATGGCCACCATGTAAAACTAGGTTTGCATCCCGGTTCTGACACTAACCATCTGTATGGCAGTGAACATAAACATTCTCAACATCAGTTGTCTCTTCTATATAATATGGGCTCTAATTTGTGCCTCTAGGTATTCTTATGAAGATTAAATGAGATGACTCATGTAAAATGTGCTGGCACAATAAATTTTACTTGATTATTTAGAACTCAATAAATTATAACTTCCCTTTTCCATGGTATTAGTCTATTGGTATGATGTTTCTGTTTTTGTGTTTTATGGTCTGGAAATTGGACTCTAGTCATGTGGACAGTAGAACAAAATATTGCAATTTGGCCTGTCTAGGATGTGTGATTCTGCAAGCTATTGGACATTTGGTGAGAAAGTTAAAAGCTGCCTGGAGTGGTTTTAAGTAGCAGAGCATTATGGTATCAACGGTTAACTGCTGAAGCATTAGATGTCAGGCTTAGCATGAACCATCAGTAAGACTGCCTTCTCCCAGTGGGGACACATAAGCCACCAATCATCTACTACATTCCCTTCAACTGTGAGTCAACTAGAAGTTGACAAACTGAGTTGACAAACTGACAATGAAACCCTGTTACTAGCCCTAATCCTGATTATGTGTATATATATATATCTAAGACTTAAGTAAATATCCCTATAGAAGACCTTCTAAGATGAATACTAATACTAATAACTGCTAATTTTTATTTTCAGTTTATTCTGTGACAGGAACTATGCTGGCTTTATGTTTTTTTTCTCACCACAAACAAGTCAAATGGTGACTATGTTTCTGATTTTTATAGATAAAGAAACCAAGATACAGAAGGGTTAAGTAATTCATCATATAAAAATGTAAGTAAAGAATTTTAAATCCAGAACCTGTGCCTATTCAGAACTTAAAAAACCCCAAAAGAATCATAATATTTAAAGTCTGAAGGAAACTTTAGACGAGTATCTTCAAGAGCCCTGGAGTTTTTGATCTTAGGAAATTTCCAATTCCAACCAATTTTACTTGGTTTTAATACTTGCCGGGGCTTTGAAGAAACATGAACCTCCCTTGTATTACAGGCTACTCACAGTAGGTCAAACACACAGAGTATGTCACTTGAAAAGAGCCAGAGGCCACTAGAAATATTCTTTGTAGACCAAGTCTTTGTAGGCCAATGGCTCTTAGATGGGCAGCAGAGATGCTCTGGAAGCATATAAGGAAACAGTACAGTTGCTCAGTATTTTGATGCTTAAAAAAAAAAAAGGTAAAATTTTCAGTTTTGTCAGCATTTCAAATCTCATTTCCCAGGCAACAAGCATTGTTTTAGCTTTCCATACTTACAGCCTGAACAAGTTGGGGTTCATCCACCTTCTTACCTCTCCCAGTTTTTGAGCTTTGACGAGTTTGTACAGTCAGGGTTTATTGAGCAGAAAACAGAATACTTGTTGCCCTTTTTGTGTAAGGAACTTCTTAGTTTTAAGTTATTTTATTATGAAAATAACACATGTACATGGTAATAATAACTAGGCAAAACAAAAGGGCTACCAAATGAAAGGCTAATTTCTTCTATATTCTTAGCCCAATCCCTCTCCCAGTGGAATAACTACATATTTTACTATGTTTCCAGAGAAGAAAATACATATATATGTAATTATGCACATGTAATATATAATTATATAGTAATATTATTTTTATTTTTACATAGTTGCATGTACATTGTAGATCTTTTTGTACTTTGTTTTCCATGAAATATATCTCAGAGGAAGATTTTCAGATAAATGGAAGAGTAAAACCAAATGCCCTAATATCTCCCTTAATAACTAATCAAACAACAGTTCAAAAACAGAGAAAGGAAAATCACCACTACTGAACATTTAAAAATTGGAATAAAGCATATTTTCATATTCTTTGAAATATGAAAGCAAATGACAGAAATAAAAGATTCAAGTGTGGTACCCCAACCATTTGACCCATATAACAGAAACTATAATTGCAGGATATAGGCAGCCAAGTTCTGGAAGTTCCCATTACTTTGAAGAAAAACGTACAATGGTATCCAAATCATTTTGGCAAAAAAATGTGTGTCCAAAATTTTACAAACTTAAAGTTAGATATATAAGTACAGATCTAAGAAGCTCAGTGTATAAGTGAGCAAATGATGAAGAAAACTATATTTAAGCAAATCATAGTCAAACTGCTGAAAACCAAAGATAAACTGAAAAGCCTTGAAAGCAGTCAGAGGAAAATGAGACATTTCATAATGTTTGAATAACAATTTGAATAATTCATCAGAAACTATGGAAGCCAGAAGACTGTGGAACTACATTTTAAAGTGCTAAAAGAATTAAAAAAAAAATCTACTTTTTTTTTTTTTTTAATCCAGGGCAAGTCTCTCTCAAGGATATGTGAAAATCAGACATTTTTAGATAAAGCTAAGAATTTATTACCAGGAGACTTGAACTCAAAGAAATGCTTCAGGAAGTTTCTCAGACTGAAGGTAATTATATTAGATGAAATCCAGGTCTTCAGAAAATAATGGGGAGCACTAAAAATGCTAAATACCTTAGTAAATAAATAGACTTTTTCTTAGTTTTAAAAAATTACACATGACTACTTAAAACAAAAATTATATCACTTTCCTGTGGGCTTTATAAGCATATAGATACAATAATACATTTGTGGACTAGGACTTAAGGGTAGGGTTAAGTGAACTCATATGGTTATATTTTACATGAAGTGGTATAATATTCTAAGACTGTAAAAAATTATATGATAGTTATAATGTTATATATTATAAAACATTATATTTATATTACATTTCTATTATATAAAGTTATATAATAGTTATAATGTTATATATTATACATAGATTAATTACTAGAGCAACCATAAAGAATGTATGAGGACATACCTAAAAATTCATTAGATAAATTAAAATGGAATTCTAAAATTAATAAAATAATGTTAAAAAAATTGGAAAAGAGAGAAGAGGATTAAACAAAATGGGACAAAGAAACATACAAAAATAACAAATACAAAAATATAGACCTAAATCAGAACCATAATGATATTTATAATAAATGTTAACAGAGAAAACATTGCAAAAAAGTGGACATTTAAAAAATGAGTAAAAATGCAAAACCCACCTTTATTCTGTGTATAAGATAAAAATGGATATAAAGATATATTAGAAAATGAATGAAAAAAGGTATATATTCAAGTAGCTTAAGAACACTGAAGGTCAGTTCTAATATCAGATAAAACTGGATTCAAAATAAAGAGCATCACCAGAGATAAGGGCATTTTTATGGTTAGAAAGATCAATTCTTAATTCATCAGAAAGACATAACAATAATAAATGAAAGTCTAATAAAAGACTTTCATAAGTAGGGAAACAAGACTTGATAGATTAAGGGACAAAGAGATCCAAGTCTATAATATCTACAAGATAAAGAGTTTAAACAAGGTCTTCCAGGCAGTCTTGTACATGTAGGCACAAAGCAGGATATATGCCCACCCAAACTACTGGTAACAGACTCACCAAATGTAGACCCACTGTGGACCCAACAAAAGCCACATGAGTTAACTCCAATCCAGCTAGGCTGCAATTCTGGAGGTAATCCCAACAGCTAGGTTAGCTGACCAGAGAAGGTTCCTACCTAATGAAACCAGTTTACAAAGACCAGAAGAGGTGTTTGTGCCTTCAAATGCACAGTCAACAACACAAGGCCACACATATCATGAAGAGTCAAGGAAATAAGATACCACCAAAGGAAACTAACAAAGCTTTAGTAACTGACTCCAAAGAAATGGATATCTGTGAGTTTACCCGATGAAACTTCAAATTAATAGAGAAACTCAATGAAATGCAAGAGAACACAGGCAACTACATGAAATCTTGAAAGCATGAGCAAAATAAAAAGTTTAATGTTGAACTATAAACCATAAGAAAGAACTAGACAGAAATCCTGTATCTCAAGAACAGTGACAGAACTACCAAATTGAACTAAGAAAAATTAATAAAGAAAAATCAGTAGAGAACTTCAACAACAGAGTTGAACATCTGAAGAAAGAATCAGCAAACTCAAAGACAGATCATTTGAAATTAATTACAGGAACAACAAGAAAAAAGAAGGAAAGAGTGAAAAAGCCTATGTGAATTATAAAATACTATAGAGCAAATGGATATACACATCATGGGGTACCAGAGGGGAAGAGAAAGAGGAAGGGGCAGAAAGCTTGTTTAAAGAAATAATAGCTGTAGTCTTTCTAAATCTTGAGAGATATGGACATTCAGGTACATGAAGCTCAAAATACTTCATGTAGGATAATGCAAAGATTAACCTGAGACACATTATAATCAAATAGTAAAAGTCAAAGACAGAGAAAATATTGAAAATGGCAAGGGGAAAAATGACTCATTACATAATGCTGCTAACCAAAAATATTCAACAAAACTGTCATTCAGAAAGGTATGATAAAGTTATTCTCAGACAAACAGAAGGTGAAGGAGTTCATTACCACTAGACCTACCTTACAAGAAATGCCAAAGGGACCACTTCAATTGAAATGAAAGGACATTCAGTAACAACATGAAAATACATGAAAGTATAAAATTCACTGTTAAAAGTAAACATATAGTCAAATTTAGAATACTTTAATCATGTAATGGGGCTATGTAAATCACTTTTTTCTCTAGTATAAAAGTTAAAAGACAGGAGTATTAAAAATAATTACAATAATTTCTTATCTATAGTGATTTCTTAATGAATACAAAATATAAAAAGATGTAAACTGTGACAGAGCATAAAATGTTAGGGGAGGAGTTAAGAGTGTAGAGTTTTGGGGGGCACCTGGGTGGCTCAGAGGGTTAAGCCTCTGCTTTTGGCTCAGGTAGTGATCTTGAGGTCCTGGGATCAAGCCCCACATCGGGCTCTCTGCTCAGCAGGGAGCCTGCTTCCCCCCCTCTCTCTTCTTGCCTCTCTGCCTACTTGTGACCTCTGTCTGTCAAATAAGTAAATAAAAGTCTTAAAAAAAAAGAGTGTAGAGTTTTTGTATGCAATCAAGCTTAAGTTGTTATCAGCCTAAAATATACTGTTATAACTATAATATGTTTTATGTAAGCTTCATCATAACCACAAAGAAAAAACCTATAGTAGATAAACAAAAGATGAAGATAAGGGAATCAAAGCATACTACCACAAAAAGTTATCAGATCCCATAGGAAGACAGCAAGGGAGAAAGAAAGGAACAAAGGAACTACAGAATAGAAAAAACAAAATGGCAACAGTAAGTTCTTACCTACCAATAATTATTTTAAATGTAAATGGATTGAATCTTTCAATCAAGATATGGAGTGTCTGGATGGATTAAAAAAAATACAAAGATATGCTGCCTATAAGAGACTCATTCAGCTTTAAGAGGACACATAGGCTGAAAATGAAGGGATGGAAATGATATTGCATGTAAATGGTAACCATAAGAGAGTGGGAATGGCTATACTTAATTCAGATAAAATAGACTTTCAGTTGAAATTGGTCACAATAGACAAAGAAGGTCATTATATAATAATGAAGGGGTCAGTTCATCAACAGGTAATGATAATTGTAAATATGTATGCATGCAAGACTGAAGCACCCAAATATTTAAAACAAACATTACTGGAATTGAAGGGAGAATTGGACATCAATACAATAATAGCAGGGTACTTCATATACCACTTTCAATGATGGATAGATAAGACAGAAAATCAATGAAGAAATAGAGGTACTGAACAACAGTATAGACCAAATGGGTCTAATAGACATTTAAGGAACATTCCATTCAGTAGCACAAGAAAAATTTTCAAATGCATGTGGAACATTCCCCAGAATGGATCATATGTTGGGCCACATTTTAAGAAGACTGAAATCATATAGAATTTCTTTTCCAACCACAATAGTATTAAATTAGGAATTGATAACAGGAGGAAAATTGGAGAAATAAAAAATACATAGAAATTAGCACGCTGCTGGGTGCCTCGTTGGCTCAGTTGGTAGAACATGAAACTCTTGATCTCAGGGTCATGAGTCAAGCCCCAAATTGAGTGTGGAGACAAAAAAGAAAGAGAGAGAAAGGAAGAGAGAGAAAGAGAAAAAGAGAGAGGGAAGGAAGAAGGGAGGGGAAGGAGGGAAGAAAGAAGAGAGCTAGAGTTTGCCTGGTTACAAATTATTGTTCCATTATTTATATTTAAGAAAAGGGAAAGAAGAAATTAGCACACTTGTGAACACTGATAGGTTAAGGAAGAAATCAGAATGGAAAAAAAAAAGTATCTTGATACAAATGAAAATAGGAACAAAACATACCAAAACTTAAAAGATGCAGAGATGTAGTTCTAAGAGGGAAATTTATAGTGATGATCACTTACACTAAGAAAAAGGAAAGATCCCAAGTAAAACAATCTAATGTTATACCCCAAGAAACTAGAAAAAAGAAGAAACTAAGCCCAAAGTTAGAGGAAGGTTAATAATAAAGACTAGAACAGAAATAAATGCAACAGAGACCAGAAAAATTATAAAAAAGATCAGTGATGCTAAGAATTGGGTTTCTGAAAAATAAAATTGATAAACCTTTACTAGACTAAACAAGAAAATAAGATAGAGTATGCAAATAATTGAAAATAGTATGAATGAAAGAGGAGACATTACAACTGATACCACAGAAATACAAAGGCTCTTAAGAGACTACTGTGAACAATTATGAACAAACAAGTTGCATAACCTATTAGAAATGGGTGCACTCCTACAAAGATACAACCTACCAAAGCAAATCATGAAGAAATAGAAAATCCAAGCAGACCAAAATACTCGTAAGGAGATTTAATCAGTAATAAAAAACAAACAAATGAATTATTGGTAATTCTACCACATTTTTAAGGAAGAATATCTATACTTCTCAAACTCTTCCAAAAATATGAAGAGGAAAGACTTTCGAACTCATTTTATAAGGCCAGCATTACCTTTAGAGCAGAGCCAGACAAGGATACCAGAAAAAAAGAAAATTATAGGCCAGCATCTCTGATGCACGTAGATGCAAAAATTCTCAGCAAAATACTATCAAACCAAATCTAACAGTACATAAAAGGGACCTACATCATGTTCTAGTGGGATTTATGTCCACGATGCAAGGATGGTTCAACATATACAAATCAATAAATGTGATATAACATATTAATAGAATAAAGAAATAGAATAAAGCAAAAAGCCATATGGTGATCTCAATATATGTAGAAAAACCATTTGACAAAATTCAGCATCCTTTCGTGAATTAAAAAACTTAAAAAATTAAGTATAGACGGAGTGTACCTCAACATAATAAAGGCCATACATGACAAGCCCATGGCTGAGATCATACTTAGTGGTGAAAGCTAAAAGCTTTTCCTCTAAAGTCAGGAATAAGGCAAGGGTGCTCATTTACTATAGTCCTGGAATTCCTGGGCAGAGCAATTATGCAGGAATAAGAAGCACTGAGGGGAGCCTGGGTGGCTCAGTCGGTTAAGTATCTGCTTTTGGCTCAGGTCATGATCTCAGGGTCCTGGATCAAGACCCACATCAGGCTCCCTGCTCAGCGAGGAGTATGCCTCTACCCCTGCCCCTCCTTCTCCAATCTCTCTTGCTTTCACTCTCTCTCAAATAAATAAATTAAATCTTAAAAAAAAAAGGAACCATTGAAATGAGAAAGGAAGAAATCAAATTGTCTCTTTAAAGGTATAAAAACTCTACCAAAGAAACTGTTAGAACTGATTAGCTAAAGTTGCAGGATACAAAATCAATATGCAGAATCAGTTCTGTTTCCGTGCACCAACAATTAACTATTGGAAAGTGATTAAGAAAGCAGTCCAATTTACAATAGCATAAAAAACAATAAAATACTTAGGAATAATTTTAACTAAGGAGGTGAAAGCCTTTATAGTCTTTTTTTCTCCTTATGTATTTTTTATTCAGAAATGCAAAGGTTTAAAAATCATTCTGTTACATGAAGAATTCTATCTATAGAATGCTGCAATAAAGACTATAAATTCTCTGGGCAATGACATCGGGATGTGTTCCAGACAAAACCTTATCTAATACACAATCCATATGGCACTTGCCTGGAAGCAAAACTTCAGAAAAAAATCAGAATATAGCTCAGGTGCTCTTCCACAGGGCACTCAATGAATCATCTGCAAACTCGATGGCTATCGTTGTGCTTGAGGGACGGTTTTTTCAGTTTGATCCATATAAGCTTGGAATTCCTTTCTTTTTCTGTTTCTTTTATTAAAGTACCTTTTTATGGTATTTTAATCTATAACCCCAAATCTTAAGCTGCCTAATTTTAGACACAATTCTTCAAAGAGTCGTTTTCTCTTTCCAAGTTTTTATTTAAATTCCAGTTAACATATAGTGTAATATTAGTTTCAGGTATAGAATTTAGTGATTCATCACTTCCCTATAATACCCGGTGCTCATCACAAGTGCCTTCCTTAACTCCCATCACCTGTTTAAACCAATCGCCACCCACCTCCCTTCTTGTAACTATCAGTTTGTTCTCTATAGTTAAGAGTCTTTCTTTGTGTGTTTCACCTTTCCCCCCATGTTCATTTGTTTTGTTTCTTAAGTTCTGCATATGAGTAAAATCCTAGGATATTTGTTTTTCTCTGAGTACTTTATTTTGCTTAGCATAATATACTCTAGCTCCATCCATGTCATTGCAAAAGGCAAGATTTCATTCTTTTTTATGACTAATATTCCATTGTGTACACACAATGTGTGTACACACACACACACACACAGACACGCAGACATATATTTTTAAAAGATTTTATTTATTTATGTATTTGACAGAGAAAGAGAGAGAGAGCAAAAGCAGGAGAGAGGCAGAGGGAGAGGGAGAAGCAGGCTACCTGCTGAGTGGGGAGCCTGACATGGTGCTTGATCCCACGACTCGGGATCATGACCTGAATTGGAGGCAGACACTTAACCCACTGAGCCACCCAGGCACCGCTATACCAAGTCTTCTTTATTCATCAGTTGATGGGCGTTTGGGGTCTTTCCATAATTTGGCTATTGCTGATAATGTTGCTATAAACATCAGGGTGCATGTATCTCTGATGTTATTATATATGCTAAAATCAATATTTTGGTATCCTTTGGAGAAAATGCCAAGTAGTGCAATTGCTGGATGACAGGGTAGTGCCATACTGTCTTGATCTTTATAACTTTGTGGTATAACTTGAAGTCCAGAATTGTGATGCCTCCAGCTTTACTCCTCCCCACCCCCCCACCCAAGGTTGCTTTGGTTATCCAGGGTCTTTTGTGGTTCCATACAAATGTGAGCATTGTTTGTTCTAACCCTGTGAAAAATGCTGTTGGTATTTTGATACATATTGCATTAAATGTATAGATTGCTTTAGGTAATATAGACATTTTAACAGTTCTTCTAATACATGAACATGGGATGTCTTCCATTTCTTTGTGTCATTTTTAATGTCTTTCATTAGAGTTTTATAGTTTTCAGAGCATGGATATTTTATCTCTTTGGTTAGGTTTATTCCTAGGCATCTTGTTGGTTTTGGTGCAATTGTAAATGGGATGGATTCCTTGATTTCTTTTTCTGTTGCTTCATTATTGGTGTATAGAAGTGTAACAGATTTCTGTATGTTGATTTTGTATCCTGTGAGTTTACTGTATTTGTGTATCAGTTCTATCAATTTTTTCCTGGAGTCTTTTGGGTTTTCTATATAGAGTATCATGCCACTCTCTTCTGGCTTGCCAGAAGATCTCTCAACATATTGTTGAGAGATCTGTAGCTAGACTTATGGTTCTTTCCTTGCAAGTCAGGGGCTTCTCTTGTTTTGTTGCTATTAACATTTTTTCTTTATCACTATATTTTGCAACTTTAATTACAATATGTCTTGGTGTTGGCCTGCTTTTGTTGATTTTCATGGGAGTTCTCTGAGCCTCCTAGATCTAGATGTCTATTTCCTTCTGCATATTAGAGAAGTTTTCAGCTATTATTTCATCAAATGTTCTAACCCTCTTTCTCTCTCTTCTTTCTGGGACTCCTGTGATACAAATGTTATTACTTTTGATGGAGTCACTGAGTTCCCTAAGTCTATTATTATTGTGTTCAATATTCTTCTTTTCCTCCTTTGTTCAGCTTCATATTTTCCCACTATTTTAGCTTCTATACCACTTATTCCTCTGCTTCTTCCATTATTGCATTTAGTCTGTGTCAAATCTCAGTTATTGCATTTTTCATTTCTGACTGATTTTTTAAAATTAAATTTAAATTCAATTTAGTTAACATATAGTGTATTATTAGTTTCAGGGGTAGAATTTGATGTTTCATTAGTTGCATACAACACCCAGTGCTCATCACAACAAGTGCCCTCCTTAATGCCCATCACCCAGGTACCCCATCCCTCCACCCACCCCTCCTTCAGCAACCCTCAGTTTGTTTCCTAGCATTAAGAGTCTCTTATGGTTTGCCTCCCTCTCTGTTTTCATCTTATTTTATTCTTCCCTACCTTCCCCTAATGACACTCTGTCTTGTTTCTTAAGTCCCACATATGAGTGAAATCATACAGTATTTATCTTTCTGATGGATTATTTTTTAATTCTTTACTCTGTGGTAAGGGCCTCCCTGTAGTCTTCCATTCATTTCTCAAGCCCCACGAGTATCCTTATGATTGTTGCTTTAAATTCTCCATCAGGCATGTTACTTATACTTGTTTTGATTAGATCTCTGGTCATGACATTATCTTGTTCCATTTGGGATAAATTTCTCTGTCTTGGCATTTTGTCTAAGTTTGCCTCCTTCTGTGTGTGAGAAGAGCCTATTGTTTTCTGCTCCTGAGAGTAATGGCTTTATGAAGAAGAGGTCCTACAGTTTCCAGGGCCTGGCACTTCAGGTGTCTCTGGTGTGTGCTGCAGGAGCCCCGCTGCCTGTGTTTTGGCGGCTCTGTCCTTCAGGCCAGTCATCTGTAGAGGCTCTCCTTGCCTGCAGTGGGCAGTGTTTGGACCTTGGTCAGAATGTGGCAAGTTTTAACTAGGTGTGCTCTGGTCTGCTTGATAAATGAGACCTGATGCTACTTCCACTAGAACTGAAATCTTGGAGAACTCTATGGTTGGTAGGCATGGTGTGTGTGTGTGTGGGGGCGGGTTCTGCTGGTCTTCTAGGGAACATGCCCAGTGCACTGGGTTTGAGGCTTCTTGACAGAGATGGGCAGTACCTGTGGAGTGCGGGGTGGGGTGGTGGGGAGGGGTTGAGACTTGGTGTAAGCAGATTAGGCAGCCAGTGTTGGCTCTGTGCTGTTTACTGAAACCGGGTCTGTGCTTATGCTGAGCGGCGGGCAGGGAAATGGTGCCAGCAGCTCAGCTCCTTTGTCCCCTGATAGGGATCTCGGTGCTTGCTGGTTGCTCTCAGGGAGCACTCCGGGAAGAGTGAATAATCTTTCCCCCTGCATCCCAAGAATTTTTCAGATCACTGTTTTCATGCTGTCTGCTTCCAGTTTGTTTGCCTGCCTTTTCTCTAGGCATAGCTCAGTGTACTCAGGGCTCTATCCCAGCCAAGCCTGATAACTTAAAACTCCAAACTTTAAGGACCTGGTGTGGCAGGAAGCTGCACTGGTCTTCTGGGGGAGGGTCTCAATGTTCTGGGACTGATGCAGTCCCAACCCAGAAGGGCAGTTGCACCAGAGTGCAGGGGTATGGGGCTTGGAGCAAGCAGGTTAGGCAGCCAGTCAAGACCAAGCTGTGCCTGGCAGGCAGCTCCATGACTGTGCTGAGGGGTGGATGAGGGAAAAGGTGTCTGCTAGCTCTTTTGTCCCCAGAGAGGTGACTCTGTGAGCCCCACCTCTCACAGATGCCCTCCACAAAGAGCAAACAATATCCCTAGTGGGTGTCTTAGGTGTTCCTCAGATCATGCTGTCTTGGAATTGCTTGGCTGCCTTCTCTCCAGGAATAGGGCTGTACCCTCAGAGCTCTATCTCAGCCAAGACCACGGACTTCTTCTTCTTCTTCTTCTTCTTCTTCTTCTTCTTCTTCTTCTTCTTCTTCTTCTTTTTTAAAGATTTTATTTATTTACTTGACACACAGAGAGAGATCACAAGTAGGCAGAGAGGCAGGCAGAGAGAGAGGGGGAAGCAGGCTCCCCACTGAGCAGAGATCCCAATGCGGGACTGGATCCCAGGACCCTGAGATCACGACCTGAGCCGAAGGCAGAGGCCCAACCCACTGAGCCACCCAGGCATCCCAAGACCACTGACTTCTAAAACTCTAGTCTTTAAGCCCTGCTGGTTGCAAAAACTCACAAAAATCAGCCCCTCTCATTTCCTCAGCCAGTGGCTTTGGGGACATATTCTTATGTGTTATCTTGTGTGTGCCCCTCTGTCTGTCTCTGAAAGAGAGCTTTCTCCTTTCTTGAGGATCATGGCTCCCTCCCCTCCACAGCACATATGATCTTTTTTTACCCCAAACCAAGTCTCTGTAGTTCCTACCTTCCTCATTGTGCCATCTTCTCTCTTCCTAGTTGTGGAGTTTGTCCTATCAGTCCTCAGGTTGATTTCTTGGGTATTCAGAATGAGTAGCTGTGTTATAGGGGTGAGAGGAACCTAGGATCCTCAAACTATGCCATCATCTTAGCTCCCTTTACAGTCTTTACACAAAAACTCTAAGACATTGATGACAGAGATTGAAGGAGAAAAAAATAAATGGAGTGATATTCCCTGCACATGGATTGGAAGAATTGATATTGCTAAAATGTCTGCACCACTCAAAATTATGAATAGATTCAACACAATCTCTATCAAAATGCTAATGACATTTTTCATAGCTATAGAAAAAAAGTCCTAAAATTTGTGTAGAGTTGGCAACATCATTCACAATGTGTATGAACCTGGAGGACATTAGGATGTTGAATGAAATAAACCAGACACAAAAAGACAACTATTATATGGTATCTTATATATGTGAAATCTCAAAAGTTGAAGTCATAAAGCCAGAGAGCAGAATGGTGGTTGCCAGAGGCTGCAGGGAGATGTTGGTCAACAACACGAACTTCCAGTTAGGAGATGAGTAAGTTCTGGAGATCTAATGTACAAGGTGGTGATTACAGTTAGTAACACTGTATTGTTTATATTTGTTAAGAGGATAGATCCTAAGCATTCATACCACATACACAAAAAAATAACTACATAAGCTGTTAATTAACCCCATTATTATAATCATTTCATAGTGTATATGTATATTAAATCATCACATTGTATACCTTTAACAAAATGTTATATAACCTAAAGCAGATAAGAATAAAACTAAGCAAAACAAAACCAAATTGAATAAAAATATGTTTGCTGAAAAATAATCAGTAAACTCACACAACTCTTGTCATGTTGTTTTTTGGGGGCACTTATAGCATATATTCTCATATATGCTATATATATATATATATATAATATATTCTCTCACTTACTGTTTAGAATAGTGAGAGGCAGGAGTGAGGTTCAGAGAGGGAAATAATTTACCTAACGACACACAGCTGATCATATGAGATCATATCATCAGATCATCATCACATATGAGATCATCAGAATTTGAACCCAGTCCAAATTATTTTTTTTAAAGATTTTATTTATTTATTTGACAGACAGAGATCACAAGTCGGCAGACAGGCAGGCAGAGAGAGAGAGGAGGTAGCAGGCTCCCTGCAGAGCAGAGAGGCCGATGCAGGGCTCAATCCCAGGACCCTGGGACCATGACCTGAGCTGAAGACAGAGGCTTTAACCCACTGAGCCACCCAGGCGCCCCCCATATTATTTTTATCTCCATTTCATGTAGGTGGAAAGTGAGCCCAGGAGTGATTAAATTATTTATATTATCCTACCCTCTAGAGGATTTGGTATGGTGATTTAAAGAGGGTCTGTACAGGGATCCTGGGTGGCTCAGTGGGTTAAGCCACTGCCTTCGGCTCAGGTCATGATCTCAGGGTCCTGGGATCAAGCCCCGCATCAGGCTCTCTGCTCAGCAGGGAACCTGCTTCCCCCTCTCTGCCTGCCTGCCTCTCTGCCTACTTGTGATCTCTCTCTCTGTCAAATAAATAAATAAAATCTTAAAAAAAAAAGAGGGTCTGTACAAAACATATATTAAGTCTGTGTGCATCAGTGTCTAGATTAAATGATTCAATGCTACAGAATTTCTCAGATGCCTCTGGCGGCACAAGAATCCAAGCTGTAGCTTATGCTGCTGCATGAGCTTGGTCCTGTGAAGCAAGAAAGAGAAAAAATAAAGAATATCAGTGAAACAGATGGTGAACAGGTTGGTGGCTTTCTGTGAATGGTAGGCTTCAGGCTTCTGTGTGTAGAGAATGACCTGTGGTTTCTTGAGATCTGTATAGATAACCTTGGTGGTGGAAGCAAAAGGCTTAGTTAGTGCTGTCACACTGGGTTTGAATCCCAGCTCTGCTTTTGTGTGTGGGGGGGTATGGAATCTGTTTAAAGAACACAGGAATTTCTTTATGGTTGGTCTAAACACCAAATCAACACACAAAAACATTTGTTTAATTTTGTTTTTATTTTCAAAAGCTTGCTTTTATTTTCTTTTGAATTAACTTCATTTTACAGTTTTTTAACCACTTGTATGAGTTTCAAAGTCAAATCTACAAAGCAAACTTCATTTGGAAAATTTAGATTTCCTTTATATATGTTTAATCCTTTTGTTCCAGTGAGCTTTTTACTCCTATTGTCCAGACTATTCTGATGTATGTTCTTTTATATTTTTTTGATGTTTATTACTTATTCAAGTTTTATGGAAATTACAGTTAGAGGTATTATATATACTAGAAAGAACTTGCTCATTTCTAATTTACATGTTTAGTTATTTTACATTTTTAAAAGATAGTCAAGTTGCAAGTATTTTTCTTTGTAGTCTTGAAAGCCTTCCCACTCAAAAATTATTTTCAGTGACATGTTTTCTTCTGGTAATAATATTTTATTTAACTTTCTCTAAAATTTATTTTGGGGTATAAGAGATAGAAATACAGACTACTAGCCCTTAATTGTTATCCAGTTTTCTCCATATCATTTATTTAAATATTCATCTATACCCCATTGCCTGAATGTGCCTTTATCATATGACACATCCCATGGGTTTTCAAGTCTGTTTGCAGACTCTCTTATCTTTTTTATGGGGATGCCAGAGTCAACATGTTTTAATGCCCATGTCTTTCCAATATATTTTCCAATATATATTTGATTATAATAAGGCAAGTTCTCCTCCATTACTCCCCTTTCTCAGAATCTGTTTGGCTATCCTTGGATATCCAGTTTGCCACGTTGACTGTAGATTTGGTTGATTAAATTTCCTTCTCAGTTGTCTTGATATTTTTGAGTAGGACCTTGGTAGTTTGAGTTGGTAATTTGTATTAAGATGAGTTTTCTACTGGTAGTTTTTAAAATGTATTTTCAGCTATTCGTTAACATTAACAATGTGGAAATAAACATTTACAACATCAAAATAGAACTGTAGGAGTGTAGGGTTATCTGTAATCCCATGTCAAAGGGTATAGAGGCTAGTGTGTTTCTACATACTATAAATTTGCTTTCCTTGAAGATTGTAGCAGGTGCACAAAAGTGTCTGTTTTTCCTTGTCTTCTGACCAGGACTAGATAGCTGAATATATTATGTCTAAGTATTTCAGAAAATTTCCCTACTCAAACATCAGGAAGTATGATGGGACTAAGACTCTCTGGTATAATTTGGAGATTGTATCTTAAGTTTGTTTCCTTTAGTGTACTGATGAGAAAGTTATAGAAATGGTTGATACCTGGTCAAAATTATGCAGAATTTGCATTCAAGAAGGAATTGGTGGCCAAGGGCTCTTGACTTATCAGCTAGAGGGAGGTGTACACGAACATAGGCAGGTGCACATAATTTCAACTTCAAATATATTCTTTACTTAGAATTCAATATGTCCCTCATAAATCTTTTGGAATGTCATTTATAAGCCACAAAATAATAATAAGAATTTTGATGATGATGATGATAGCAAAATTCTAGCATTTTAGTTGAAGACTGAATGTGAAATAAGATCTCAGCATTTTTTCTGGATTACAGTTTTCTAAATGTTAAGATAGAGAAATAAACAATAGTGACTAGATGTTTCTTTTTTACCTTGCTTCATTTACTTGCAAATCCTCCCTTAAGGAAAAATTAGTATCATGTCTATAATTTTTTTCAAAAAAGATAGCACTCAAACCAATGACAAATACAAAGACTAAGGGAGAGTTCCATATAAAATTTATAGTTCTTTTTTCAGTTGTAGATGGCATACCTTTGTGATTATAACAAGAGGTATAGTTTTTTTTTGGTATAAATATTTGAGGGTGCCTGGGTGGCTCAGTGGGTTAAAGCCTCTGCCTTCGGCTCAGGTCAAGATCCCAGGGTCCTGGGATCGAGCCCCACATCAGGTTCTCTCCTCAGCAGGAAGTCTGCTTCCCTCTCTCTCTCTCTCCCTGCCTCTCTGCCTACTTGTGATTTGTCTGTCTGACAAATAAATAAGCAAAAATTAAAAAAATATATTTGAAATGTGATAGTATGTATATGAACAAAAATTCCAGAAGCAGTCATAAATTATAACTATATAATTATTCCCTGACATAACTGATTTTTTTGCTAGGTATACCAAGCTGATTTGTGACAATGGCTTTAGCACTGGTACTGGTGAAATACTTACATTATAAAGTCTTGAAAAATTGCAAATTTGCTTCAGTTTTTGGAGATTAACTGTTCAGAGGATAGTGTCAGATACTCAAAATGGCATGGAACATGAACCAAACAGACAAAGTATGGGCAATTTCCACCCAGCAAAATTGAAAATAAAAGAGACAAGCGTTTTCAGATGACCTGTCATCAATCTGTGTTAACTTCCCATCAAATTCAGGGGGGGGACAAAAATGCCCTTTTGGTACTCTCCTTGACAAAGAAGCATCACTCTCTGACTTACGGGAAAGAGTAAGTGCTTCTGAGAGCTGCTCCAGCCAGTACTGACTCTGAAGAGTTATAAGCCCATAAAAAAAATATTTTCTTTAAGTGGCCTTCACAACCCCAGACTTCACAACATCCTATTAGCTTTTGCTTTCAAGTGTCCTTAATTGATAGAATAAATTTTCTTTAGAAACTACATTCAAATATCCTTTAAAATGCTTTTATATGTGATTATATTAATAGAAAATGCCAGTGATTTAAGGAGAGGCTTATTAATTTTTGTTCTATAATTATTTTATTTTCTTTTGAATTTTCCTATATAGACTCATATTGCAATAAAAATTGGGCTGAATTAGAATGCCAAAGATGTGACATAATTCCCTAATCAGATACTATTTATTGCCTGTCCACTTTTATCTATAGTGGTTACTTAGAACTAAAAAAGATAAACGTAACCTATAAAACCCTTAGTCTCAAGGTCTCCTCAATCGGGGGGGAAGGAGACAATTAACTAAATGTCCAAGTTTATTTCAAATACTTTTAAATATTTCACTATAATATTCTTTCCAGGAAGGCAGTGATTTTGTCTGTTTTGTTAGCATGTGGTAGACCCTGGATAAATGTTTGTCAAATGGATGAAGATCATGGTGTGGTGGTAAATGACAGGAATGGGGGAGAGCTATGCTGTTGTGGTGGTCAGGGATGTTCTTTTGAGAAGGTCATGGTTTTGCTCGGACTTGCAGGATCAGAAAGAGCTAATTCTGTGCTGGTGTAGACAGAGAAGAGCACCCTAGAGCAAACAGCTGGTGCAAAGGCCCTAAAACAAGAATGACCTTGGCAAGTTCAAGGAGCAGCAATGCCACAATGATGGACAGTAGGTAGTGAGGGCAGACAAGTGAGGTTCATTTTTTAAACTTACTGGGGAATTTTATATAAGGTGGTAAAAGAATCTGATGTGCCCTTTAATGATAGGCCTGTTCAAGGAACAAGATTGGAAATAGGGGCTATTGTGATAGTCTCGTGAGAGCGTGGAGTTGGAGAGAAGTCTGTTCAGAGTAACAGTAGTAGAGATGACAGGACTTGTTGATGGTATGAGAAAAAGGCCACCTCCAAGATGCCTTCTTCAGGGTTTATACTCATAGGATTTTCATTCTTTTTCTGAATTTCCTTAGTTACTAGGTGGTAGATTTTTTTTCTGAAAATCTTTATAAGAAACTAAGTTATACATTTTTTGAAAAACATAAATGAAAAATATATTGCACAAAGAATACTGTTGGCTCTTCTGTCCAATACATAAGCAGGACTGTATTTTCTAGGAGATGGGGATGGCTGCAAATGGATTGAGAGAAGATTTAGATACTGAGACGCTTCACAAGCTGTGCAGGGGCTTGGTGGGGAGGGCGATTGGGAGAAGAGAACCATGGAGCCCAATTTAGCACACTAAATTCTATTGTGCATGTGAAATAAAATGTAAAATGTCTTTAATCTAAGATCTTAAGGGATTGAGCCTTTATACAGGGGCCCAACTGGAGAGCTGAGAGTTTGCTTCTGAAAGCAGCTACTTTTTAGTTTTAATCATTTTACTTGGAAAGTCTTCCATAATATATTCTATAAACCATTGTTTCTAATTCGAATCTAATTTGAACTTATCCTTTTATAAGTGAACACTTCAGTACAGTAACAACTACCATTTATTGAGTGCTCATTATGTGCCGGGCACTTCCTGAAACACTTTTCACTTGACCTTTTTTATAGCTTTCCAAAGTAATAACTATTTGTTAACCTTATTTATTTGTTTATTTATTCATTAAGTTTTAATTTCAGTTCCAGTAGTTTACCTACAGTATTATATTAGTTTCAGGTGTACAATATAGTGATTCAACACTTCCATATAACATCCTGTGCTCATCTGGACACTCCTTAATCCCCATCACCTTTTTCACCCAATTCCCCCACCTCCCCTCCCCTCTGGTAACCATCAGTTTGTTCTCTATAGTTAAGAGTCTGTTTCTTGGCTTGTTTCTTGCTCTCATTTTTTTTTCCTTTGCTTGTTTGTTTTTTCCCTAAATTCCATGAGTGAAATCATATAGTGTTTGTCTTTCTCTGACTGACTTATTTAGCTCAGCGTTATACGCTCTAACTCCATCCATGTCATTGCAAATGGGAAGATTTCATTCTTTTTTAAGGCTAAGTAATATTCATATATATATATATATATATATATATATCCTTCATTTCTTAAGATGAGGAAATTGTGGCTTGGAGAGTGAAGTAACCTAAGTGGTGTTATGTAGCTAATAAAACACAACACATAGAATTAACAAAAAACCTTAGCAGTTTTAGAAAAGGTATGGACTCCATTGAGTAAGGAATAAAATAATTAATCATCTCTCTCTTTCTCTAGCAATGAGAAAGCGATGACATTATCAATAATGTTCTATATACAATGGACACTTTTTTTTCTTTCTTTTCCCAAACAAAAGACCCTAGAGACCAAATGGAGCTACAGTGCTACTTTATAGCCCAGAAGAACTTGGTTATGCCAGTGAGGACACAGGCAAGGAGCTCACAATTTGGAAAGAAAGAGATCTGTAGACTCACTCAGCTCAGTTAGCATTTTGCAAAGCACTTTCTTGTGGAGCAAAACTTGCCATAGGGAGCAATAAAAAACATTCAGATGATAAAACAATAATATAATTATAACAATATTTAAATGAGAACAAAATGAAAAAAGAGAAAAGGCAGGAGGAAAAGGGGAAAGAACGTAAAGGAGGAAGAGGAGAAAAAGAAGAGGGAGGAGAAGGAGGGGGTGGGGGTGGGCAGGAGAGAACCGAGGAGATTATCAATCATGAAGTGAGATCTGGGAGGCAGGTACTGTGCTAAGTGCATTGTGCACATCATCGCCTCTCATTCTTATATCTTCCCCTTTTCTCACAGGAAGTAACTGCATACAGAGGGGTTAGTAACTAGCAGAATGCCACACAGCTAGGAAATAACCATGTCTTAAATCCAGGTCCTTCTGATTTAAGACACTGCTCTTTTTTTTTCCCCCCAAATTTGTTTATAGTGATTATTTTTTCACACAGCAGTTAAAAAAATAGATGTAGTCAAATGAATCACTCTTCAGAGTGTGGGGATAGAGGGAACATTCCTCAATTTCATAAAAACCATCTCTGAAAAGCCAACAGTGAATATCATTCTAAATGGGGAAAAACTGAGAGCCTTTCCCTTATGATTAGGAACATGACAAGGATGCCCACTCTCGCCACTGTTGTTCAACATAGTAGTAGAAGTCCTAGCAACAGCAATGAGACAGCAAAAAGAAATAAAATGTATTTAAACTGGTGAAGAAGAAGTCAAATTCTCTTCACAGATGACATGGTATTTTATGTGGAAAACCCAATAGACTCCACCCCCAAATTACTAGGACTCATACAGCAATTCAGTAATGTGGCAGGATACAAAATCAATGCACAGAAATCAGTTGCTTTCTTATACACTAACAACGTAACTGTAGAAAGATAAATTAGGGAATTGATTCCATTTACTAGAATCAAAAACTGTAAGATACAGTGGAATAAACTGTAAGATACTGTGGAATAAACCAAAAACGGTAAGATACAGTGGAATAAACCTAACCAAAGAGGTAAAGGATCTGTACTCTAGAAACTACAGAACACTCGTGAAAGAAGTAGAAGACACAAAAGATGGAAAAGTCTTCTATGCTCATGGATCAGAAGAATAAACATTGTTAAAATGTCTATGCTGCCCAGAGCAATCTGTACTTCCAATGCCATCCTGATCAAAATACCAATGGCATTGTTCAAAGTGCTGAAACAAACAATCCTAAAATTTTTATGGAACCAGAAAAGACCTCGAATTGCCAAGACGATGTGCTCATAACTCTAATACATAAGGTCTGCATATGGAATAAGTGAAAAAGCAAAGAATAATGCTGTATCAAAAGTGACTTTATCTTGGGCTGAATTGGAAAATTTAAAGAGAATCTGTTGTCTTCATTTTAAAATTCATTGCATATAAATATGTCCAGTTTGAATGGGGTATCACTTAAATAGTTTCCAGTTAGAAACCCTCAGAAGTAAATGTACATGCCCCCCCCCCCCCCACACACACACTCAGACGTCTACAACACTTTTCAGGGAATTAATTTCCTAACAACCGTAAGTCAAGATTCTTGATAACCACAGTGGACTAAGCCAAGGGAAAAGTGCCATAGAGAATGCAATTTACTTCTGAATGGGCTGTAAATCTTCCTTAAAGCTTATGAAATTTGTTTTTTGATGGGTTTGTAATTCCCATTATATGATTTTTACGTAGGAATTCTACTTGGTGTCAGAGAGATGTTTTTATCCAGAAACATGGAAGGAAGGAGTGTCTTAGATTGGGTTGCCCTGCAGTTGGACCCTGGGGTAAGGGGAGGAGTGCAAAGAATTTGTCTTGGACGTGAGGGAGAGTAACAGGTTATGGGAAGAGAATAGTGAGGCGTGGAAGGAAAACTATCAGTTAAAAAAATAGATCAAAAAGGGATATTTGTTCTGTATCTTCTACCAGTCATTGCTTGAGGGCTTCTCCCTGGGAGCATTACCCTGAGGACTTCTGGCTGCTCTGCACCCATGGGATAATGCAACTTCCCTGACTCAAAAGCCCTCATGAAAAGAGTCATGGGTGCACAGGTGAGCATGTACAAGAGTGAAAAGTGCTGAGAAGACACAGGCAGGCACCCATAATGCCAGCTACATGTGTCCTCATCCAAGGCAGTCCTAGCCCAAAGTGGCAGCAGGTTTTAAGGAAATGATCCATCTCTCTTCTGTGTAATCGTATCCTTCCCTTCCTTCAAAACATCACAATTCGTGTTAATGCTTTCCTTATTTTACTTTGTTGCTCAAGGAGCAGCCTTGAAATATAAGGGATTAGTGAGTAATGCTAATTGCTATTTTAATGTGGTTTTATCAAAAAATCAAATACTCTCAACAACAAAGCAAATAATCACTGTTATGATTAAAACGCTATATGAGATAGCACAGTTAATGCAATGAGGAGAAAGATGGTCTTTATACTCTGAATATCTCCCAGTTTTGGTGGGGAGAAGGTAAATATACAATGAACTCAACAGAACTAAAATAGAAGGTAAGATACATTCTAACTCCCTTGTGAACTAACCTTTATCAGTCCTGTTGAAGATGATCGGCACTATCTCTAAATTCCCAAGTCATGATTCTAGCCAACTTACTTGGCACTGAGTCTTGAAGAAGAGTTGTGGTGCTATAGGTGAAAATGGTAGGAGAGGGTATTATGGGCAGGGTTTATGCAGTGAGGGAGGGCAGAGATCTAGCAGTGGCTCGTCCTGACTTTGCTTCCATTCAGACTGGAACAATCTCTATCTTCATCTTTGTCAATTTAAGCTCATTGTGTTCCATAGAAGATATTGAACTATTGAAGTTTGCATAGTTGAACGGAGGAGTAGGAGTACCTTAACTTTGTAAATCATATTGTTATTTATAGTATTCTTTTAAGTCTCTTGCATTAGGAGATCAGGTTATTACTCATTTTGGTATTCTGAATGCTCTTTATGTGTGCTTTCTCCCATTTTTCTTGATCAGACTTGAGAGGTTTCTTTCTTCAGAAAAACTGATTTTGTTTTGTTGTAACTTTTAATATATATTTAATTAATTCCTACTCATTTTAAATTATTTTTTAAATTTAGGTTCAGTCTGTTTCCATTTTTTGTACATTCTCAAGCTGGAACCTTAATTTTCAGTCTTTCATTGTCTGACAAGTACCTTAACTCATGTAAGCATTCATTTTTATTGCCATTTTAAGTGAATCTCCACAACTTTCAAATATTTTCATTTTTAATCATTGTTTAATTCTTTTATTATACCTACTTGTAATTTAGCAATTTATTTATAAATTCTCAAATGTTTTAAATTTTCCCATACAAATGTACATACCTATAAAATATGTATGTTTATATATATCTGTATGCACACATATTACTTATCTTCTTGCTTTTGGCTTCTAATTTATCACTTTTGTCATATAAAGAGAAGGTCTATGTGATACTGCTCTTTTGAAATTTGATGAGACATTTGGCAATGAACATTCTAAAACAAGTACGTCATATCTGTTGTTGAAATTGTTATCCACAATATTCTAAATACGCCCATTATATCTACTGCATGGACTTTTTATTAATTACATTTCAGGAGGCTTATCGTCCAGGTAAACTATCAGCTATTAAGGGATATGGGTGTTGTTTTCATCATCATGTTGATTTTTCAAATTTTCCTTTTTTGTGATTTAAGAAATACTTAAATGAACTATTTCATTAGGAATGCATGATGGATGTTATTTATAGTATGACAATGTTCCTTTTTATTTTTTAAAAAGTTTTAAAAGTTTTTGATTATTTATTTGACAGAGAAGGAGAAATCACAAGTAGGCAGAGAGGCAGGCAGAGAAAGGGGGAAGCAGGCTCCCTGCTGAGCAGAGAACCTGATGTGGGGCTCAATCCCAGGACCCTGAGATCATGACCTGAGCCGAAGGCAGAGGCTTAACTCACTGAGCCACCCAGGCGCCCCAATAATGTTCCTTTTTATATGAAAAGTGTATATATTTAAGGTGTACAACATGATGGTTTGATATACATATACATAGTGAAATGATTATAGTCAAACTAAGTAATGTATCATCTCCTCACATAGTTATTTTTTTGTGATGACAGTACCTAAAATGTACTCTCTTAGCATAATTCCAGTATTCAATTATGTATTAGTAACTACGGTCGCCATACTATACATTGAATCTCTAGAGTTATTTGTATCTATATCTCTCTATATAAATCATTGTCATAAGAAAATATAAAGATTGAAAGAAAAAGAATAGGAGAAGGGAAAACATTAAAAAGTAAATAGCAAAATGATATAACAAAAAAATTAAAAATGCTTGGCTTGCTGTATAAAAGAAAATAAAATTAAGACAAAAATTATTACTAGAAATAAAGAACATTGTCGTATGGATAAAGAAATTTTGACACACACATACCCAGACACACACAGGAATATTATTTAGCCTTAAAAAGTAGATTCTGCCATTTGCAACAACGTGGAAGACATTCTGCTAAGTGAAATAAGGCAGACACAAAGAAAAACTGCATGATCTCACTTACATGTGGAATCTAAGAGTTGAATGCATAGAAGCAGAGAGTAGAAAGTTGGTTACCAGGTCAGGGAGGTAGGGAAAATGGGGTGATGGTGGTCGAAGGATACAAACTTGTAGAATAAACACATACATTTATCGATTAAGTTTACCATCTTATATGGGTATAATTTGTGGTGCCCCAAAACAATTATAATAGTCACATCAAAGATCACTGATTACAGATCACCATAACAAATATGATAATAAATGAAAAATTTAAAACATATTTGGAGAATTACCAAAATGTGATACAGAGACACGAAGTGAGCAAATATGTGAAAAATGGCTCCTATAGTCTTGCTTGATCCAAGGTTGCCACAAATCTTCAATTTGGGAAAAACAGTATCTGAGAAGTGTATGAAGTCGTAAAATAAGATATGCCTGAATAAGTTGCTGCTTCAAGTGACTTTTAATCAAAAGCTGTTTTTAAAAATCAGCTGTCTTCGGGCACTTCGTTGGCTCAGTTGGTAGAGCATACTACCAACTGGTAGTTGTGAGTTCAAACCCCATGTTGGGTGTAGAGATTATTTAAAGATAAAATCTTTTAAAAATAAGAATCAACTGTCTTTTTTTTTTTTCTCTGACCAGAAGTGGATTTTCTTCTATTTGTTGTCCAAGAGAAATACTCTTCTAAAATCTGAGGATCTTTGTCTTTTGCCAGTTTGGGGAAATTCTCAACCCTTGTCTTTTTGAATATTGCTTCTCACATTATCTTTAGATTCAACTTCTGGAACTTGGAATAGGCATTTATGTTAGAACTTCTCATTCTGTCTTACCTGTCTCAGATTTTCTTTTGTATATTCCATCTCTTTGTCTCTGTGTTTTGTTCTGGATATTTTCCATAATTCTGTCTTCCAGTTAATGGTATTTCCCTATATGTGTTTTTTTCTGCCATTTAGATTTTCTATCTAAATGTCTCTGCTTCTCTCTATGTAATGTATATGTAGGCATGTGTGAGTGTGTGTGTGTGTGTGTGTGTGTGTGTATTCTTGTTTTAACTTGAAGGATCATTTTCAATTGTCTCTTTTTCTTATCTCATATTTTCAGTTTCCGATTTTTGCTTCTTAAATATATTCTGCATATAACTATTATTTTTGGACCTTGTAACCACCTTGTTTTATTATTTTTAATTATAAGCTTTTATTCCTTGGAACTTTACCTGTAGGGGTTTCCTGAGCCCTAGGTGGGGTGTGTATACTTCCAGATGCCTGGAGCATTGTCAACATAAATGATTTAAATGAAATTCTTTTTTTTTTCCTTAAAGATTTTATTTATTGTTCTGTGAGAGAGAGAGAGAGATAAAGAGAGCGTGAGCTGGGGTTGGGGGCAGAGGGAGAGGGAGAAACAGACTCCCCCATGAGCAGGGACCCTGATGTGGGGCTCAATCCCAGGATCATGACCTGAGCCAAAGGCAGATGCTTAACTGACTGAGCCACCCAGGTACCCCTTAAATTAAATTCTTGACTTGAATTTGTGTCTGAAGGCAAATGATGGCTGGTGAGTGATTATGCATCCTCATAGGAGATTTTGTTTTCTCCTCTATTTGAAGTTAGGTTTAAGATGATTTTCCTGCCAGTTCCCCTTGTGGGGATGATATTTTTTTTTTTCCTGGTTTACGGTTTCACAGAAGGTCTGGCACCATGAAGATTCAGCACAATGTGGGAGATTTATGATCTTCTGCCCATGCTGTGTGGATTTCGGGCCTTGTGTCTTGTGTTCCTGATATGATTATTAAAACCTTGCCTTGCCCCTCTGGGTTCCAACTCCTGTTTTGTTTTTGGATTCTTAGGGTTTCCTTTTATTTAGCTGAAGGAGTTTTAGAAATATGTCATTCAATACCTTTAGTTATCATATGGCAGAGTACTTTCTCAACATATCTAATATGTTAATTGCCTAAAATAAAAGTCCTAGATTAGTTTTTTTTAAAGATTTTATTTATTCATTTGACAGAGAGAACACAAGTAGGCAGAGAGTCAGGCAGAGAGGGGGAAACAGGCTCCCTGCTGAACAGAGAGCCCAGTGTGGAACTCTATCCCAGGACCCTGAGATCATGATCCAAGCTGAAGGCAGAGGCCCAACCCACTGAGCCACCCAGGTGACCCAGTCCTAGATTAGTTTCTTTTTTATTAATTATTTTTATTACCATATAATGTATTATTTGCCCCAGGGGTACAGGTCTGTGAATTGTCAGGCTTGCACACTTCACAGCACTCACCCTTTCACATACCCTCCCCGATGTCCATAACCCAACCACCCTCTCTATATCCCCTCTCCCCCCAGCAACCCTCAGTTTGTTTTGTGAGATTAAGAGTCTCTTATGGTTTGTCTCCCTCCCCATCAAACGTAGTGATCCGAAGGGGCACCTGCACCCGAATGTTTATAGCAGCAATGTCCACAATAGCCAAACTATGGAAAGAACCTAGATGCCCATCAACAGATGAATGGATAAAGAAATGTGATATATATATATATATATATATATATATATATATATTAGAATACTAGATTAGTTTTAATGTTTATTTGCTATATCTATCTTCTTTGCAAACTGGTTCAGCTTAATTATATCTTTTGACAATTACCAAAGTGTCTGGGAGGTCAAAAAAAAAAAAAAGAACTTTCCTTCTTTTGCTAGACATTCCCTATCTTTTCTACATGATGTGTCTTTTATGTATAACTTCTACCCTGATCTGAATTTATAAGGGAGCACTGTTGACTAAATATTGATTAACTCTGAATCTCCAAGGGGGCAAGCCAGCAGAGAGGAAGATGAGTGCCTGTAATTCAGTAAGATTCCCAATGCACATGGAGAACTTAGACGGCATTTGATGCTTCCCGTGCTGTCTCTCTGTCCTAGCCATCTGTACTTACCATGCTTGGAAGTTCCTTTAAGGCAACTCATAGCCCAACCAACAAGATATGCAACCAGAAATGTTTCATAGAGAAATTCAAACTAATAATGCAAAGTTATAATATGTTTTGTTTCCTCGATGGTTCACAATGACTCTCAACTTTTCTGGTTTCTTATTTTGCAGTGCTAGCTTTATGTTTTCTTTTATGACTATGCTATAGAGATCACTCCCACTCCCCCCACCCCCCCCACCCCCAGAAGTATCTTTCTTGAGGAGGAAAGTGACCCTGGATTTTGCCCTCAGGCTGTCTTCACTACTCAGTGAAGATTTGATAATGTGTGGCTTTTGTCTCTAAACTAGTAATTTTAATTATACTCCCACTGGCCCTCACGATGCAACAACCTCCACTCCAGCTCTAACAATCACCACGGAGTAAGCTTCTAACTTAAAGATATCAGTGAGGGTAATATTGTATTTTTCGATTATGATTAGGCTTGTTGCTTTGCGTTAGTTTTAAAAGCGACAGTAGAAAAGAGAACACCCATAAGACCTTGCAAATTGAATCCGTGTGTGTATACTGCTGGTATGTGGGAATCCTGTCACCCGTATTATTAATTTATACTTGGGGAGTAGACAATTTTCAAGATTTTATTTTGAGATGATAAGCTGTAATGGATCTAAACATGTGAAGATACATATTTAATGTACTTTAATGCCTTTATGATCTCACTGTTAAAATGTGAATAATTCTGCCTGGGAATGCTTTCACTATCATTGCTGTCTTCCCCACAGAGCTATGAATGTGTTCTAGTGGGGGCTCTATGACTCCAGCTTGTTGAAATATTTCTGTCTCGGCAAATTTTGCTTGGTAATGGGATTCCCCTGGTCAGTGAATTTAGTGTACTATGGTGTATTGTGAATCCAAAGACAGAGACAAGGCTTGATACTGCTTCCCACAAAGGGTTTAAGGCTAGTGCTTTATAAACATGATTTGGGAAACTCTGATGTAACTATTTCTGTGGATATTGCATGTTTATTCTTGTTATTATTGATTTTGGATTTCTTCTCTCAGCATGAAAATCAACTGTTAATTGTGCAAAATCTATGCCATGGGGTACTACTCTTCACATTTTATATTTGAAGAATATGTATAGCTATGCCACTGAATAATAATTGGCTAATATTTATTGAGGAATTGTCAGTGAAAAGTAATATCCTAGTATTTTTATTGCTTATTTCTCTTCATATGATAGTGCTTTGATTTAAGTATTTTATTACCTCTTCTTTATGTATGAGAAATCTGGGTCTCAGAGACCTCTTCCCAAAGTCATACACTCAGTGAATGTTTGAACTTATTTTGCAAACGTGATTCTTTGTCACCTAGAAATGAGCATTGGCTTTAGAAGGAAAAGAGGACAAGCAGTGTATGAGCTGGTCACCTAGAAGCCTGGGGTCTAGTTGAGTTCTATTCCTGATGACGACGGTAAACTTCTTCTAGGGAAGATCTGTGTCCCTGTTATTCTATTCGTTTTGTAAATTGCTGTCTTAGAATCACAGAATTAAAAATATCAAATTTAGGAGGTCCTCTTAAAGGCCAAATAGATAAAACCATACATTTTATCAATAGTAAAACTATAGTTTAAAGAAGAGAGGTGATTATTTCAAATACAGGCCTCTTTTTTTTTTTTTAAGTTTTTCATTTAATTCCAGTTAGTTAACATACAGTGTAATATTAGTTTCAGGTGTACAATATAGTGATTCAACACTTCCATACAATACCCTGTGCTCATCGTGACAAGTGCCCTTCTTAATCCCCATTACCTATTTCACCCATCCCCATCCCCTTCACTCCCCCCTCCCCTCTGGTAATCATCAGTTTGTTCTCTACAGTTAAGAGTCTGTTTCTTGGTTTGTCTTAGACTTGTTTTCTTTACTTTGTTTCACACCATTGCTCATTTTATCCACAACAGAAGCTGAATTACTTAAGGGTAGACATTATGCCTTCCTGGCCAGAGCACACAGTAGAGTCTTAGCAATGTCTTTGTGTAATAGATTAAGTGAAAGGAAATTACTATTATAATTCTCTGACCCACCTTAAACAGATTATTTAAATAATTCACCAATTTAAATAATATATAACAATGAGATTATTTACGTGTAATATCTTTAAATACATGAAGGTTTGTATTTCCTTTTCAGCATAAGCTTCTAGATTATATTCTTTTTTTTTTTCTTTTTTTTAAGATTTTAGAGAGAGAGCAAGCAAGCAATAGAGTGGGATGAGGGGCAGAGGGAGCGAATCTTCAGGTTGACTCCCTGCTGAGCATGGAGACTGATGTGGGGCTGGATCTCAGGATCCATGAGATCAGGACCTGATCTGAAACCAAGAATCAGGCACTCAACTGACTGAGCCACCAAGGTGCCACTTTAAATTATATTTGTGATCCCAGAATGGTTGTTCTGGCTTTTATCTCTTTTATCTTTTATCTCTTTTATCTCTTGTTGAAAACAACAAAAAAGCGTTAGCCAATCTAATCATCATCATTCTTCTTCTTCTTCTTCTTCTTCTTTTTTTAAGATTTATTTATTTATTTGCGAGGGAAAGAGTACAGGAGGCGGGAGTGCCAAAGGAGAGGGAGAGGGGAAGCAGACTCCTCACTGAGTACAGAACTCAACTCCAGGCTCAATCTCATGATCCTGAGTCAAAGCCAAGAGTCTGGAGCTTACTTAACCAACTGAGCCACCCAGGTACCCTGTAATCATCATTATTCTTATTGAGTTTTTATGAAGTCTTTGACATGGTCCCAGTTGCTTTTATAAGTATCATCTGAATTAATCCCCAAACCAATCCTATGGATTTGGTGCCACTATTTTACCACTTTTATAGATGAGGGACTAAAAGCTTAGAAAAATTAGGTAACTTACCCAAACAAGTAGCAGAATTGGAATTTTGAACTGCCTTCCCCTCGAGTCACTCTTCTTTCCTTATCTTGGCATCTCCATTATTTACTTTTACGGGATTTATCACAATGTGCAATTAATTATTTACTTTTTCTTTTCTTTCTCTTCTATCACAATGAAAGCTTCATGGAAGCAGAGTCTATTTCTGTGTTTGCTCGGTTACTTTCCCAGCATGTGGTGTGGTGCTTACTCTACAGAAGACACTTTTCACGTCAATAGTATTCGCTGAAAGAGGGAGCGAATATCTGATGCCAAAGTCACATCTGGGGCCACTATATACATGAGAGAAAGTTTCTACTAAACACACTTTTCTATTCTAAGGGGGAAATCCAGGTTTCAATGTAGGTGATGATTTAGTTTGCTAAAATTAGAAATGAGGTAATTTCATAAGAATTTTATGTTACGATTTAGTATCCTGAATTATTGAGTCTTGAGAATACAATGTTGAAATATGTCTTAATTACTGTCATCATATATTTGAGGGAAATCATAATGAGGGGGTGACCAGCTGTTCCCCATCTGTACTGAGCACAGAACAGGAGGAAGGGACTTAAATAAAAGCACAAGAATTAAGCCAATCTCACACAGGGCTGGAAGGTATTGGGGTAAATGTTTAAGTTATTATCAAGAATAAGTTTTCCACATATTTTTATTTACTTCTTTTCCTTATGCTGTCAAATGATGTGCCCAATAATTGGAGTGTCTCCTTTTTGATTCTTGTAGCCCTAGTCTCACTAGAAACATCAAAGGCCACATTACCAAGAACAAGCTTCTCAAGCCATGTGATCACGGTGAATGACACCACTCATATATTTAATTCTGTATGCTCTTGTACCAGCCAGTGAGATGAGAGCTAATTGGTTCTGCAAGCGAGGCAATTTGCAGTTTGTGACAAAGTAGGGAACTTGCTTGAATATCATTTAGACTGAGTAACATTGCTGGATTTAATTTTCTTAATGCATTTGTACTTCTCATGTTTGATAATATCAGTAAGAAATAGATGTAATCTTCCAAAATGATGATCAACTCTGAAATGGACAATTAGTTGAATCAAATATCCAAATCTGTAATTGATTACATAAGGAGGAAGTTTAATCTTCTCTGGCGTTCTTACAGTTATTAAAATGAAAGAACATTGGTGGGTTTGCTTTTTGCTCTTAGAGGGCTGCCTTCTTTGTTTCATTTGGTTTAGAGTAGAGCTAAACACGTAGGGCATGGCATCAACTTCTCATGGGCTTTATTTCTACCCAACATTGTTTCTCATGCTCTTTAAGTTTTTAAGTCAGTAAATATATTTGGATGCCCACTATATTTCAGGCGACTTCAGGTGGTGGGACTGTGGGCCAGTTATGAAGGTAAAGTATAGGCAAATTTTAAAGGGGAATTAAGCCCCCACTGCTGGTATCTCACAGATGACAACCATGAGAAAAGATCAGGTGAGCATAATATATTTTTAGTACAATACACAAATGAAAGAATATAGTTCTGTCTGCACATTTCAGGGAGGAAAGACTCTAGCTCTGTGTTTAGAAACATAGCTCTGAAGGGAGTTCAAATATTATCTTTTCCATTTATTTACTGTATAAGTTGCTTAGCTTCTTTGGGACACAATTTTCTCATCTTCTGATTAGGAATAATAATCATACTACTTTACAGGGTTGTTGTGAAGATTAAGTGTCATGAATGTGTGTGTGTGTGTGTGTGTACACCTGAACTTAACAAAAACGTTGACATACTAGCCTGTGAACCCAGTTCAGCCTGCTCCCTGTTTTTGTGTGGCCCAGGAACTAAAAATAGTTTTCACATTTTTTAAAGATTGAAAAAAATTAAAACAAAATACATTTTTTGGTACATGAAAAATATATGGTACTCAGTGTCCCTTTACTCAGCGTCCATAAATAACACAATTGTGCTCATTTGCTTATGTATTGGTTATAGATGCTTTCACTCAACAAAGGCAGAGTTGAGTGGTGACAGAGACTCTATGGCTTGTAAAGCTGAAAATATTTATTTTCTGGCCATTTACAGAAAACATCTTGTCACACTCTAGCTTACAACATTGTCTAACATGAAGTAAATACTAAAAATTGTTACCTATTATGAAGCCATTTTCCAAGTTAGAATAATAATTTGGCATGAACTTTAGTGTGAACATCTTTTCATTTATAGAAGCTAAATGTAATGAATTAAAGTGTATTCGTGTGGTGGTAAAGTACAAGCACATATCTAAATCAGATGTCTCTCTCCTGGTTGTATCTTAGAATTTCATTAAGAACAAATAAATCTTGGGGGCACCTGGGTGGCTCAGTGGGTTAAAGCCTCTGCCTTCGGCTCAGGTCATGATCTCAGGGTCCTGGGATCGAGCCCCAGATTGGGCTCTCTGCTCAGCAGGGAGCCTGCTTCCCCCTCTCTCTCTGCCTGCCTCTCTGCCTACTTGTGATCTCTGTCTGTCAAATAAATAAATAAAATCTTTAAAAAAAAAAGAACGAATAAATCTTGAACCTCTTGTCTAGGTGGGAGGACTTGCATTGTAGATCAAAATAAGCTCGGTAAATGGTCTTACTGGTGTGAGCGTCATATCACAGAGTACAGTTGTGAAAAGTTCCCTAGAGCTCATGGGTTTTATCCACTACACTCCTCCTCCCGCCCTGCCCCCCCCCCCCCAGCAATCTCCCTCCCTCCTCTACCAGGAAATTAATTTTTTTTTTTGAGAATACCTAAGTACTTTGAACAAGAGGAAGTAGAATCATACCCCCCAGAGCAGACCCAGTTATCATCTCTGTAGGGATCTAACTCAAACTGAGTGGTGTGGATGCCAGGCCAGCATTCACTGTATCTTTGGTACAAAATCCCTCTCCAAGTTCTTTCTGGTTGGAAGCTCATTCTGTTTCCATAATCACGCAATGCATTTGAGGAAGTATATTCAATATACCATTATTTCAGTCCCTGCTATGAAGTATATCTTTAGCGAGGTGACTCATTCATTCTGCTATTATTTATTCATGTGTAGACTTCTTATATAAATTGCTTCACTTACAGCTTTTGGGCTCCCAGTTCTGAAGCTCTCTTTTTGAAAATCAATGACACCTATCTTCTGAGGGAAACTCTCTGTAAAGCGAGCTGTGATGACTTTTGTTATACTTCTTGGCATTAATTATTCATGGTTATTTATTGAATAATTCAACATGTTATATGATTATTTTAAAATTCTCTACCTTGTTACTGAAAAGTGAGGACTTTTTGGGCCATCGGTTGATTCATGCCAAATGAAGCTGTTATTGGTGAGAGCATACAATATGTAAGAAGGTGACATTCACTTTCCAGGTCTTCATTAAGTAAAATAAAGATGATTTGAGTATATTCCATGGCCTTCAAGGAGAACAGGGAGCTCATTCCTACTCGAGCTATACTCTAAATAAAGGGGAATTACCAGTATAACATTCAGGCAGGATTTAGAGAAAAAGGGAATGCTTTCCATGTGATAGGGTGACAATGAAATAAGGAAACAGCTGCCCTCCACGGTCAGCTAAATAATATAAACTGTTCCACAAAAATGGCCTTTTCCCCCTCTCCTTGTTTTCCTCTCCATTTTCTTCTTTGATTTTAATAGGCAAAAAGCCAGAGGTTTCTTAAGTATTTGTTTTTGTTGTTTTTAATTATTTCTCATTTTTATCACTCAATTCCATGCCATTATTTATTCCTTTGTTCTGACACTTAATTCTATAGTGACAGTCTTTCTGTAGTTTATGGATCTTCTGTAAATGCAAAACCCCCACTGTCTTAACCGTATATAAACCAGTAATCATCCACAATGTCCCTTAAACTGTTGGAAGTAAAAAGCAGCACTGTCAGGAATTCCGATTTCCCATAAAATTCTTTTCCCAGGCTTTCCAGTTTTCCTTCACTAAATACTTCTGCTTCTAAATGAGCTCCTACACAGCTTTTATCTGCTCCCACATATCTTTAAGTGACACATAATTTCAAAATCATAACCACTAGCCTATTTAATATTCTATCATCAAGTACCATATTGATTCATACTGGGAGGGGGCTGGACCAGGAAAGGTGAATATAAATGAAGGTATTTTACAAGCATAGTGTCACATGGATTAAAAGGTTCCAAGTAGGTCACTACAATTTCCCTATCTATTGAGGTTTTTCATTCAAATAGGTCTAACGTTTTTTAACATACATGTGCCTTGTACCTGTACACAGCAATTTTCTAATTGCTGTGATCTATGGTAATGGTAGAGCAAAAAGCTATTTATGATCCAACTTATTTTAATATGTTTTCATTTGTTGTGCTCTTTGGCCTAACAATTATGTTTGTGAAGAGAGAGTTAAGTGATAGGATGTTTATTGTGGTATTACTAGTGAAAGATAAACTATGGCACGTAAACATGTAAATACCTAACAAGAAGGAATTGATTAAATAAGCCATAGTCCATCTATAAACCAACATTCAAAACTTGTAAAAACAGGGGTACCTGGGTGGCTAAGTAGGTTAAAGCCTCTGCCTTCGGCTCAGGTCATGATCCAGGGTTCTGGGATCGAGCCCCACATCGGGCTCTCTGCTCAACAGGGAGCCTGCTTCCTCCTCTCTCTCTCTGCCTGCCTCTCTGCCTACTTGTGATCTCTGTCTGTCAAATAAATAAATAAAATCTTAAAAAAACAAACAAACTTGTAAAAACAATGTTGTAGATCAATAGTCAGTGACTGGAAAATGCTGATAAATTACCAGATTAAAAAGTTACATATTAGGACGAGCAATATAATTTACATTCACACAAATGTATATGTGTGAACACATCTATATTTATTAATCCATACATGCATCTATAGAAGTATATATCCTAAGAATATACATATGTGTGTTATCTGTAGGAAAATACTATATATTTGTGTATATTCTTTCAGATTACTTTTACCAACTGTGTCTGACTTGATGGAACCGAGGCTTGTTTTGTTTTTCTAATTTTACTCTCTTAGTTTTTCCAGATTCTTCTTAAAATGTATTGTTTTTAGAAATAGAGGAAAAACAATTTTAAGTAATTTTAATCTGGGGATAATAGAGATTTCACATTATCAGAGATTAAAAGTATGAAATCTTTATTTCACATTTAGAAGTAATTGTGTCATCAAGTTCTCTTCACCTCTCTCTTGCTCCTACTGGCGGAGGACTGCCTCAGCCAACAGTCTGACGGAAGGCTTCTGTGACTGCCCTTCACGGGAATACAAGGAAGGGAAGGACTGTGGGACAAGATTTGGTACCCCGTCTGAATGCCTGTTCATGCTTAAAGAATGAAACCCAAATATGTTATCAAGTACAAGTACGAACTTAGAACTTTTCACAAGGGAACAACTTTTTGTAGTTCTATATAAACTAGAATTCTGAAATAGTTGTATCCCTCTGCAGAGACATCTTTAGAATTCTTGCAAGGCAAGTGTTGAAATCAGAAGGTTTCCTTGGTATTATGGAATCAGATCAAAATAAGGAGAAATGGATAAAGAATTGATTGATTAATTAATATCTCATCTTCCAAGAACTTTAAAGTCATTTAAAAAATAATGAGGAAGGGACACCTGGTGGTTCAGTCAATTACGCATCTGCCTTCAGCTCAGGTCATGATCCCGGAGACCCAGAATCGAGCCCAGCATCAGGTTCCCTGCTCAGCGGACAGTCTCCTTCCCCCTCTGGCCCTCCCCCCTTTCGTGGTCTTTCTCTCTCACTCTCTCTCAAATAAATAAAATCTAAAAAAAAAAATAATAATGAGGAAGTAAATGTTAATGAAAAACATGGGTAAGATCGTGTGAAGTTAGATGAACTTGTAACTTCGCATGATCTTGTCCTGTATCCTGTATCCTGGCTTTTGGATCAGTAGGTAAATGGGCTTAGAGTGAGCAAAAGTTGTTTTTAATTCATATTTTTAAAATGATTTTATTATTTATTTATTTGGGGGTGGGGAGAGAACATGCACACATCCATGAGCGTGGGAGGGATGGGGGAGAGAGGGAGAGAATTTCAAAGAGGCTTGGCACTGAGTTCAGAGCCTGACACAGGGCTCGATGTGGGGCTCCATCCCATGACCCTGAGATCACAACCCCAGCCAAAACCAAGAGTCAGTTGCTTAACCGAGTAAGCCACACAGACATGCATGTTTTCAATTAATACTTAAGATAAAGCATGAAATTTCAGGCTGTGCTAATTTTTCCATAATTAGCATATATGTAATCGTAAGTGTATCTTCACATTTTTAACCTGTTCAGTTTATTATTTTTGTAAAAAAAAAATCTTTGAGTAAATGTGGTGATCCAGGAATATGTGTGACATGTCAAAGACTTCAGCAAGGGGCTCCTAGCTCCATCCATGTGGTATGGACCATGTAGCATATTCTGTTACAGGTTTTCAGCAAATGTATCACTTCCAAGGTTGTGTTCAGAGACATGGCAGTTTCTGGCAGTAATAGTGGGTAGTGTGAGAACCAAATTTCCATTGTTAGCTGGAGGAATACTATATAAGGAATCTTCTTTTTTTCTAAAGCACACAATATACAACACAGTATATAAAAGCATATGCATGTTTTAAATTGCTAATTAAAAGAAAGCTTAATGTTGAGACAGTGGCATTGAAAGACATACCATCTCTGTATTTCTAATAATTTTCATTAATGCTGATTTCAAGAAAAATGTAAACTATGGCTGGACACTTTCCTATCATTTTCTTTTAGTCAGGTTTTGGTCAGTTTTCTAAGCCTCCCTGTTTCTGATTTTTTACTGTCTTTTATAGTAACAACTGAAGTGGATAAGTTATTACTTATATTATTGCATATCACTTTAAGAGGCTGAACAAATTCCCAAAGCCTTGGCATATAGAAATTCTAGAATCAAGTGTCCTCAATTCTTCATAATTACTGATAGCCAATGCTACATGGAAAATACAAATAGCATTTATTTTCTTGAAATATACCATTAAGGTGGAAAACATTTATTGTTTCCAATTCTATATCACTAATAACCAAATAGAGAATAAATTTCCACTCAAAGGTATCTATCAATGGGATATTTAGAAACCTATTAAGATTTACTGTTCTTTATCACATCCTGGATAAACTGATTCTTGTTTGAAGGTCATGACAAAAGAATTTCGTATTCCTAGAGAAAAGTGGAGCTATACAATTTCCTAATAGACATATCTATATTATTAATAACTATAAAAATTATAGCAATAACTATACTCTAAATTGTTAAATAGTTCCCACCACGAGAATTTTCTACTGCCAAAGTGTGACACAGATTTTGTGTTCATTTCAGTGCTTTATATTTGGGGGGTTTTTAGGTCAGTTTTATGCTTCATATAGCTAATAATTCTAATACTCATAGGCATAACAATGAAGAATCTGGTTATTTGCCTTATTATGAACCTCACAATAGGTGTCACGTAGTAATCTACTGAACTATGAATTGGTTTTTGGTTTTAGATGCTGTAAGATAATTAAGATAATAAGAGGTCATTTCCCTTCTCTTATTTTAGAGAATGAAGTCTTTAATTTCTGGAGGTGTGAGGCTACCCTCATCCCCAGTGAGAATTAACAGACCTTTAAAAATATGAAAAATCTGCAAATTAATGGATGATAATGTTGGATAATCCTAAAAGGCAAAGTCCATGGTTAAGGGAGACAGAAGTATCCCATCCTGGAGAATGAGAGCCTTCCAAAGAGTGGAGAAGGGATGAGTAGCTATTTTGGCAAGGAGGTGTGGGAAAGAGTGGTCAAGCATGGTGTAGATCACTGGCTTGTTTATTCACATGCTCTTGTTGAAAACTGGTCATAGGTTACTTAAGGAAGCTTAACTCTAGGTGACATTTCCTCATAGGTTTGATGAGGAATAATAGTACGGTAGCGCTTATTGGTAGAGGAGGCCTTTCTTTCTTTCTTTCTTTTTTTTTTTTTAAAGATTTTATTTATTTATTTCACAGACAGAGATCAAAAGTCAGACAGAGATCACAAGCAGGCAGTGACAGACAGAGAGAGAGGGGGAAGCAGGCTCCCCGCCAAGCAGAGAGCCCCATCCAGGGCTCAATCCCAGGACCCGGGGATCATGATCCGAGCTGAAGGTAGAGGCTTTAACACACTGAGCCACCCAGGCACCCCTAGAGGAGGCCTTTCTGAGAGGCATCTGTGTCAAGCAGTGTTGCTCCAGAAAGCATTGGACAGGATGCTTATATCAGTCTATATGGGGGGCACCTGAATGACTCAGTCAGTTAAGCATATGCCTTCAACTCAGGTCATGATCCTAGGGTCTTTGGATCCTGCTCAGGAGGGAGCATGCTTCTCCCTCTCCCTCTGCTGCTTCCTGCTTGTTGCTCTCTCTCTGTGTCAAATAAAAAAAATCTTTAAAAAAAAATCAGTCTGTATGGCATCTAGTTTGGCTCTCGTACATCTACACCTTCTACTACATGAGATCATGGTTCTCAGATTAGTCCGAGGTGAAAGAGGAATGGAGCATAAAGATAACTTTTTTTGAAATCTGGTTCAACCTTTCACGAATTAACTTGGTGCCAACAAACACTAAATGTTTCTGTTATCTGAATATTGTGGAACAAATTCAAGTTTATTAGGGAAGCAAACACTCAAGATATTTTATTTGAACTAAATAATATATTATGGATCAGATAATTACACATTTTCTGAGGGAAAAGCTTTTGTTGTAGCCTAAATTTGTACACCTTATTCAGGGTAAAAAGTTAAGGTCTGAAGTTATCATGTGAAGGATATTTTATTTTTACTTATCTAAACATGTATTACTTCTTCTCCTTCACTTATGGATTCTTCCACTGATAATATTTATTGCTTGATGTGATACACAAATAAAACTGGTGATCTCCTCTGACCTTGATTCAATTACAGTGTAGGGAGTGATTGAAGGATGAATAATACGATTAATATAAAATTTAATATTTAAACTTTTATGCTGTTGTGCTGAGAAAAATGCTTTCCAATTCCCTTTTGGAGATAGTACACCTAAAAGATGACATTGGAGTATTGATATTTCCATTGCCAAGAATCAATGTCAAAGATATGGCTGCCAGGGGCACCTGGGTGGCTCAGTGGGTTAAAGCCTCTGCCTTCGGCTCAGGTCATGATCTCGGGGTCCTGGGATCGAGCCCCGCGTTGGGCTCTCTGCTCAGTGGGGAGCCTGCTTCCCTTTCTCTCTCTCTGCCTGCCTCTCTGCCTGCTTGTGATCTCTCCTGTCAAATAAATAAATAAAATCTTAAAAAAAAAAAAAAAAGATATGGCTGCCAGAAAAGCCAAAGCCATTTGCTATACAGGTATTTTTAGTTGGACACAAAGGAGGTCTCTTTGG